>NC_064289.1:60097561-60186240 GCF_019186545.1 Solanum stenotomum | reverse complement strand
TAAGCATAAGCCAATAATCAACATGAAGACCAATTCACAATTTTGTCCATTCAAGGCTAACATCCCACATCCTTCAATTCACTAACAATTCTTAACAATTCCACATAGATAAATACATATATGAACAGTCCACAACAATCTACACAATAATCGTCCATCAATTACACAAAATCAATACACCCACTTTAGGCCAAATTTAGTGAATTTGAGAAAATATGGGTTCATGGGAATTTCTTTCTAAAAACCATTAATAATCATTAATAACCATATAAATCATCATTTAAAACCTTTTTATGCAAGAACTCATGCTAGAATCGAAATAGGTTTTTGTGTGTATTTGAAAAACCTTGAAAACCTTTTGATTGGGTTCCTTGAAAGAAAGAATAATCAAGGATAAGGATCCCCATACCTCTAAGTTGAAAACCCACGAAAATTGAAGAAGAAGCACTTAAAATCTTCAATCCTAGCTCCAACTCCTCTTCTTCCTTGAGTTAGAGAGAAATATATGAAAAGAGATGGGTTTCTTTTTAATTCTAAGAGGAGTGACTTAAATGAAAGGAATTAAGTCATAAAAAGGTCTTATAGTTGCTAGGAAAAGAATAAAATAGCATAGGGTCAATTTTGGAAAAGGACTAAGGACCCATAAAATCTTAACTTAGAAATTCTACCCCTTCCCGTCTTAGTTCGCCCTTTTTTTTCAATCTGACAGTGCTTCGATATTTCGGGCATAACTTTTTACTCCAAAGTCGGAATTGGGCAAACTCGGTGGCGTTGGAAAGAGGACTCAAAGACCTTTAATTGGATAGGTAAAGGTCCACCTAATTCATTTTGAGCTAAAAGATATGACCATTTAAAGTTGCCCTTACAACTCACTAGTTCAAATGACTAGTTTCCGAACGTCACGGTCATTTCTCATCATTTCATCAAGTTCTCAACTCCAAACTCACATGTGAGGCTCTAGTTTCACTAGTTAATTTTTAGGGTCATTACAGATACCATCACCCCCGGGGTCGTTCTTTCTAGCTGTGCTAGGAACGTATCGCTGGCTGGGTAGACTCGATGATATCGGCGATCGCCCCCAGGCCTCTCTTTCTAGCTAGGCTGGGAGTGTGCTGCTGGCTGGGTGTCCCCGGATCGCTCTTTCTAGCTGGGCTGAGAGCTGACTGCATGGTAGGACGACTCGCGACATCTACCTCACTCACTGGTCCCTCTTTCTAGCTGGGCTGGGAGTGGACTGTTTGGTTGGGTGCCCCCTAGGGTCTCTCTTTCTAGCTGGGCTGGGAGTGCACTGCTGGCTGGGTGGAGTCTGATGGATTATCTTAGTTACTTTGGGCTAGGAGCCCGATTTTCTTCTTTCTCAATAGACTTAGCTTTTCTGTGTACCTGTCGGGCTTATGGGGGTTTGTTCAGGTTTTATTTGAGCGTGTGCTTTCTTTTCTTATCCGATTGACCTGTCTGTGTCTAGATTCTATCCTTTCTTATTGTGTTTACCCTTTTTGCTCAGTCGGCCTATGATGCCTACTGAGTACCTGTTGTGTTGGTACTCATGCTACGCTCTACATCTATTTCGTGAGGCAGGTCCCAGTACCTGTTACCAGCGGTGATTAGTTCCAGCCTTCTTTTGCAGCTGTGATTCGGAGACGAGGGCGAGCACTTGGCGTTTTGGGATTTGTTATGTCTCCTTCTTTTGTTTTAGCTAGTCTTGTTGCCTTTGAGACACGCTCTGTTGTGGTCCACTTTTGGGACTTGTACTCTTTATTAGATAGCTCTGTACTAGTGACTTCCAGGTTCTAGGAGGAATTTCTGTATATATTTATTTTTGGTTGCTTCTGCCTTGTTATTCTTGTTTAGATTATTGTTTTCGGTAGTTTTTGCCTTTTCGCTCATTGCTTGATGTTCTGGATTACAGGTTGGCTTACCTACTGGTAGGGTATAGTAGGTGCCATCATGACTCGAGAAATCGGGTCGTGACAACGGTCGACTAGGGTAGGTTCTGATTAAGTTACTAGGCTTAAATTGAGTAAAACGACGTAGTTTAGAGGTTAAACAACGTAGTTTAGGTGCCCAACACATAGGGAAAAAGACCAAACGACCCCTGACATAAAATCTGACAAGGCCAACCACGGACCCTATGACGGACCATCACAAAGACCACGGTCCGTCAAGTGGGTCGTGGTTTGCTGGCTAGTGTACTAGCTTAGGGAGGGGATCAACCATGGGCGCCACCAAGGCTCGTGAAGGGCTCTGTGGTCCACCTTTTGAGGCTGGGTGTGAACCACGATGAGGGTGACGGACTGTGGTCCCTTTCACGGTCCGTGAACCCCTCATTGGTTCACTTTTTTCTGTTGTTTTCTGTTGAAAGTTCTAAGTCTGATTTTCGAGGTCTTACACATTTCATTTCATCTTAGTCCATTGAAATTTGGATTGATATCTAGCACAAACCAATCAATAAGAAATTTTGTCAATTTTTTTTAAAAAAAAATTGATAGTAATTTTGTTAGGTTATTAAATATTGTGAGATAAAACATTTGAACTTGGCGCAAAGTATTAATTTCGTTTTCGAACATTTGACAGCCTTAAAAGCATTCATCTACTTGACTAACTAAATTTAGATACACCTAACACCCCCACCCCCCGATTTGCCAAATGACATAACAAGTGGTCTCAAACTCTGTAGGAGCACGAGACTTTTTAAAAAAAACGAGAGAAATGTTGAGAACGCCTCTAAACTTGACGAGAATTTAGGGGTATATTTCACTCATGTACAAGATTGGGAGTGTATATCTAAGTTCAATTAGTTAAATAAATGAGTATTTTTAAGGTTGTCAATAGTTCAGAGATGAAAGTAATAATTCGCTTCAAATTTAGGGTGTTTTCAATACTTTTCTCTAAATATTGTAAAATAACAAATAAATTAAAATTATATTGTCCGGATGAAGTGTGGATTGTAGTAATAATTCTGCAAAAACAAATTCTAGTACACTTTAGTACTTGAGAAGATTAATTTCCTTAAGGCACACCGTGCATTTAGTGGGCTCAATATTTTTTTTCTTTCGATATTTGTTTTTGTTTTGTTGTTGATTATATTTTCTTTTAGGGGATAAAGCTCAAGTTACCCTAAACTATGACCAAAATTTCAGAGGCACACTTCAACTAAACTAAGGTCTCATTATTCCCGGACTCATTTTTCTTGTAATTTTATACATTTTTTGACTTACGTGGCATACTCCGTTACTCCATGTAGTTGAATTTCCTCCGTGGGAAACAAGAAGTATTTTAAAATCTAAGATATTCTTTTCATTGAATACTCTGCCTAATGGACAATCTACACAGCCAAGATCCGGATCAAACCGCCAGCATGGATAACAGTCTCGCCAGGAGAGGGCAGACTGCCTAACCGGCAGATTAGGCCTACAAAGAATAAAAACTATATAAACCAAAACTAACATGAATTATATGATTAAGAGAATTATCAAAACAAAAAATACCTCATTAAGGGTTTAAGAGCAACCCATGCCTTCCTCAAACACGGAGGAATATCACATAGTTTCTGTTTTAAAGAAACAATAGATGCACCGTGATACTGAAGCAACTGTTCAAAATCCTGCCTGTTTTGATTAGAAAATATCGGTCATAAAACACATCCCTGGCAAATACGTCCAGCATTGTTGCTATCCGAATTGTTGCACGGATAGCAAGGAGTTGATATTATTGTTCTGCCAAAAAAAAAATACGATGTTATATAACTATAATAAAAAAAAAACACAAAATACAATACATTATGAATGCCAGAATGGGGAAAAAAGAGTAAATCTATTCTTATCATCCATCTAAGTAGATATGGAAATAACATGCATACTAACCTAATAATCAGATAAAATTAATTACTAAGACTATGCAGAACTAAATATTATACAGAAACAGTTCGGATTATATCAAAACACAGCCCACAAAACCAATTAAGGAAATTTACACTAAGATTAATCAATATAAAAGGGCAATGATCCAAAATCAATTTTGATAACGGCATGCAGTCGAACAACTGAACACATATAATCCAAACGAAAATAATTGTATGGAAGAGCAACACATATAATCCAAATGAAAACAATTGTATTGAAGAGCTACAAACACATAGTTAATCGTAAGAATTTTACCTTCCGAATTCCGAGAGTAGTGCTTTCCCGATTCCGATAAAATATGAGTAAAAATTACAATAAAATTAGGTCTTCCGGGAAGAATTCACATAGTTAATCGTAAGAATTTTACCAAGAATTCCGAATTCGAGAGTAGTGCTTTCCCGATTCCGATAAAATTTGAGTAAGAATTACAACAAAATTACGTCTTCCGGGAAGAATTTAATCAAGATGAGATACCCATTTTCGAGAAAACAATTTGATGAGTAGACATACCGATTCGGATTGCTAAAATCTGAATAGTGGAGAAAAAGACTTTTGCGATTCGGATAAATTTAGAAGCTGCTTCGATGCAAAATTTCACTACTTGCCCGATCAATATTTAATTCCTTATATAATGGTGATGGACTAGGCAATAGGGATCCATAAACTATAACCTAAATTTTAGATAAATTAAGGTCTTATTATTTCTGGACTCATTTTTTTTTATAATTTTATATATTTTTTGACTTACATTTTGTGACTCCACATAATTGAAGTTCCTGAGAAATATTTAAATATCACGTAAATCAAAAAAACAGCTTATTGAGTATGTGGTTTTAGACGTCAATGTGGTTACCAAAAAGGCAGCTTGCCTTGATGATGTTGGGCAAGTTAGTAGCTTCATAAAGTAATAGTAGAACAAATTTGTTGCAGCTGATAGTATTTAACCTTTGATTTGTTTATTTTTGTTATTTTCTTAAGTTAAGAGAACATCGAAATCAGTTTTTCTACCTCCTAATATAATGGTAACATCGACATACCCAATTCCCTCCCCACACCTCACTTTTATTGGACGATGCATCTAGACGTCAACAATATAGTCATGTCACTTTAAGCTCGAGCTATATAGCGAAATCAGTTTCTCTACCTCTCAAGATAAGGATAACGTTGACATATACAATCCCATCCCCACACCTTACTTTTAATTGACAGATGCATCTAGAAGTCAACAATACAATCATGTATATATATATATATATATATATATATATATAAGGTCGAGTTGGATCCAACTTGCCAAGTTGTTGTACCTATTGTTTTATTCAATGGCGGAAATACCCTTCTTTGACGGTGCAATATCCCAAGATAAGGATAACGTCGACATACACAATCTCCTCCCCGCACCTCACTTTTAATTGACGGATGCCTTTAGAAGTCAACAGTGCAATCGTTTCATTTTAAGCTCAAGTTATATATATAAGGTCGAATTAAATCAGACTAGCCTATTTGTTGTACCTATTATTGCATCCAATGGCGGAAATACCCTTCTTTGACGGTGCAATACTTCATTAAAAACTCGAAAATAGGAAGAAAAAAAATTCGTCGACATCAAGGTTCAAACCTGCGCGGGCGAAGCCCAACAGATTTCAAGTCCTATCTCCTTTAACCACTCGGACATATCGACCAATTGATACCAACACATTGTTTTATTTTACTTATTTATTTATTTATTATTTTATTCATTTTTTCGATTTCATTATATAAATAAGATAAAATATAGATCAAATAATACATTTAATCAAATGATGAAAAGGAATGAGTAGTAGTAATGACTGAAATAATACCCTATAATAAATTAATAATACATATTTGATGAGATACCTGAACACTCATAATCTCTTATAAATACATAATGCAAAGTTATTTATTCAATGCTAGTTAATTCTTTTACTATGTGTAGTTTTTTATTTTCAAAATCCAAAACCATACTAAGAAATCAGAAGGATAGGTTCGATTTAGTTTTTTTATTTAATTAGAATAAAAATTACATATAATGGGAAATTACGTACGTTTTATGTCTATTTTGGAAAATACTTATGCCATGTAGCTCATACTTTATGTATAGACGAGAGGGAATTGCTCGGATGGTAAGCACCCCTCACTTCCAACCCAAAGGTTGCGAGTTTGAGTCACCAAGGGAGCAAAAAGGGGTGGAAGCTCCTAGGGAGGGTAAAAAAAAAAAATGAAAAAATCATACTTTATGTATAAACAAACGATTTAACTCATATTTGTGTATAAATATATTTTATACATTGTTATACATTTTATACCAGATTAATACATAATGTATAATATTGTATATTGAACTACGTGACGTAAATATTTTTGCCTCTCCATCTGGTGCATTAAATTCAACAGGTCATGTTTTACAGAGTAACAGTGAAAATGATGGATGACAATGCACATTTGGATGCCAGATCCAAATGGGAATTTTAGTTGCAAAAGTAAAAAAATACCACTCTGAGTAGGGGTGGATACAACTATTTAGTGGTTGGGTTTATCTAAATTCATTATTTTTGAGGCAAAATATAACTTTATATATATAATTCACTAAAGTAACAATAGATAGTTTGCCTAAACACATAACTTAAGTAATACAATCGGTTCAATGCTAAGAATCTTAAAGATTGAACTCACAAAGCTTAAATCCTGAATCTCTCTCCAATATTGGAGAGTAAAAATAGATGTGTAACAAAATATAATGGTGTTAAACCTACCAAATTGTTGTTTCGCCCGTTGTTGGGTCCCTATATTATTTTGTCCACACTCTAGTTTTCTTGCCGTGTGTGGAGGTGGGGGTGGGAGTGGGGGTTGGGGTGTTACTCAAGTCAACTCTAATTAATTTGAACATGTCTTTCTTTTTAACTAGTATAATCCATGAATAATCTATGTATATCGATTGGGAAAAGTAAACAAGAATATTGTATCCTCATAGATGCAATTATGCATCCCAAAAAAGCAATAAAAAATAAAGAAGCAAAAAGAGTTGTAGAAAAGATATATCTACCTATATATTTTGGCGTAAACAAAAGCAAATTCTTACACTTTTTTTTGTTAGGGGGAGAATTCAAGTACACTCTTTCAGATTCAGGATACAACACTTGAGAAACAATCAACCTATTGATATTGAAAAATTTGACAGAAAGCAGACAAAATCCCTTATGTATTATGTAGGTACTACCTCCCTGAGAGGATAGACATTGTATAAGAACGAAGTGAATTAGTATCACTAGATCTTGCCATGGCTGCAGCTACCCTAGGTATCCCGGGATGATGATCCACACCCTCGTCTAATAGATCGAGGATCAACATTGTCGTTTGTCTAGGCGCTTCTACTGGCCCACGACCTTCCAACATTTCCACGACTCGTGCCATTGTTGGCCTAAGACTAGGCCGTTCTTGGATGCAAGACAACGCCACACACGCCAATCTTTTCACTTGCATTTCTACAGCTACACCTCCTGTAGCTGCCTCGTGGACGAGCCTCTCGTCCAGGACTTCCATGATCTTCCCCTGCTCCAATTTCTCACTCACAATCTTAGGAAAATAGCTGAACTTACTCTTTGAATTGGTACTCTTTCCATTTTCAGCTAAAGTAATATTTCTCCTCCCTCCAATCATCTCCAATAGCACCATTCCGTAGCTATAAACATCACTTTTCTCAGAAATCCCGTTCTCCAGGAGCCACTCGGGGGCTAAATACCCCCGAGTACCTCTAATCGTTGTAACAACTCTACTCTCATCTTTCCCCATCAACTTAGACAACCCGAAATCAGCTAGAATAGCACGATGATTCTCGTCTAAAAGTATATTCTCAGGCTTGACATCGAGATGTAAAATACACGATCTACAATCATGATGCAAATAAGAAAGTGCCTTAGCCACATCTAGACCAACTCTACACCTCAAATCCAACGACAAACACCCTCGAATTCCCCTTTTTCGAAAAATCCAATTATCAAGTGATCCATTAACTATATACTCGTAAACCAAAAATCGAGGTCCTGATGGAGGAACACTAGAGTATCCAAGTAAACGTACAAGATTAACATGTTGAACACTAGCAATAGCTGCAACTTCTGATTTGAATTCCTTATCGCCACGTTCCTCTCCATCGATCCTTTTAACAGCTACTGATGCACCATCACTAAGCACACCTTTGAAAACACAAGCTGATGATCCACGTCCTACCAACGATCCAAAGTTATTGGTTGCTTCTTCGAGCTCTTTCAGCTTAAATCTTGTTGGAACACCAGCTACTTTCCTTAGGAAACTATACTCGATCCTCAGCTCGCGTCCATCAGAGTCTAACTGATTTTCTAGCAATAACCTCCTGTTGTTGAACTTCCTTCGGATCAAAACACCAGCAAAAACACCAATAATCAACGCGATATCAGCTCCGAAAATGAGGAAAAATGTCTCCGAATATTTCAACGTTATACGTGTGATAACGATGAGTGTGATCAATAAAATCACAAGTAAAAGGGCTAAGGAATAAACTTTTTTGTCCTCCATCAATTCATCATCATAAAATTTTCATACTTTTTAATCAAACTATAAATTCAAAAAGAAAAAATATAAGTCAAAACTATGCAAACTATGAATTTATTTCTGGTCCCATAAGTAACTATCTGTATATTTATTTTTTAAAAGCCACTTGATAAACTATTAAATTTTTTTGAAGGTGTTCACCACACGGTTTGAATATGTTCACCAACTAATACTCTTCTACATTAATGTCTCCACTTTTTTCCTTTTTTGTTTTCTATCCGTTATCGGGGTCTGACTAATTCAAATTCGTAATCAAGGCTCGAACCTGATACGTTTAGTAAACAGAGGTTTGACTAATTTAAATTTGTATTCAGGGCTCGAACTTGATACGTTTAATTAAGGATGAAAGAGAACTTACCACCTGATCTAGATATGATTTGAAGTTGTTCACCTACTATTACTCTTCTACATTAATGTCCTGTTTTTTTTGGTTTCCTATTTGGTATTGAGTATGTTTTGGGGTTGACTAATTCAGATTCGAGTACTAAAGTCTTATTTTTTGGGGGTAAAGCAATCAAATATCGGGGCTTGAATACGAAATCTTTAGTTAAAGATGGAAGGGAACTTACCACCCGCTCCGTACATGATTTGAAGATGTTTACCTACAATTACTTTTCCACATCATGTTCGTTTTGGGGTTGACTAATCCAAATTCGCATAATAAAATCTTATTTTTAGGGGTAAAACAGCAATTAATATTAAAGGCGACTCCTTTTTTCCATTGTTCAAATTCAAGATCTTTAGTTAAGAATGAAGGGATATTTACCATCCGGCTACAACTTTGAACATGATTTGAAATTCCATTTTTGGGGTAAAACGCTCAAAATATCAAAGGCAGGACTCAAATAGTCAAACTCGGGACCTCTAGTTAAAAACGAAGGATACTTACCATGACATTAGATGCTAGTAAATGGAATCTAAATTTAGTTTATTATATGTGCAATTTTCTTCTCTTTCCATTGACTTTCTCAATTCTTTTATCAGTCGACATCTACTATGGTTATTGACTAATCAGTAATAACAAATCTTAGGAATATTTCAACTTTCTTTTATCACAAGTATTTAATCGTATTAACATTTCTTTTTCAATTTATAAGAATATGAATTAGTCAAGGAAATAGAACAAGAATTATTTAAGCAAATAAAATTCAAGGTACATACATATATTCAAAATATTGATGTTTTATTACCTTTTAAATTTTTTATAGTCATACATAAGAGTTTGTAGATGCAACAATTAGGCATGTTCGAGTTCATCTGAACCCAATACTTTTAATCCGAACCATACATAACGTGCAAATACTCCCTAAATTTTCAACAAAGCACGATAAATTCAATGCTAAAAAACTTAAAGACTAACACCATCAAATAAAATCCTGAATTCGCCTCTGTGAACAAAAGGTACCATCAAGTCAAGCTACATGAATTCATACTTGTATTTGAGCTTCAATTTATCTGTATGCAAGAAGCTGTTGCGTCCTAGCACAACCCTTTTCTTGCAGAAGTGCTAATGCACGACCTTACATTTTCTTCCGCTTACCCTGCAGTACGAGCCACGCATACAGAGTCGATCCCCAAACGATCCGAGTACTATTTACAAAATGCAATGTACATGTTCGCCTTTATTTATGTACAATACATGTATATCAAAATATCTATCATGTTTCAGCTAAAATTCGCGTTCACACAGTTACTATACATGTTGGTGTAACACCGTGAAGTTATTACCGTGTTTTTTCTTTGATAACCGAGAAATCCCCGAGGGCAGATAGCATTTAAAAGAAATGCCTTCTTCTGATCTGCTTCCTTTTTGGAGGGAGTGGTGCTTCTCCATTTCCAGGGAATTCCCATTTGACAACATCTCCATCCCAAGAAGAGCTAACAAGCATTGGATAAGTAGGGTGCCAGCTACAATCTCTAATGGTCGACCGGTGGTGCTGCAATTTCGCGACTTGCTCTCCGCTTACCTAGAAACCAAGAGTGTCGTTACATAACACGTATCGATAAGAAGAATTCTTCAGAAATTAGGGTCACACAAAACCTTAGGGGTCGTTTGGTATGGGGGATAAGGATAATAATCCCGAGATAAAATGCAGGAGAAATTTTTCCCGCGTTTAGTTATAGGTATTAATTAGTCATGGGATTATATTATCCCAATAAAATGATGGAATTAGTTATCCCATATAGAAGGTGGGATATCTTGTCTATCTCATCCCGCATAGGCACATACAAAATGACCCTTTATAGTATAATTGCAAGAAAGTCATTAAACTAATCTTTCTAACCACAAAATCACTTGAGTTTCATTAAATATCCTAGGATATCATTTAGACAAGAAAAAGGTTTAAGGATTGGCCGGAAATCATCCTATTCTAGAATGGCTCGAATTGTACAATCCCTCCGTCACCCCAGAATGAAAGGGGTGATCTCGTAAGAAATTCCTTTTAGAGATAAATAAGTTGATGTATAACCTCATACTTACCAAATCATAGATGTAAATGCAGGCATCATGGGATCCCGTGTAAATGTATCTCTGCCCAGTGCTGTAAAATATAACCCAAGAAATATATAAGTACGTACTACGCCAAAATAAGGGTAACTGGAAGTTGTCATAGACAAAAAACGGAGAGTCAATGCAGCATAGTTTCTAGCACTAACCTATATTCTGGTGAGAAGTAGCAGCGAATTAGAGTACGCAATACAGAATGACCCTTATAAGTGGATATTGACTGATCATAAGGGTGCTTCACGTCTCTAGCTTGAGCAGGGTAGTCCATCCATCTATAGTCCCACTCATAATTCCTGAACCAGATATTGCTGAAAACAAGGAAGTGTATGTGTCTTGTTTAGTCATATAAGTAAGCAAGTCAAACAACAACATATCCAGTGTAATCCCCACAAATGGGGTTTGGAAGGGCAGTGTGTATGCAAACCTTACCCCTACCTTGGGAGGTAGAGAGGCTGTTTCCGATAAACCATCGGCTCAAGGAAAAATAGTCCAAAAAAAAAGCAATGGAAGTACAAAAAACAATAGATAAGAACCAAAACATTGTATCTACCCCGAATTTCTCCGTTGATTTCGGTCAAAGTACCCAAAATCAGTTGACCAAATCCGGTATGGATCCCACATCCACACCCACACCCATGTTGTGTCGACACTGGTGCGGCACCAAAAACAAAGAGGCCGAGCAACTTAGTTGGTCATAAGATATGTAAAAATTGGTTTTCGTGAATTTAATCTGATTCATGTATTAATAAAAATAAATCTCATTGAATCTCATGTATTGTACTAGGTTCATATCTCCCCTAATCTTATTAGTAAACCAAAAAATAATAGGCATAGACCATCACGAAGAAGAATCATAGAGGAGATGCATAGCCAGAAAATAAGCATACCGAGCAGCATGAGAAGACATTTTGCGGATATCCCAGAGCTTGATGGACTGATCTTTACTATTAGAAATGAAATAACGACCATCCCCCCGACTATCAAGGAATGTAACGCCTTCTACGTGTCCCATCAGGACTCCGGCTGGCTTTTCTTTGGCCCTAAAGCAACGTCTATCCCAGACCTACACAGAGCAACAACCTCGTTACTCATAAAAAAGAGACCTGAACTCATGAAATAAATATCATGGAAGCATACATAGACATATATTAATTCATCCAGACTCAAATTATTTGGTCCTTAGAGGATCAAGAAGAGCTCTGCATTCTGTTACGAACAACAACATACGCAGTTTAACCCCACAAGTGGGGTCTGGGGAGGGTAAGAGGTACACAGACCTTATCCCTACCTTTGTGGGGTAGAGAAGTTGTTTCGAATAGACTCTTGGCTCAAAAGAAGTAATAAAGGAGGATTGAAAGAAAAATAACGATAACCAAATAGCAAGATAAACAAAGCAAATGAAGCAACTGGTAATAGTAAAAATGAAGAGTGAGATACTACTTGAATACCAAATAAGGAGAAGATGAAAAGAGGAGACTAGCCCCCTGCCTCCCCTACGTAAAAGTACGACAACTTTCTGCTACCTACCACCCTTCTACCCTAATCATCGACCTCCAAACCTTCATATCTAAGGTCATGTCCTCAGTAAGCTAAACAGGTTACACAAAATGAATCAAGATACCAACCAGCAGAATATTAGAAGATTTAGCATCAGTTCCTCGGCCTCAAATCACTCAGAGCCTCAATGATTACTCCACAACCCCCCAACCTAGCTCTTCCGTCCCCAACAAAAGAGAGAAAGTGCAAATATTTTCTAATGTACATAGATATGGTATCAAAAGGAAGTATGCATAATGACTCTTCCCATAGTTTCATAGTCCAATACTATCCCTCTGTTTTGTCATTTTATCATTAATTCAACAAGTATCTTCTATTAGCATCTTTCAGAAGGAGACCTTGATTCTTAAGCATTTCTTCCAAAGTAAGATAGGATGATGATCACCTTACACAGATTGTCATCACTTCCAGAATAAATGAGATGGCCACTTTCGTCAGCAAAACATACAGAATTGACATCAGACTGCAACAGAAAATTATTTCAGCTCATCAACAGAAAGTTATAGAGACAAATTGAAATCTTGTGTATCCACAAAAAGCAAAAATATGAGAATTCCTCAACTGGTGTATTAAATTGGAGAATACTTGCCCGGTATATCTAGACACAGATGTTCTGAAATTTACAATTCAGATTTTTCATGCAGATATATTGTACTAGAAATGATTAAATGGTGTCAAACAATTCACTCACTGAATAGGCTATTGAGAAATTTAATGATCAAATCTACTTAGTGATGACTTTAGTGAGGAACTTCAGGAAAAGCTAGTTCAGCCACACCGCTTCTTACAGCAGAGCGCTCAGAATAATTTACTTCAAAGAAAACACGTATTTCTAGGACTCGATGAGAATGATGACTTCATCAGAATCATCACCAGATCATGAAGGAAGAGGAGGTGAAACCTCCTTGTCTTGGTGAACATGTTTTTGAATAACAAAAAGTTATTGTCTTGCCAAGAAAAGAGCACGTCTTTAAATATGACTACTAAAGCAAGCCCAAGAAGAATAATTATTAGCTTCATAATTGTCAAACAGATGTACTGGATGTAGCAAACAGATTTTTTTTAAAAAAATGCTTCACAAGAAAGAGATTTGTGACACACATCTATTATAAGTATATTCATACATTGTGTGCGGATATTCGAAGGGAGGGTTTGTTTGCTTCAAGATCATAAACATAGATCGCATCATCACTACTTCCAGCAACAACTTCCCGACCTTCAGTAGAAAATTTCACAGAGAAGATTCCAAAATCATCATTGTCAGCAGACAAAAGCAAACCATCATGAATTTCCTGCATTTAAGTGAGCCAGCATTAAGTTTTCATAAAAACAAAAAGATAACAGTGAGTTAGTATTAAGTTGTCACTATAACAGACTAATATATAGCCCAGACCGCAATCTTGGTAGTTGCATATGTTACTCCTATCAAATTTCTAATAATCCTTTTTGGACCTAATCTTTTAAGCCAAATATTAATGGTAGTAGCATATAATAATGCAATCAAAACTCCAGCAAGCTCCTTAACTTACAGGATCTAAGATATCAAGTAAGGTACATCTGAATTCATCTAAATCCCGCAGCTTTGGGGAACTGTCATTTGTGAACCAATGCCATAGGAAAAATACTCAATGCATTAATTTTTATCAAAAGATAGATTACCCACACAAAACTTCATATCAAACAGCTTTAATGTACAAACAACACCTTATAACAAGTCAAACTCTCTGAAATAAGTTACTTGTTCGGAATCCATTTCCAGAAAAGGAAGGCGATATTCTTTCATACTTGACTTAGTTACTGCTTTCAGAGTTAAGTCCAGTTTTTTTAATAGTTCATAAAGAGAGATGTGTATCCAAAAAAAAAAAGAGCATCATATCAAAATCAAATACAAAACTTGGTTAAATTGCGCCTCAAGTATTAAACGACTCATTCTTTAAATAATTGAAACCTTTAACACAGAGATGTGCAACTACTGCTGCCTTGCTGGAGTTATAATTATCCACAAGACGAACAGAACTGAATATCTGTTCCTAGGCCTAAAAGGGTTTTGAAATGATACTTCTAAGTGATAACTGCTAGATATTGCAGTCCCATCCCATGAAGCTGTTATGCATATGAGTAATAAGAACTCTAAAGAAAGAGAGATTGACCGCCGTACTGTGATGTTGGCTACAGATTCAGTGGCAGCAGATCCTACGTCTACAATATGTACGATATGTGACATGGTAGCATACACCTGCAAATGCAACACAAGTGTTACTCTACAACACAAATATAAAGATACTCTGTGATAAAGTGTAAATTTATCATTCTACAATAACAACATACCCAATAAAATCCCACAAGTGGGGTCTGAGGAGGGTGGTGTGTATGCAACCTTACCCCTACCTAATGAGGGTAGGGAGGTTGTTTCCAATAGATCATCAGCTCAAGTAAAGCATAATAAACAAGAATGAAAAAAGAATACAGTAGAGAATACCAGTAGCATCAATAAATAATATGATAGCCGAAGTAAAGGAAACAACAGGCAATAATAAGAAGTAGAAGAAAGCAGGAGGAGGAAAAAAATACTAATATCACTGATAAGGGAAACTAGACAGCGCAACTACCTACTAACCTTCTACCCTGATCCTCGACTTCCATATCCTCCTATCTAGAGTCATGTCCTCGGTAAGCTGCAGGTGTTTCAGATCCTGTCTAATCACCTCTCCCAAACACTACGCCGTCCTACCTCTAGGCTCTACCTCTACTCAGACCCACCATAGGCAACCTCTCACATCTCCGCACTTGGGCATCTGGATATCTCGTTTTCACATGCCCGAACATTTCAGTCTCACTTCCCTCACATTGCCCACCACAGAGACCCTCTCCCACCTTGTGCCCAATATCTTCGTTCTCAATCCTATCTCGCCTAGTAATGCAAATCTAGAAGTAATATCTTAATTTAGATTCTATTACTTGAAGTAATATCTTAGCTTAGATTCTATTAGTCAGAAGTTACTGGTCAGTGGTCAATGTCCATTTGCTATCAGCTTAAGTTGAAGTGGTCCCGGTCTACCTTTCGATCTAATGTGCAACTTAAGATTCTCTAAAGCTGGTTTCACTTTGGAGTTCCTTGAATTTCATGTAATTCTCTCAATTTCCAATAGCCTTATATTCTAAATGTATAGCAGAATTAGCAACACCAGAACAGATTGAGATAACAACAGTGATGAAGCTCCTTCAACAACAAAGATAATTTGTTTTTACCTTTTGTGAAAGACACCAAAATAGCTGTACAAACTCTGAAAGAACTTAACCACCAATACTTATGGTCTAGTGATATCAGTGGGAGTCACCACAAAATAGGTGTCCGTTCAATTCTCAGTATCCCCCTTTCCGAATCCCCCAGTATAATAAAATTTTCAAGAGAAAAAGAAATCTGAAAGAATTTTAGACCACAGCAGTTTTGAACAAAACACATGCCTCTTTTTTTATCTTTTTGATAATTATGGTGTTCGGGCCAACTTTCGTGCAACTCAACTAATTCCACGGGGTAACTACTACCTGCCACCAGCACAAGTATCGGGCAAGGCTTGAACAGATTGGATGAGATCCCCTAGTGTTTTCGTCTCTGCTGGGATTTGAACCACATGCCTCTTTTCAAAGTCATTCTTGAACATATTTTAACTAAACCCTTCAAATGTCACAAATGGAGAAACAGAACACACATGACTGAATATATATGTAACATGAAATGCTCGTACTAATGACAGCTAATGTTTTGATAAGTAGGATAACATTCTATATCCAAACAATCCCTTGCAAATAACTGTGTAGAATGGAATTAATTTCGTTACACCTACCTAATTAATTTGATTTAATCTCCCTAATTAATAATAGCTTGTCAAGTGTCCTCATTGTCGCAATTTTAGTTCAACTACTTTCCCTTTTGGTCACCCAATTTTTTTAATAACTGTTGTGTTTGAGATACCTGCAACCTGCCTACCTCCCACCACCATAAGTACCTGACTTGGATAGGAAGAAATCACCTAATAGTTTTGCCTCCGCTAGGATTTGAACCCGAAACCTTATGGTTCTTGTTAGAGTGGGTAAAAGTCCCATATTGGTTGGGGAATGGATTGATGGTCTCCTTATATGGACTTGGAAAATCCTCTCCTCATGAGCTAGTTTGGGGTTGAGTTAGGCTCAGGTACCATATCTTTACAGTTCTCAACAGTCAACCAACTACATTAGACACTTCCCTAGGTTCTTTTGGTCTACCCAATTTTCACCAATTTTCTTAACGAAGAGACTTGTCTTCAATTTCAATCCAATAGAGGAATATATACCATTATATTGTTTTGTCCTTCATGTTACATTATAGACCATCCCAATTTACAAATATCATCCATTATTTATCATGTCTCTAACAACCTCCAAAAATTATGTCTCTATTCAAAGTCATTATTGTTGATCTTCCAAGTAAGTCTAGCATAGTAAAACTAAATTGGGATCGGGAAGAGAGAGACAGAGAGTATGTCACAGAGGAGAGGATTTAATAGCACAAACATATTTCCAATGATTTCTCAAACACATGGAGTTAGAAGTATCCTAGATTATAAGGTGGCTCATGAGTAAGAACTATTAAAAAAAAAAAATTAAACTACTTAAATTATTGAAATTTGATTTAGAAAAGATTTAGTTAAACTTTTTGGGTAATTAATGATTATTAAACTCTCCATTTTTGGAAAACTAAAACATTGAGCAAGTTAGTTTAGGCTAAATGATAGAATGAAAAAGAAAAAGGAAAGTTTTTGCTATGGGGGGCAGGGCAGGACGGGGCTAGTTAAAAATATTTTAAAAACTGCTACGCAAAGCGCGGCGGGTTAAGTCTTAAAAGATTTAGACCAAACCTGCACCACAACCACCCCGTCCTGTCCCGCCCCATTGCCATCTATATGCAAAATGAAAAATCATGCATGCATAAAGACAATATGCTTAGCGTACCCAGGTGTGTCCCAGTGGTCAAAGAAGTAGGAGGATAACCAAGAGGTCTCAAGGTCAACTCCCAGTGGAGGCCTTCCCACGAGGCCTTCCAACCAGCATAAACCTTGGTGGGCACTGGGCAAAGTTACCTGATACCTGTGTTGGACTTGGTGTGAGGTACCAAGTATTGGGTAGAATAGTCGAGGTGAGCAAGCTCGCCTAAACACCACCGTCATAAAAAGTAAAAAAAGAAAAGAAAATGTGTTTATCTGCACTATGCCTCCTATGAAAAGAGAAAAACTGAAGCCTGAAACAAAAAACAAAGCAAAATTTAGCAGTTGCAAACTTGATTCGTCTGTAAAATAGAAACTCACCAAATGACGTTGATCCGGAGAAAGAGATGTATCAGTAACTGTCCATCTCAAACTTTCTGCATGAATATTCTTGTGAACTTTCCACCCTCTTTCCACATTGTATATTCTAATATGGCTTCCCTGTTTTAGACAAGAAGAAGCATCAGAATGCAACACAACTCAAATCTCTCTAATGCATTGTTAAGAGTGTAGTCTTTAGAGAACTTTGGGATTTCATATTAAAAAAACAGGCTTCTGATTCGATATGGAAAAGTTTTTTTATGACCGTGATGTTTGGGCCAGCTTTAGCGCACCTCGACTAATTCCACGGGATATCTGGCACCTCCCATTAGCAACAAAGACCAAGTAATACTGTCCACCAAGGCAAGGCTAGGACAGATGGGAATAAATCACCTAGTGTGTTTTTTTTGCTTGAAGCTGACTTAGATATGGAAATCTTAAAAGACAAAAATGTAATACTGACACATGTCATGCCTAATCTTCTCAATGCTACAAAAATACAATATAAACTACTGCTAGTACCTGAAAGGCAGCAACAAAAAGGGAACCATCTGCTGAAAAGTGTGATACATAAGCCCTGGTTTCCATCTGGTCCACAATCCAAGGACCACTAACCGGCAAATATTTACTTAGAACATGACAACAATCTGCCTTCGAAAACCTTCCTCTACCGGAAATATTGGCTTCTCGAGCAGCTAACATCTTGAATGTGGACACAGGAACTTCCTTTTTCCCGGGTAGGATTCTACTGAGATTTTCATGGGGCCCTGATCTAAGCTTAGTAAGTTGAGAAATTTCATGGTCCAAATAATTTGCTGGTCTGTCATGATGAACACTGCTAGCAACCCCGTGATTGGAACTTGAACCATCAAAGTGTCCGGTCTCTACTTCTAACCTACTTAGAGAATACCCCATGTCTTCAATGGACTCTGAATGTAAGAAATCAAAATACATTTTCACATGTAAGACAGTAAGGTGTCTGAGAGACGCTTTGAAGTACCATATCATCCATAATCAAGTTCCTACCATGCCAAACCTGCCAAAAATGGTGGAAACAC
The DNA here is from genome assembly GCF_019186545.1 of Solanum stenotomum. NCBI lineage: Eukaryota > Viridiplantae > Streptophyta > Magnoliopsida > Solanales > Solanaceae > Solanum > Solanum stenotomum. The sequence continues at coordinate 60,167,264 of NC_064289.1, read as the reverse complement.
ACAGAATATATTAATCAAGACCAGTGTATATGGGAAATGAAGTTGTTTTATTTAGAAACCATAAAAACCACACTACAGAGGACCAACAACAACATACCCGGTGTAATGCCACAAAGTTGGTTCTGGGGTAGAGTGTACACACACCTTACCCCTACCTTGAAGTAGAGATGTTATTTTTGATAGACCCTCAGCTCAAGGAAAAAAATAGTCCAAAGCAATACAGAAAAGGAAATAAAATGAAGAAGCCATGACAAATGCTTCAGAGGAGCTTCAACAAATTAATCAACAACACCTCAATCCCAAACTAGTCAGATCAGCTCTATGGATCGTCCGTACTCGTTCTTCTTAATAGAGTATACTAGAGATTCATAATTGTTAAGACTGTTTTTGACTAGCCATCAACCTACTGCTATCCTACACCACTATTTGGCAATTCTTAGGAGGAGTTAATTCAAGAAAATTAGCTCAAGTTTGCTATTCTAAATGAAACCCAACACGTCTAACATGCAAATTCTCTTTAGAAGGCAGAAACTGCCACCTTCGGCTCAACAAAATAGTAGAGATATTAATATACAGAGATTTTATTGGGTGTATAAGTTCCATCCAAGCTGATGTTACAAGCTATTGAACAAAGCAGATAAATGGGAAGCCAAGGTTTATGTAAATTTGCAATCACAACGGGGCAATATACATGTTTCTCATTCCTTACCAATAGTAGTAGCATTATTCTCCTAGTTCCCGGTCCTCCGATTCATGTTACTACATGTTGTTTCTTGTGCTTCGGTTATCGAGTTATTTGGTTGTTGCTATGCTATGCAATGTTTTCCTTATGATTTATTATGTCCTCTTTGATTTTGTATGTTTCTTTTCTCCTAGCTTTGATATGCGTTACTTGAGCCGAGGATCTTCCGGAAACAGCCTCTCTACCTCCACGAGGTAGGGATAAGGTTTGTATACACTCTACTCTCCCTAGACCCCATATATGGGATTACACTGGGTATGTTGTTGTTGTTGAAAGGGCTATATAGCTCAAACTCGAAAAGTCTAAGCTGAACTCTGCTATTCTAAAAGAGAAGGAAATTTTGTTTAAAAGCAAACTTTTCTATGAAGTGTGAAAAATACCATCTTTAGCTTAACATAATTCAGCAGAGATACTAGTATATAGAGATTGTCTTAGGGATATAAGTTCCATTAAAGCTGATGTTTTTTCAAGCAATTGACCAAAACCAACAAAAGGAATAAACCAAGACTAATGTGAATATGCAATCATGAAGGGATAATATAGCTCAAAGTTCAAAATATTTAGCTCAACTCTTTTAAATGAAAAACCAAATATTGTCTAACATCCAAAATATTCTTAGAAGGCAGAAAAATATCATCTTTAGCTCAACATATTACAACAAGTATATCATGAACCAGAGACTGTATTGGGCGTATAAATTCCATTAAAGCTGATGTTTTTACAAGAAACTGAACAAAGTAGACAAAGGGAAAACCAAGAATTCTGTGAATTAGCAATAATGAGGGGTAGGGGTAGGGGCGGAGCTGGGTAGGGACGAGGGGTTCATCCAAACTCCCTTCAGTGAAAAATTACATTGTATATACAAAGTAAAATATTTTTAATATATATCATATATATAGAGTAGACTGAATCCTTCCAACTTCTTCGTATTTTGAACCTCCTTAGTGAAAATACTGGTTCCGGCACTAGGAGGGGGGAGGGGGACATAGCTCAAAATCCAAACTTTGCTATTCAAAATGAAAATAAGCCAAGATTTATGTAAATTTGCTCAAAATCATTTTTTTTTTACTTCAACTTCACCATTCTAAATGAAATTAGCAAAATCCCATATGAGATTACACTTTCTACAGACATTTTGATTATATAGAAACTCTATCAGAGCTGACTTCTCACAAGCAATTAAGCATAGCAGAAAAAAGGGAAAATCAAGAATTCTGTAAAATTTGCATATCTACATGAAAAAATGAATAAACTGAAAAAATCAAAACTTTTCAAACCTGATTGCTAAATCTTGGAGTTGTTTAAAATTACCAATTTTTCACTTCTTGTTTACTCTTATCTCTTCCTTCATTTCTCTTTGTTTTTTTTTTTTTTGGTGGACATGTGAAACACCTAACAGAGATATTGAGAAAATGACATAAATGATCCCTTCCTTACTTTTGGTAGTAGGTTCAAAAGTAGTCCCTAAAGTATTATTTTTGAACAGTTTTAGTTCTTTTAAATTTGTTAAATGTGAATGTTTTTAGTCTCTGTTATATATTTATTGAACTCTTATAGTTGAATTTAATCATAAGAAATATTAAACCTAAACACCAAAAAATTCCATCGAAATCTGAAAAAATACTTCATAAAAAAACGAATTGATTTGAGATAATTTGTTCACATTGATTAACGGGTATATGACGAGTTAGTTTGGGCTATTTTTTTTCTCTATCTCTATTTCAATGGGTTATTTTATCTTATTTTATTTCAAAGGACTAGTAAATATTGCTTGAATCCCTCGTCATTTTCTTTTCTTTTTTCCATTCAACTTAACAAGTTTCCTAATTCTTTTCAAACATGTGTTGCCTTTGACTAAACCATCCTATGGTTTAATTGGTTCAATTTTTCTAATCTTCATGTACCAATACCAAAGCTTGAAAATAAATTTTCATTTTTTTTTGTAGGTTTAGTTTGTTGTTTTGGTTGTATTATTACCTATAGAGGTTATCGATGAGTTGAGTTATCTGTTGTTCTAATCCATCTTGACTCGATCCATTTTGACCTAAACAAATTTTAAATGAATCGAAGCTTGACTCAATAATTTGCTTCATTTAACCTCATTCAAATTTAATCTGATCCACCCATTCAACACCCCTAAAGGCATCTAAGCCAACTTTGAAAGGAAAAGCTTTTGGATCTAAACTTTTTCCTACATGCTGTAACCTTTGGGCCTATGTAACAAAAATTCATTTGGAAGTTGATGGATGGTTCATAGAAAAATGACAACAATTTGGAAGCCCAGATAGATAGTTCATAGAAATAAAAAGGGGATTTTACACAAATCTAGTGTTAAAGAGCTAATTACATCATATTTTTATTCTTTTTTAAATTACAAAAATTTCTTAAATTTGATGGAATCCAAATACATCCCAAAACGTCTCGATACTTCACGTCCCGACTTTGGATACATTCCTCAATGTCCCAATACACCACGTCTCGGTTTCGGATACATCACTCAACATCCCGATACATCGCGTACGTCTCAACACATCACGCAAAATAATGTATCTGATCGATACACATCGCGTAAAGTGGTGTATCTTGAAAGATTGAACCATAATGACACATTCTTATTGATTACGAGTTTATGATATTTGCATGTACTCAAAAACCAAAAATTAGAAAGATCAGAAATATTTTGGAATGAACTTTGAGTTAAAAGATAGATAGCAATAATTTTAAGTTCTTAACTAAACAAATATAGTGGAATACATTAAGAGGAACTCATGGAATTTTACATAATTTTTCATTTTCTTTTAGTATGTATTTAGGAGTAATAAATTAAAGTTAACTTAGTAATTGGATAGTTATAAATGATAGTTTATACTTGCGAATAATTAATATGAGAGAGACCATTTGATTATGAAATATTATTTATATGGCATGGTGATCCTTTTGTAAGAATCGATCGGATATATCACTTTACATATCTTAAAAATAATTTAATTTGGTATGATCATATTTATTGTGTGATCGTGATTTTTTCTTTCTTTACTTTCTTTGTTTGGATAGCTAAAATGTATATACAATAAAACCTCACTAAATTAATATAGGTGGGACTATAAAATATTATTATTTTGAAGAGATATTATTTAATCGATAAATTAATATTAATTAATCTAAAGAGCATTTTGTGATTCAACGGTTAATTTTGATTACATAAAAGTCATTGTATCTTACTAATTTATGTATCATATTTTATTGAATCAAAAACATCTTTAATCTTTTAGCGACAATAAGTATATGCATTAACAAAGAGTGATAATTGCCGCTAAAAGTACATATTTAGCGGTAATTAAGCCATTGTCGTTAATTAGCTGTCGCTAAAGATCATTTTTGGTGTAGTATGATGAAGTTGAAGATAATACAATACCTTTGGAACCAATTACATGTAAGGAAGCACTTATCGCATCTAGAACTCTTCACAATTTTACGGTACAGTTAGAAAAGACAATACCAGAACTTTTGGATGCAATAAGAAAAGTTAGAGATGAGTTTCAACTAAATTTAAATTTTAACAAAAAAAAACACACAGTAGAATCATATTTCACTAAAGTGTTTTAGATATATTTGTACTTTTAAAGAATTATTAATTTATAATATTAATGAAATCATATATTTATATATGGGACTTCTGAAAATATATTATTTTATTATCTTATCTGGGTGATTTTTTCCATTGGCCCAAGTTGAAACCTAAAGAAACTATTATCTTAAAGAGATTATTAATTTGTCGAGTATTAATTTAGTGAGGTTTCAATGTAGTTTAAAGTTGTTGCACTTCTTTCAAGTTGTAAAGTGTACATGTGTAACTTCTTTATAATTATATAAAGTTTTGTACAACTTAATTAAAGATTCATTCCGCGATTTTCCTTTATCATGACTCGTTTTTAAATAATAAATGAAATCGTCTGTCAATATGTCTTAACTAGGCCGTATCGTTGGGATTCATTGCCCGTTTTGTTTGAGTTAGGCCCTCCTTCTGAAACTTAGCAATTTGGTTCTATTTCTTCATTTTTTTCTTCAAAACTCTTTCAAGGTTAGCAATAAGCATTTCTTGGTATTTCTTAACCGTTCCTTCCAACTGAGCAATATGTACTTCAGCCTATTGGCTATTCTTCATACTTTTTTTGAGTTCAACGTTCATATCCGCCATTCATTTTTCAAAAGATGAATTTTTTTTTTCTGGATCAAACTCTTATTCCATATGTCAACCGAAACATTTATATAACAAAAATTACAAATCTTAAATAAACAGAAACACAAAAATCATCAATAATTTATATACAGTAACATAAAATAAGTAAAAAACAAATAATTACCCCGCTGACAATCCAATTAGCTAGTATTTTCTTTACTCTCTTCTCCTTATGATCAAATTTGGGTTGAAATGGCTTTGGTTGGACTATTATTTCAACTTTACATTCAACAATAATCTTTAATTTGGGAGAAGTGGTGGCCGTGATGTAAATACTAATATGCTGCTCTAACGCATCATATTTTGTTACATGATAACTCTTCTCTTTTATCTTAAAAAAATAATCACATATCAAGGTTCGTCTTTTGTAAGAAAAATTAATCATGATAAATACTACTTAATTTTTAAGCTCTTGAAATATATTTTGCTGAGAAATCGAACCTGTGAGTCATTTTGTTTTTTACTTTGTAAATTGAGAAGCAACAAGATGAGGGACAATATATATTAACGTATATTTTGATATTTTGAAGGTGTGAAATCATTACATATGTTATCACCCGATTCATAAATTATAATGTTTAGTTAATACCGATATACTTGATTATTGTTGTAATCAAATATAAAATGTTAGATAAATAAAACTAATGTTTGTTAGATCAATAAAAGAAGAATTAAAAGAGTTAATTATGTAAGTGTTCTGAACGTTAATGAATATCAAAAATCTTAGATTTCGCGCTTGAGCATCATGAAATCATTTTTTATTGAAAATGATTTTTAAAATTTTCTATTACGAATTTAATTTAGTTAGACTTTAAAATAAAATATGATTTTATTTGTTGAATCACTTTATGTGCATTACTTCACTAAAGTTGTATGTTATGGAATTCCATCAAATTTAAACACAAAAAGTATGTTATTAAAGTTATTTGTTATGGTCGATTAATTTTAGTCTTTATATTCTTAGCCAATTCATCGTAAAGTCCTAAATTCCATTGGTTAAAAAAATGGAGTAGAAGTCAAGGAATAGCATCATTGGTGGTTGAGATACATGCACCTACCAACAAAGTTTGAAGTAGTTGTTCTTATCGAATATTTTAAGTTCGAATTTTGAGTACAAAATTATTTTTGTAAGGAACGCTTTTACCTTTAACGTGAGGCTGTGTCGAATATTGAGTGTATTTTATTTTTATCTTTTAAAAATGCATCAATCAACAAAGATTGTAATAGAATAGTAAGAACTATTCACTGATTCTTAACTTTAAATCTTGAGCTCAACAATAATATATTCAATGAAATTTCACTAAGTGGGATATGGAGAGAGTGGAGTGTACGCAGCTCTTACCACTAACTCAAGGAGTTAGAAAAGTGTTTACGAAAGGCCATCGATCGATAGTCATCATTTGAATTCTCTTTTTAACAAGATATTCATCTTTGTCTATTGTCTTTTCTTTACCTTTTTTCTGCAGAAAAATCCAATTAACCTTTTGATAAAATATATCAGTATCTTTTGTTCCCTACTTGCCTTTCAGGTAATTTGGTAGAAAATATTTATGCCATGGTGCATCACTCATGTTCGGTTTTAAAGTATTCTTGAGTTTTAAGTTTGGAGAACTATCGAAAAACATCCTATTCATTTATAGATAGGATGTGTATATCTATATTTAAAATTGTCTTTAAGGAGAAGTGGAGCACAAAATTGATGTCCTACTTGCTAATTAAGTTGAACTTGGAAATATAAGGTGCTTTTTGAAGTTCTTTATCCCTTATTCACTATGTTTAGTCATGTATTTATAATTTCCAGTTTGTAATTGCTCGCTTTTTTGTTGTTTAGCATCAAAATAATGACTAAAGAGTCCATCACTAAAGTTAAGTCCCTATAATTTTTTGTATGCATGCACAAAGTAATCACATTTTTGGCAGCTTTAACCTTTACTTTTATATTGCTGCTACAATGCATCGGGGAGGAGAAATGATTCATATCAAAAGTGACTTTCAGTTGTTCCTTTTTATATATTTATGTCTTTCATGACATTTTAGCACCTCTGTTGTTAGATCTCTCAAAATCAAATATTGATTTCATGTCACTTACTGCAGGTGGCTAGCTAAGAAGATCACCATATGGATCTTATCAACGTACGTAGATTATGCGAGTTCTCATAGAATATTAATTCTAGAATATGATATGGTTATTTAATTCTCTTTGGATGGATGTAATTATATATATATATTGCTCCTTAACATTTAAAGAATTTTGTTATGTAATTTTGAAATGCTTATATTTTTCATATATGATGATTAATTTGTTTCAATAATCTTTCTTATATGTTTGCGTCAATACTTATTGTATTGCAAATAAATAAGCTTTGATCAATTAAATTGGAGTAGAAATAGGATGAAATTATGAGAATAAAAAAAATGGATTAATGGCTGATGCATTAAACCGCCACTCGATTTGCACATATAAATTACGACGGTGCTTAACTGTTGTATTAAACAATTATAACCGCCGTTCTATACGAATTACAATTACAGTGGTTTTGCCAAAACCACCGCAATAATTTGTGACAGACGTAATTACTACGCTTTCTAAAACCGCCAGAAATGAACGTAAATGTCCTTATAAAAACTGTCGTAATTCATCCATTTTTTTGTAGTGCGATTGCATCGAACCTAAGTATCAAAAAAGAAGAAAACATAATCACTAATAAGAAAAGTAGTGTAATCTTTAGTTCGAACCCTAAATATGAAATCGTTTTTATTAAAAAATATATTTATTCTCCCATATAAAGATTTTTGAAACGTCTATTTTTAAAAAAAAATAAAAATAGATACATGAGCTTTAATATTATATGAATTGAACTCAAACAGTCAAAATAATATAAAGTAAAATAAGATGCTGTCAAGTAATATAAGGACAAAATTTATTGTCTTGGTGGTGGGGTTTTTTTCCCTTTAAAAAAAAAAATACAAATAAGTCCAAAATTGTTGTTGTTATTATCATTATTAATTTTATTATGAAAAACATGAAAAACTATTGCCCATTTGATGACAAGGACTTGAGCGTTGTAACCTTCAAGTTGCCCACAATATTATTTATTTTAAAAAAATTAATACAATATGCATCCAGCTGCTAATATTCATAAAACAACAAATAATAGTACGTACATAAGATCCTTAGGTATAGGTCCCCCACCCCTAACAAATGTTTTAACAATCTATATTCGAATTCAATATCTGTCTTAAAATTTTGATAATTTAAATTTATACTACGAGGTATAAAATTAGACTTCTGATTATGGGTGGAGATCATATCACCCTCACTACATAAATCATATGGTGGTTATCTTTAACAATCCTGACCTCAATACACAATCCTTCGTTGACGTAAACGTTCTATCTCCCAATATCAATTATTTTGATTTAATTTATGTACTATCATTTCACATAAAATCAAATAATAAAGTATATATTGCCATATCATGTTTAAGAAGTTGGAGTAATTTGAAAGAGAAAAAGATCAATACATATGATAAAAGTTATGATTAATTAAATGAAAAAAGAATTATGTAGATATATTGTAGAAAGAACATTTTTTTTTAACTCTCTATATATATGGCTCATGGTATTTGATATCTACGAGGATTTATGCCTTTTGTAAAACATAGTTTAAATTTTAACAAATACTATTAATATAATTTTTCATCTGTCTAAATTTTTATAGCAAAATAATAGTAAAAATATATATGCTGCGATTATCAAAATATGCACAATTAATTTTGAACATCATTGTATAAAAGAAATATTAAAACAAAAGAATTACTATGTTTGTTTTGAGATTAACATTATACCAATTTAATGATCTCAAAGCAAAATAATAATAATAATAATAATAACAATAATATATATGACATATTTTTTCCTTAATGAACTATATATATATATATATATTCAAATTAATCTATATAGAGCTATATGCTTAAGTTTATTTAAACCCCGATAACTCTAATATGAATTATTTATACATCAAAAATTGTACTTTTTTTTAATTGAACATTTATCAAAAGTATCATTTCTAACATAAATATAAAAATGAAATTTACATACATAGATAAAAATAAAATTTAAATTCTGAATTCATCTCTATCACGACGTCGACTAAAATAGTTTATAGAATGAGGGGGGATAAAATGTCAATGTCAATCATTTCTTGTATATATCCCAAAATCCAAAAGAAGATGAATGAGCTGACAAAGGAGTATATCAAATCAGCTACAATGATTATATAATTGACAATTACATCCATCTCTCTTTTTTTGTGTGGACACATAGTCTTTTGGCATTGGCCTTTTATGGTCCACTATAAGGTACACACAAAATTGTGACATGTGTTCATTATATTAAACCTTTTTTTAAACCTAAAATGGTTAGATAGTCGGTTAGAATTATATAAATATTAATAATATGGAGTTTAGTTATAACATGAATAAATTGTCTCCTTATCAGCTATAACACGTAATGTTGTTTATGTAAAATTTAATATTAGCATAACTTATCTCCAAATCAACTATCAAACAACCCCTTAAGATGTGTTTAGTATGAAGTATAAGTTGTGTGTTGGGGGGGGGGGGGGGGGGGGGGGGGGNAGGATGGGAGTAAAGATGAGGGGTAATGTAGGATAGGAAAAACACAATTAATGTGAAATGTTATTTGTGAAATTATTGAAATGTTTGACCAGTCGAACATGAAAAAGTTTAAAATATTAGTCTTCATACCAAAACACCCCCTTAATTACAATTAATTAATCTAACTTCACTTTAACTAATATGATAATATAGTTTTCATATGTAGTTGATTATCGTTATCAATCATCATCACTATTATTAGTTGTTATTATGATTCATCATAATTATCATTTGTCATCATCAATCATCATAATTATCAACTGTCATTATCAATCACTACCATTCATCACTATTAACGATCAAATCATTTTTATCCGTCAAGATCTTTTCTATTTCTTAAATTTTGGGAGACATCAACTTATTTTAATTTTTTTATAGGATAAAGGGAAACCCAATTGATGGCTGTCACCTTTAAGCTACACTACAAGGAACTTAAATTCCATAGTGGGATACAAAAGAGAAGCTTTTTAGAAAGATAAAAAAAGGTAAAAAAATAAATAAATAAAAATCTTTTAGATAAACAAAAAAAATTAAAAAAATCAACATCCATCACAGTAATAAATCCACTCACAGCAGAATAAGTTGAAATTTTGGAGACAACATTTTTTGTGGATGATATAAAAGAGAAGTGGAAGATGTAGACATTGATTCTTTAGCCTTTTTGCATAAGAAAAACATTACATGTCAAATCAATAGTCATTGTTTTTGTATAGACTACCTTATTTGGTTTTAATTTAGGATTGTTTAGACTTTTTGGAAAAAGTAGTTAGCACCAAAACTTGTAAAAGACTCAATTCCATAAATGCAAGAAAAAAAAAACTACAATTATTGGAATAATGTTTTGCTTAGTATTTTCTTTTTATCTCTAACAGATATATCGAATAACTCTATTATCAGACTTCAATATATGAGGGGAAAAAATCGAATAAGTGATGTTTGTTCAAGTGGTTGAGCACCTCCATCATCAATCGATGAATTGAAGATTGAATCACGCTGGAGTTAAAGTGAAAACATTATTAATTCTCTTTGAAAATAATTCATATATAACAATCTACAATCTATTTATAATAATAGTAGTTCCTATCGTATTAGTGTAAACACCAAGTGCGAATAAATCATAATTGCAATTACATGAACTCCAACTAACAATATCTTGATGGTGAGAGTAGGAAAGAAGATCAATATTATGGCTCATAGCTAGAAAAATGCAAAGAAAATGAACAAACATTTTTATATATATATTCCTCAAACACAACATACAAAGTAAGTTGACAACAACATCATATTCTGAAAATTACAATTCCAACAAGTTACAATTCTCAGGCACCAAGAGAGCTAACTTCACCTAAGAAAACACGTTAAATCGGGCTTTAGAATCAAGAAGATCAAGCGAACGACAACCTTGCAGACGATGACTTGAAGGTTCGAACACTTGTATCACCACAAGAGTGAAGTAAGTCTACATATAACTAAACACCATTCTATTCACTACAAAGAAACGAAGAAGAAAAAAGCACGAGTGACATATGTCAAGCTTTTGTTATGTATAGCTGAAGTTAACTTAATCTATGAACAGTTAGGATGGATGAAGTTCGTTATCTCGTCCATGAGGCAAGGAAAATGATCGTTGTTTGGCAAGAAATAGAAACCGATTGTTGCCTGTTTTAGATACAAGAGATTTACCTCATGCCCCGAATTCTTCAAACCATCGACATATGCCAATTGCCAATCCTGACTAAGATCCAAACCAGCCACCACGACTAGACTCTTTGGAAACTTTAGTCCTTTGAGGTTTCTACTCCTTGAGCCAAATATGTTACATGCTGGATGATCTCTATCTTCCCCTTCGGGTAGATATGCCCTCCAGTACCAATCCCTGTCTTGTACGGTAACAAAGTATTTCCCGTCCAATCTCTTCTCAGATTCTGTCCTGTTTTGCCCACCAAACATTGGATGAAGATGTATATTACCTAATACTTCGACACCTGCTTCAGCAGCCATTACCGCAACGTGGTGAGCAATATTACCACCCGAACTATCACCAGCCATATAGACATGGACTTTCGAGTCCTTCCCACTTTGAAGCCATGTCCTTGATTTTACCCATTTTAGAGCAGCCCATCCGTCATCGTACGCACACGGATATCGATGTTCTGGAGATCGTCTATAGTTCACAGAAACAACAACAGCCTTGCAAATCTTAACAAGGCGGCGGCAAAATGTATCATAAATAGCACTATTGGCTGAGGAATGAGTAAAACTTCCGCCGTGGAAATAAATTATAACAGGAACAATTTCCGTGGTGCTCAAAGGTTTCTCTAGCTCTATTTTACCCCAATCAGCCTCATTTTCAGGAGCAGGTCGATATATTCGATTAAGAAGACTCGTCACACGATCAAATACGTCAAAAGAATAAACACCATCGACCGGAATCGAGTTTGTAGGGACCTTCCGGTCTATGAACTCAGCTAAATCACGATCAAACGTGCCATCAGGACGACGAAGCATGTTGTAAGAAAGCTTGAAATTGGATATAAGGATCCATGTATTAAGTGGAACCACCCTCTGCCAAAAGAGATATAATGCATAGTTATTACAAAAAGATCTACCGATAGAATGAACTATAATAGACATCTCCTCATGACACTAAAATCAGATTGATGATAGCCAAATGATTTTTATGATTTCACAAAGGAGGTTAAATCAGTATAAACATGGCAAAAGAAACACATGTATGACTAAGCACACACATTCACAGAGCTCATATCATAAATTTAGTACCCCTCCGTTCACTTTTACTTGTCACATTTGGCTTCTTGAAAGTGAAACTGCATGGACTTTAGGATTTATTTTTTCATCATATTAATAAGAGAAGGATTACTTGTAGTATTTTTCATATAGTTTTCGACATCAAAATTTTAAATCTACAGTATCAAATTAATCTGATTCACTTTAGCTTCGAAGATTAATCAATTGACTCTCGTGAAACGAAACTTGACAAGTAAAAGTGAACAGAGAGAGTAGTGAACTCAGGGTCTGGTTTCACAAAAAACTTCTCTCACACATAAGTAATCCCTATAACAGATCATGAATCAGATTTTGGGTTTACCAAAAACTCAGTTTTCCTTACATACCTAAAGTCAAACCTCTATATCAGATTTTGAGCCTAAGCTAAGAATCAAACAAAGCATGTCAAATCATATACATATATAAGTAGACCTCAAATCCTAAAATCAATAGTAAAGATTCAGCCTTTGTCCCAAATCATACTTTGGTTTCTCAAAGAAAATAACTCCTACACAGAGTGTCAAACTCTCTAAAGTATTGAATTCTCAAGAAACTCACGTTTTCTTTGAACACCTAAAAAGTCAAACCCCTATATATGATTATGGCAAATCATATGATATGCATAAACAGAGGTCAAATCCAGAAACTAATGGTAAAAGATTCAATCTTTACTCTTAAGAAAAACTCAAATCTTTCTAAGACACCTAAAGTCAATCCCCTACAAATAGATTAACAAGCAAAATGATCCCTTCATTAGCAAAAGACTGACAAAGTTCACTACAGAGATTAAGGAGAACACAAATTGATAAAAAGGGGCATTTAATTTAATTAGTGAGAGCCATGACTATTACTCAAAAAAGAAGAAAAAAATCAAATCTTGAAAAAGCAAAATGTGATCCCTTTTTCCTTGGTGGTAGGGAAGGGGAAAATAAGGTGGGGATTGAACATGGAAGTAAAAGTTACATAACCAACCAACTAAGCTACTAAAATTTCTCGCAAAATGATCCCATGATTAGCCAAAAAAACCAACTAATTAATACCACTAACAAAGTTCACTATAGATTAAGGAGAACACAAATGAACAAAAAGGGTACTTTAAATTCATTAAGCATTAATTTCATTACCCCCAGCCATAACTATTACTCAAGCAAACCAAGAAGGGTGCAAAAAAAATCAAATCTTGAAAAAAGATCAGTCTTTTATCGCTCATAATTTGCTGAGAAACTTAACTACTAACACAAATAGAAAAAAAGGGGTTACCTTAGATTCATTAGCATTAATTTCATTACTCCCAGCCATAACTATTCCTCAAGCAAAACAAAAAGGGGCCAAAAAAAAAATCAAATCTTGAAAAAGATGAGTTTTTTATCTGTCATAATTTGCTGAAAACTGACCCAGAGGAGTCAGTTTGACTGTTAATTAGACAAAAGGGTATATGTAAATAATATTTATATACTGATTTATTGATTCCTAGTTTTTGGGTTTCAATCAGAAAAGAAGAAAAGACAGTTTCTGAAACAAGAACAGAGAAAAAAAAAATAAGACAAAAGAGGTATAGAGAAGAAGAAGATGAAGAGGAAAAAATATAGAAAGAAAGTAAAATTTAAAGCTTAAAATAGAGATAGAGATGGATGAAAAGAGAAGAAAAAGACAAATGAAAAGATGAAGAGAGAGAGAGAAAAGGGGTCAAGCACAAAGGGACAAAAATGGTGGAAGAAAAAAATGAAAGAGACGACAAAAGCAGGCGGCCGAAATAAACTGTTCAATGGGACCCAACTTTTTTTTTTCCGAGATCAATTTACGGCTTACGCTCACCTAGACTAACTTTACGAACTTATCATATTTTCGGGATCAACTTACGCTCACCTCGATTAACTTTACGAACTTATCATATTCTTATCAGCAAATATTATGTACTAACTATTTATAACAACACTAGAATAGATATGAAGAAATCACCTAATAATATTATTTCTGATGAAAATTCTCTTTTATATATTTATGAATATTTTATAAGAAAGTACCAAAAATAATTTTAATTTTTTTTCTATGATCATACATTTTTATAAATGATACAATTTATAACAACGTTTTATAATAATAAAAAAGAATTAAATCAAATTTTCATATTAAGTTAAATTTATGTTCTCTACAATATTTCTTCGCTATAATAATTATTTTATCTACTATAAATTATTTATCTTATTTTTGTTTTAGTTATTTATAAAATAAAATTAAAGATCATTTTAGTAGATTTTATGTATTCTCAGTTTAAGCTATAAATTTTTTTAAAATTATATTAAATTAAATAAATAAAATAAAAGCAAAAAAATAATAAATATTCGAACAAACAACATCGTTATATTAAATTTATGTATACTAGTAGCTTGTTGGTGGTGTAGATTATTAATCTAAAATGTTTTATTCTTTTCCTTTTTTTTTCTTCAAAAATCTGTCCTTTTTAATCTAAAAAAAAGTTGATAAAGCTTAACCCTGGCCCTTCCTTTTTTCATGACAAAAAAAAAGGCTAATATAGACCTTACTTTAGGGATCTTAATATTCTTATTGATTGGAGAATTTCTTTTATCTATCTAATCGTAATTATTAATAGTAGCTATTATTAGTACATTATAAGTATATACGATTAATAAAATGAGCTTTTATCTAATATTAGTACTCCTATATTTAATAATAAAATTTATTATAAATATATTATTTAAGCGAAAGTTATTAAATTCGATGAATTCGTATTCTTCATATCGAGTAAACGAAAGTATAAATTTGAATTAATAAAATTTCAAAGCAGATATTTTAACGATTCAAATTTATAACTTATAAATTACATGAAAATAATTTTATCGTTCCTTTAAAGCTTGACTTTTGATACCAAACAATTAGGGAACGTGTATGTATATATGATGTAAGTTTGATTGATTATCGTATATGTGCACAAAAATGGTTCAATATAGAAAGAAATCAGATGATGATGATTAAGTAGGACCATTAATGAAGTGGATACAAACTCAAAATATATGGTCTAAATTATAATAGAGGAAAAAAATATTTGATAATTTATTCTATTTTAATTTTAATAAGTAGAGTAATTTGAGTAATGTGTGATGGTATATATATAGAGAATAGTTAAGATAAGTATAAGTTGATTTTGAATATTTTTTATTTCTCATGTTTTTCGAGTGAGAAATTATTTTATGTTGTTGTTTTTTTACGTGATACATTTTTATATTTAATTTATTCAAGGAAACAATTTAGTGATAATGAATGCAAATTTTAGAAGTAATGATTTAAATTACGGAAGAGACAAAAATATTCGATAGTATTTTTTTATTTGTGTAGATTTTGATAGACAAAATTATTCGGTATGTGTTTTGATGTGAAATAACAAATATCTCATAGAATATTAGAATAGTTAAGAATTAAGATATACATAAATTAATTTGGTTTTTTTATTTTATTTCTCCAATTTTACCAATTGAGATATTGGTTCTTGTCATGCGTATTATCTCAAATTTTGTGATTCACTTTAAATAAAAAATTTGTTTTATATTTAAAATTTATTTTAATTTTAAACTTTTTATTTTATTATTAATAAATATTTTATAACAATAAAAATTCTATAGCTTAGTCTCTTTTTATTCTTAAATTATGTGGTTTAATCAAATAAAATCCCATAAAATAAAATAGAATAAAGCAAGGAGTATATCATTAATAATAACCTCTCTAACTTTGATTAATTACATTTTAGTTTTCAATATGCACTAAAACTAAATAATACTATTAATATAATACCAATAATTATTAAACACATGTATTTCTATTTTCCACACCACATAAATACACAAGAAGTACAAGTGACATCCCTTTCCTTCTCTTCTCTCCATCTGTTTTTATTTTTAATTTGTCATTTTGTCATGTCCTTATTATATAGATTATTATTTTCCTAAGTTTTTGTCTTTTTCCATGCACCTTCTTGGGATATACATTGGATTTCTTGTGGCAATATTTATACTACTATATTTTATAATAATAATAAGGTGTGAAATGATGATTTCATATGATACATTATAATTAATTTAAATACATTATAATATCCTTTTTAATTAATCAAGATTTTCAAAAGTTAAAAGAAAACTTCGTGCGTACTACTAACCAGTGTCGTCCTTAGTCGCTTAGTCATAGTTCGTTGTATGAAATATTTCGTATTTAGAGATAAAGTTTGAAAATTGATTTATATATTTCAAAAAGATATGAGGTAAATAGTTTATATAGACGCAAACCTCGGTTGTGCATTAGAGGAAAGAGGGGCCGGGGGGGGGGGGGGATATAAAGTTGTTGATTCAAAACCGTTCGAAAATCATAATCTATTAAAAAAAAAATCTTTAATCACTTGCTATAGGCCAAAAATTATAATGCACCACATTAATCTTTATAAAGTTATATTCTTCCAATATTTTCCTTTCACACTATGAAAGAAAAAATAAAAACAAAAAGATGAAAAGTGGAAGCAACCATATATTCTCTAACGTGATTCTTCCATTCTCTTTTTCGTTCATACTATAAAACAAACAAATAAACATATAAATAAAAAGAAGTAGATTCGTTTGGCATATATATATATAATAATAATATGTGGGGATGAATATTTATTATCTTTTTATTTGATGTATGATATCGTATTATTAAAATTAAATTAAATTTATTGTAAATTTGTTCATCACACCATTTTTCTTTATTAATTGTCTTTCTTCACTGAATTGAGGTTCTTCTTTAACAATTTCTCTACCTTTTTTAGTTAAAGATAAAATATGAATGTAATTTATCTTTTTCAGACCCCACTTATAATAATATATCGAATATATTATTATTATTATTATTTTTAAAAAAATGTTTGACTCACTGAACATAATAAATTTATTGTTTGTGGGAGAGAAAAGAAGTAGAAAACAAATAGTTTGTCATTTTGGTTGAATGTATCTAACCTTCCAAGAAAAAAAGAGTAAAAAAAGTTGCTTGTTCTTGTGGACAAAGCTATGTACAATGAATATGAACAAGAAAGAATCCTCTATCTATCTCACACCCTCTCTTTATAATTTTGTCTACACATATTTTAAACAATATTTTCACTTTTTTAGTTTTGTTTTCCTCGATATTTATTTGAGTTCAATTAATTTAGATACACGATGCATAAAATCTATTCAATAAAAGTATTTTTAATCATTTTTTAATATTAGGACTCGAAATCGAGATTTAATTAAGAGAGGAATAGTGTTATCTGTTGGAGTTTTTTGCCAAAAACATCCTTAAATTATACTCCAGACTTGAACTACATCCTTAAAGTATTATTCTTAGCAGAAAACATCCTTCAAGTATTAAAAGTGAACACTATTCATCCTTTTGTTAGATATTGCCAAAAAACTAAGGGATCCTACAAAAATATGAGCAGTTAACGTGACTGTCAACAAAGTTTTCCTGCATAATTTCACTACCCGCTATAAGAAGTTCCTGAAAAAATATTCAAAATCTTAGACACTATTGCTTACTAAAACAAAAAATGTTTGGAAGGTGTGAGGATACATGATTTGCTCTTTTTTTTATATAGTAACGGAAAGAAGCTAAAACTTAATTATCTTTACCTTTTTCATAGCCAGACTGTATTTAGATCAATAAATTTTTGGGCCAATTTGATATTGAAGTGATCAAATATCGATTATGTCTCGCATTTGAGTTTCATTCTACATTATTAGAAGCGGAAGTCTCCAAAAAACGCCGCTTATAGCATATTCAATTGAGAAGAAACATATTTCAACTAATAATATTTTTAATATCAAATTACATGAAAAATAAATGAAAAAAACAGTTAAATTAAAAGATTTTGCAGAATACTAAACTCAATTACCAAAAAAGTTCACGATAGTATTTTTGACGTATCTTAGAATAATAATTACGAAGGGATGACTTGATTTTCGTGGGATATGTTAGTTTTCTAATAAATTCAAGTAGAAGGATGAAAATTGTTCACTTTTAAATACTTGAAGGATGTTTTCTGCTAAGAATGATATTTTAAGGATGTAGTTTAAATTTGGGATATAATTTAAAGATGATTTTGGCCAAAAACTCTTATATGTTGCATCACATTTTTTTATGGAGGAAATATTTCTATTACCACAAGACAATTGAATATTTATGTTATTCTCTATTGTCTATCAAAAGTGTTCACTTAGTTTTTTTTTTAAATTTATAAAAATAATTAGAATCACTTATAAATCATATTATCATAACCTTTATATGTAAACTAAAGTAACATACACTAGTCCATCTCTTCATAATATTGTTAAAAGTCATAAGAACATCAATAAAATGATTTAATTTCTTTCTAGGTCTCACACGTCAATGAAGCAAACATCATTTACTTTCCTCTCAATTTTAGTGATTATAAAGCACATGTAGTATATATGAAATGCACGCTACAATATACTTTAATTGCATCAAAGCTTATATTTTTTTTTTCTATATCATATAAATTTTAGAATCAATGAAATTTTTTATTTAACTTGAGTAATCCTCTTGATATGTGGAAAATTCTAATCAAGTGACAAAATGTATTTAGGAATTACTTATGTCACAAGATTAAATCATTTTTATAGTCTTATTGAATCTAAGGAAATTCTTTATCTGATCTAAGTAATTTCCTTAACGTTTGGAAAATATTCTAATCAAGTGGCAAAAGGTATTCAAGAAATATGTATGTTACAAGATTAAATCATTTTTCATAGTTTTATTGAATTTAATAATCGAAGTTTGTTAAATATTTGATGGAAATCAAAGAGGTATTTTTGTCATTTTGTGGACAAATTTGAATATTCAAAACTTGTCCGCAAACCGAACTTAAGCTCTTTTAAGGGCTCAATTTAAACAAAAAAAATTAACTTCTCTTCTGAATTTTAGCTCCGCTCCATTCTCTTTCTCCGACGATCTGTTTTCTAAGGTGATCTCCGAATTCAAGTTTGTAAGTTCCTTATTTTTCTCTTATTTTACCCCTAGATTTGACGAGAAAAAAGTCCTAATTTATTTGTCAATGGATTTTATTAGTATATATTACTACAAATTTGGAATTTAAGTTAAATTCTCTTTGTATTTGCTCTAATTGCATTAGTTAAGTGTCATTTTCGATTTGTTATCATTTTTTTTTTGTGGTTTTCATCATGATATTTCATATTCATTAGCCTGAAATGAGGGGAATGGTTACGAATTCATACAGTAGATTTAACTAATTCAAGATTGAAGTGTAGTTAATTGATGATTTGCTGACAAGATAGTTCAATAAAATGGGAGACCTAAAACTAAAATTAAGAAAAAGATAACCTAATTAGTTTGAACTTGAAATGTTTAATAAAACATCTCAAAGATTTGAAGACAATTTTACAAAGCAGTATTAAAACATGGTTGATTCAAATTGAAGTAAATTAGACGAATTAAGAAATAAAAACTAACTACAAATTTGATTGTGTATGATTTTTAATTATAATTGCATCAGTAATAAAATTTAAAAAATATGTGCATAATAATTAGAGCCGTCAAAATGGACTTAGCCCATGGGGCCGGCCCAACCCAACTCGTTATTGGGGTAAGATTGGGATATGATTTTTCAAGCTCATTTAAAACTAGAGCTTATAAGTCCGATTCATATAAGGCCTCATTTGTTTGCACTTAATGAGGGTCTGAATCTTAATCATTCATATTCAGCCCATTAAGTGCGTTTGTTTTTTAGGTCTGAATCTTAATCATTAAGATTCATTTCATTAAGTCCATTTGTTTCTTTTTAAAAAAAAAAAAACCTCTTAATGGGTCTTAATGAGTCTGAATGAATCATATCTATAACAAAGTCTTAATATTATTCAGACTCTATTATAATAATAAGCGTTCTTCATAAACAAATTCTCTTCTTTCTTGCTTCTCTTCTGGACAAGTTTCAAGTTTCTTCCTCTCCTTTTCCAACCAAATACCCTATTTTTTTCTTTTGAATAAGTAAGTTTTCATAATCTATACAAGTATTTATTTAATATTTTTAATATACAATATTCTTGGGTGAATTGATATTTATGAAGAACTCTTCTTGTCACAATTTGTTTGTTGTCAAAACTTCTTTGAAAGAAGTTATCATTGTTTCTTGAGAAAAAAAATGTTTAAGAAAACAAATAAATCATCTTTTTTCTGAGGTTGGTTATAATCTTATTCTTGAAATAATTTTTTGGAAGAAGTATTCTTGGTTTTGATTATAACTTTTATTGATAAAGGGTTTAATTCCTAATTAAAAAAAAATATTATGCACATTCAGATATTGAAAACAAACAATCTTAATGATTTAGTGTTCAGACCTAGAAACTACATCTTAATATTCAGACAAGCATTCAGATTCTGACATCTTAATCTTAATGAAAACAAATGAGGCCCAAGTCTTTGGCCCTTGAGGGATACATTGACATATTCTGCGCCCTCGCCTCCCTCTCATTTCGCTCGTCACTTTCTTATCTCATTCGCTTATCTGGGATGCATCAACATATATCTTGCATATCTAGTATCCCAAACATGCTAATCACTCTAGATTTTTTTGCCAGTGTTGTTGAAATAACACCATCGTTTGTCATATTTGATTTAAAAATCGTCTCATTTTTTTGATGTCATAGAATTTTATTAAGTTTGAAAAGAAAAGAAAAAAGAAGGGCTAGCCCGCCCCAACCCGCGACCCTTCTAGGATTGGGTTGGATTGAACATTTTCAAGCCCTCCAAATGAAGGGCCAGTCCACCCTAGCCCTTCAAATTTCTTAGCTCATGAGACTTGGGCTAGGTGGGACTGGACTAACATTTTTTTGACAACTCTAATACTAATAATTACTAAGAAAGGTTGTTAGGGAGCGCTTTGTTAACCAAGAGGGTAAGTACTCCTTCATTCTTAACCAAGAGGTCTCGGGTTCGAGTTTCCTTGGGTACGGAATCGCTTTTGTTAGGGAGCGTTTTACCCCCCAATGGGGGACTTCTTGGTGTGAATTCGAATTTAGTCGGGCTCCAATGTAGATACCGAACACCGGATGGAAAACCAAAAAAAAAATGTAATTACTAAGAAATTAGCAACAAACTATTAAGAAAAATTTAATTAATACTCCCTTGGTTCCTTTTTGACAAATTATTTTAAAACAAATATTTATAGCATACATGACAACTAAAAAGAACTAATTTTTTGAATATTCTACCTAAGGTAGGTATTTTGTTTCATCAGATCTGGTTATACCTTTCTTTTATGTATGTGTAGTGTAGCTCAGTGCTTTTGCTGGAATTTGTTTCATCTTCGGTATGTTTCCGTAACTGAATTTGGGGGGATTTTTAGGGTTAGGGTTGAGCCGCCTTTGTAAATCATACTCTATTTTGCTGAAATTTTGGCACATGAGAATTTGATTGTTTGTCATGGAAACTGAACTAATAGTTGTTGTTAATCTGTACGAGTTTGCTGTAATTTGTTTCTTTCCGTATGTTTTCGTAACTGGATTTGGGGATTTTTGCTTCTTTGGAATCCTGCCATTGCTTTAGTAGCTTTAGGGTTGAGCCACCGGTGGCCACTGACCAAAAAAAAAGAGGAAAAATATGGAGTATGAGTAAAATGTAGTAATGTTTGCTATTTGTGCTTTGGTGCTTAATTCCCGGGTTGAAGTCACAAATTTTGAGTTGTATCATTAAAAATTTCAGATGATCAGGATGTGTGTTGTCTTGCTTTTTCTTCCATACTAATTAGTCGTTGTATTGTTCTTTCTGATCCTTCGATGTCTGTTAATATATGTTGTTTCTCGTAACTCTGTTATCGTATTATTTTGTTGTAGTTACTGCTTTTTTTCAGACTGCTTTGTCATAGTTTCTTTAGTATTTTGTCACGACTTCTTCACTTTCGTCATTTCTTTTTTGAACTGCTTTTCCCTAAGCCGAGGGTCTATCGGAAACAACCTTTCTACCTCTCAAGGTAGGGGTAAGATCGTATCTTTTTGTTGTTGTTGGATGTTTTCAAGAGTTTCTTTTTTATTCTTGCAGGGCGTTCTACTCTTTTGTGTAAACAGAATGCCTCGGTATGTTTAATCCAATGAATTTGATTATATTTTGTAAAATTTCTTCCATCTTCCCTATTTGATTCTCACCCTCTTTCTCCTCCTCAGGTATTACTGTGACTACTGTGATACTTACTTGACGCATGATTCTGTAAGTTACCTCAAATCATCTTTCAAGAATCTCTGATTTCAACCTAGGAATTTTGTATACGTTATTGGATATTGGATTGGGCACTTGGTCTAGAAGCTCGAATACGAGTTTTGCCGAACCCAATAGCTTTTGTAGGAAGCTTTCGGCGGACACAAGCCCTAGGGACTAACAATGTATTTGTGTTTAAAATCATTAAATAGTTGTTTCTAAATTGCAGAATCCATAAAATTGAAATCCTAGCTCCAGGCTTAGTTGGGTTTGTTCCCCCCTGTGCACTTGATTTGCTAATTGCCGCTTTTATTGAGCTTAATTAGGTCACACATAACATTAAGTTCTTTAATCACTTAATCTTTATGGTGCCTTCGTTGTAAGATTTTATTCACCTGAAATATTTTCTTCGAGAAAGTTTAACCTGAAGATTGTTTGGACTTTGGTGTTTGGATGAGATCTCACGCCAGCACAACACAAGTATGAGGTAACTCCGTCCACCAATGCTTGGACAGATGGAAGAAATCACCCAGTATTTTTGTCTTCACTAGGATTTGAGCCTGAGGCCTCATGTATCTCAATTCACTTCCTGCTAGACTATGTTGAATGCATTACTTTCAATATTTGAAGGTTGACAATAGATAACAGTGTCTGAAAAACATACAATCTCTTAGAATCCATGTAGGCTTAGTGAAAATAGGACATAATGGAAGGAAAAAAATCTTATGTGGATGGTATCTATTAGTTGGCAGTATGTCATGCTAGTAGGATTGCTCAAGTCCTATACTTTCTAGGTGTGTTTTAGTCTTAACAGATTATGTTCAGGTAGAAAATATAGATAACTTCTAGTGATTCCTATTTTTTAAATTTATTTTTTGTATAATATTGGCCTGAAGTGAGCTTAAATGGTGCGACATGGTCAGTGATGGTCCATATAGCTGACACCGGCTTTAAGTGCACTCGTAGTTGTTTTTGTTGAAAGGCTGATAATAGTGTTTACATATTGGTTGAAACAAGTGAATTGAGGTAAGAAGAGTTGAGAAATTCTCTTAGGAAAACATTCTGAGCAACCAAACTATGGAATAAAAACATTTCTTGAGAAAAGGTTTAAAGAATACACTAACTTATCCTAAATGTAATCCTTTTGTAGAAGTACATTTGAGTTGATTGCAAGTTTCTTGTGTCCATGACTCTTCATTGGAGCTTTTCAGAAAAAAACAATAATTATGTGTTGAATTCATTATGATGTACCTGCAATTGACAACACTACTGTCTTGCTATTTTCAGC
This sequence comes from Solanum stenotomum, assembly GCF_019186545.1. Classification (NCBI taxonomy): domain Eukaryota; kingdom Viridiplantae; phylum Streptophyta; class Magnoliopsida; order Solanales; family Solanaceae; genus Solanum; species Solanum stenotomum. The sequence continues at coordinate 60,143,280 of NC_064289.1, read as the reverse complement.
CTTCTGTTAGAAAGCAGCATAATGCAGGGTACAAACACAAGGTATTATTTCCATTTCCTCTGAGATTAGGCTTATCACTTTGAACAAGTCTCACAAAATTATGCTTTCAGGGAAATGTTCGAACTTATTACCAACAATTTGAGGCACAACTGAATCAAAGTCTAATTGATCAAAAAGTCAAGGAACATCTAGGGGCCTTTAGACCAGTTGGCCTTCCTTTTCCTCAGCTAAGGCCTGGTCTTCCTGGTCTTCCAACTCCTCAGATGCAGATGCCCGGCAACCCTCAAATGCCACCTGGTGCCCAATGGGTCCCTGGTATGCGGCCACCGGTGCTTCCAAGGCCCATGCCCGGTCTTCCAGGTATCAGTAGCATTGTGAACTCTTATGAGTACCTTGTTCTTTTATATACCTCTTGAAGATAGTTGTTTTATATTAGGTCCTCCACCAAACTTTGAAGATGATTGTTGACTATGCAAGGATTTCCAATCTTATTTTTGTTTTTTAGTTGACATCAGCGGCGGAGGGAGAGTGTTGGCTGCGGTTTTGACTGAACCCAGTAGCTTTAGTTGAAACTCTCTACTTATTTAGAAGTTATTGAATATGTACAAATTATTAATTTAGAACCCAGTAACTTAAAAAGATTAGAATTTAGAACCTCTAAACTTCAAATTCCATCCCCTCCTCAGGTTGACTCCTAGATTGTATGTTTGTGTACATATGTAGGTTTAAAGATTTTACAATAAATAAGCTCCCAATGGAAGGGATAAATCCCTGTTGTATCACTATTAGCTATTCAAAATGGAATGTCGTTCTTGTTTATGTAGTTTGGAATTTTTTTATGTGAACTTGGCATTAGAGTTTCTTTTCAGAAGATGTAGGTTCAATTCTCATCAGCTGCTCCATATTTTGATCAAGTAGGTTTATCCGATCAATGAAATCACATATCTGTTTACTATTATTAGTATGACATGCACCCTCAATAGTGTGGAATAGATATAGAAGATTCATATAACCGATACTGATTAGCTTAGGATTGAGTCCTAACTAATTGATCGAAACAATTTTGCAATAGGTCTTACCAAATTAAGGGAAAAGAAAAAAACAATTTGGCAATAGATCTATTAGGAAACAACAGTTGCCTAGTCTCAAGGGTTCAAATCATTGAGGTTTTGTTAAAATCTATAGAAGCCGTAGGTCACCATAAAATATTTAATGTTTCCTTTGAGTGGGAATCAAGGACATATGTGGTGAAAGAATACAAGTTTCATCTGTGAGACTATCTCTAGTTTTGAACAACTCCAATTGGTTCGTCAAGAAATGAAATTAGTGGAACTATGCTTTTGCATCCAGCTTTGAGCACTCCAATAGCCTAGGTTCTGGAATGCATTATGGGATACATAAATCAACTAAATTTCAGTCCTTAATTAGTTTTGTGTATGTTTGGGGGGGGGGGGGGGNGTTTGGGGGGGGGGATTATATGAAACCTCTGCATCTTTGGATGATTCATTGATATTTGACTTCTGCAAACTGTCAACCTACCTTAAACAGCCCACCTCTATGTGAGCATGATATGATAATTCGTATTCTGCAACTACTGCACATTGTTTTGGGAGGATGTAGCAAGCTAGTTTTGTTTTGACATTTTCCTTTTAAAGCATAGAATTCACTAATGCAGTTGAACTCCCTTTAGCTCATAATAATTTGAAGGTGCATATGATACCATCTACATATTTGTTTCTCAAGCCATTTTGTATTCTTCTTGTTTGAATGCTAGAGAGAAATCGTGTCATGCTGTAGTTTTTGGAAGTTTGCATATCGATGTTGCCTTGAGAAGTTTTCCCTAATTATAGTATCTGGATAATAGACCTTTAAAAACTAGAGTGTCTTTCAATGGTTCCAGGTTATGCTCCTCCACCAATGCCTCAGATGTTGGCACCTCCCGGTGCTCCTATGCCTGGTCAAGTCAATAATATGCAAAGACCTGTCGGTCCACCAAGTGCAGTTCCAGGAAGTATGGGAATGCCTGCTCCTACTGGCGGCCCTCCAATGTTTGCACCACCTCCCGTGTATCAAGGAAGTACCACTGTGCCAACAAACGGAGGAGGTGATAATTCTAGTATCAACACTCAAGCTGCCGACTCTAATCAATAGGCCGGTTTATGTACAGAAAATCCAGATGCTACTGTCCTGAAGCTATTCTTAATCTGGTTTCAACGTGTTTTATTTTCTATGCTGTGATGTTAAGTGCTAGAAATCCATGATATGGTTAGATGTAAGGTAAACTGGTCAGGGAAGAGAGACAAATTCATTTACTCAAGGAAGGTTTTGGCTAGCAACATTGATTGTACCTTTGAGAAATGCTTCTATGGTATTTATTTAGTTCAGTGAAACTATTTTAAAGTCTAAAGCCATATAGACAACCCCTTAGGGGTTGTTTGGTGTGAAGGATAGAATCAATTAGTCTTGGGATTAAATTATAATGCCATTTAATTTGTTGTCTGATTGGCAAGTCCGAGATTTATTCCGGAATTAATAATTAGTAATTGGATAAGTTATCCTTCTCCTTTGGGTGGTATAGTAAATTTTGGGATAATTATTCTGCAATAAAATAGGTAAATGATAGTTGTTTCTTTAATCTTTTTTTATACATCGCTTTTCACATTCATGAAGAGTATTTTTTGTAAATAAATAACTTGTTCATAAAATTTATGCAATGCATATTATTGTGAATACAACAAGTCAATAAGAGAAATAATCTCAGCATAGCTGCCATGACATATTGAGCGCTTACACTTTTCAATGTTACGTTACTAGTAGCTTTTTTTTGTCGAAAATTTATTTTCATTAAAGTTTTATAAAAATGTCTGTACCTTGTTGAACTATTCGCAAAAAGTTGTAATTCTCCCAAGTAAATCGCTAGTCATAGTATTTAACACACTTTCCGCTAACATGACATAACGAGTGTAATACACTTCTTGCCTCGGCGTAGCATTACTAGTAGTTTCTTTGTTGAAAAAAATCGTAAAAGTCAGCACCCTATTGTACTAATCACAAATAAGTTGCAATAAACGAAAAAAGCCTACAATGGAATAGCACCAACATGAACTTTTTTTTAGTCTACTCCTTGAGCAGTTCAACAACGGAGGCATCAATCTTTCCTATAAAAGTTACACTATCACAGTTCTGTGTTCAGGCAAACATTGCCTTTGGGGATGCATCAACTTTATCTTGCGGAAACATCAGATAATCTAGTAGAAACAGAAAATATTGTACATAGGAAACCGATAAATAAAAAAATAAAACAGAAAAACTTGAACCAAAGATCGATATATTGGCACATCATTGTCATTTAGATGGAGATGCACCTCTTCCACGATGGGCGTGAGATGCATCTCTATCACATGGGATGCCATCTGATGGTCTCAGACGAACGAGAGCTTACTGGAGTTAGGCCGAGATCCGTCTTGCTAATGTGATTCATAGTTAGTTAGGATTCGACTTTCCTGGGTAGACCTTTCACAAACTAAGCAGCTGTAGCATCGGCACACAACACTGCCCATCATAGTTGCAGATTTCAGCAGGACCTTACTATAGGTATGAAAAAACATCAAGCTGTCTGAAGAACTGAGGCCGAAGCATCCGGCAAAACCATCAGGATTATTTTCCAACATGTACAGGAAGGAAATGTGAAATAAAATAGAGTAATTTTTTGGATTCTGGAATCCATTGGAGCCACAATGGACATCATACAGGAATGGATATACTTTGCGGCGTAGTTTCAGCGACGTGATGCAGGTGGGCCAGCAAAAGGATACTGAGGTAAGACTGACGATGATCTTCCAGGCTCATCTCTAGGATGCTGATATATGTGGCCATAACCTGATAGTGCATAAGGAGTAATTGGTGCATAAAATCTTACATTTTCAGCAGGCAATCTTCCTGGATGGCCTCTGGTGTCACTCACATAGTTGGAAGCACTAGCAAATGACTCTCTGCCTGTCAAAGGCAACTCTCCAGGTGTTATCATTGTCCGTGGAAGAGAAAGATACCGGTTCACAAGTGAGGTGGTATCCTCGTCGTAAGGATTTACATTTTTTAGTAAACTATGATTGGCAGCTGCAGACATTGTATTACTACTTTCTGCAGCAGGAGTAACAGTACCAGGTCTCCCATGGAGACAATTGAAGCCGTAACTACGGTATTCCCTTTCATTTGGAAAACGAGCATCAGAGTAAACATGTTCATTCCGTGCAAAGGCTGCATCACTTCTCACACCAGCAGGGGCCCTCAGTAGCTGCTGTATTCCTTGTTCTGATCCATAATGATCCAATTTGTGGGTCACATGTACTGCAGAAGTACAGGGCTGCAGATGTTTTGCCTGTTGAAGACCATAGCTTCTGTATTCTTTCTCAGTAAGAAAATGCGGATTACGGGCAACCTCTCTAGGCATGACATGATGGTCCACAAACTGCTGCCTTCCATGATCATGTGGTGAGAAATTCTGACCTGCTTTACTACTGCCGTATTGAGCTCCATATGCATGCTCCCTGACAGGTTCATAACCAGATAAAGGTGGTGCTGCTGAGCGCTGAATAACTGGCTGAGCCACAGCATCCTGTAGTACTGGTTTGAGAGTTGGATCCATACATGGTGCAGGTCTAAACAGCTCTGTTAACTTCTCCACCTGCTCAAAGATATTGAATTCAGATTTTCGGAAAACAGTGAATAACTTACTAATTAGGGAGGTCATTTGGTACCTGCATAGCTGTCAGCTCAGTCTTAAACTTGCGTGTCTTTTCATCATAATTGTCTTTAATTGCTTTCTTGAACACATTCTCTGGTAGTGGAATACAGTCCTTGTGAATCATAAAAGGTACCTGTTGGATGACCAACCATCAATATAAACACCTCACAAACAGGAAGAAGATGAAATTCATAAAATAAGGACAGCATATTTGACCTGAGCAGGGAACGCCCCACCGAATGCCGCTGGTTGAAGTCTCATTCCACCAGCAGAAGATGCCTCATAGATACCATACATTAGCTTAAGATCGAAATCAAAGAGGAAAAGCTTAAGACCAGGTTTGATTCCCATTACAAAGTGTTGTTTGCTTGCCGAAACACCCATCACACGATATCTGAAACAATCTTCTTTCGTTCTGGCATTGCACATGAAAATTACTCCACCAAGACTATTCAAAGTTTTTGCATCCTTATTTACCTCTCCCCGTCCTTCATTTAGATCAAGGCTCTTTTGAGTTTTTTCATACTTACTCATCTCTCCACATCTTTCACTCATATCCAGTTCATTGTTTCCTTTATTAATATTTTCAGACTTACTAGCATCTTTTTCACCAACATGATTTCCTTTGTTGCCATTTTTTGCCTTCTTGTGTTTGTTTCTGGCTTGCATTTGTGAACTAATCTCAGCTTCTTTGGTTTGTGCAGAGTTTATGTGAGAGAACCTTTTTACAAGTTTACGTTTACCCTTCAGTGCTTGGGGAGTTTTTTTTTCAGCAACTGTACTTTTAGAACTAGATTCAGCAGCGTTATTGCTCTGTTTCTTTTTCTTTTTTGGAGCCATAGTATTGCTCAGTTTCTTGTTCTTTTTTGGAGCCATGGAATTTCCTCCTGTCAAAATCAGAAAAATAATCAATTTCTCCCAATCTAGCGGAAACTACGAATAGGAATAAGAAATCCAAATGCCTTTGGCAGAATTCAAAAGGCACAAAGGAGGGTCCTGAGGAGTTTAAGGTCATCACCACAGGGAAAGCAAATCATCAATTAACGACAGTTCAATCCTGAACTGATTAAAATCTGATGTATGAATCATATGTATCCATTCCCTTCAATTCAGACTCCTTTTTTTTAATAACCGTGGAGTGGCCAGCTATCACGCACCTCAAACTAATTCCACGGGATACCTGTCACCTCCCACCATCAACATGTATCATGTAACTCTATCCACCAAGCTACTCAATTCCTAAGTTGCTCTGACTCTTCAAAAATGTTGCCACACCATGTCAGATCACTATTTTTGGAGGATCCAACTTAACATTTTTGAAGAGACGGAGCAACATAGCTCAATTCAGATTTTTCTTTAATAATTGTGGTGTACGGGCCATATTTCCCATACCTTCTACCTCACACCACACCAGCAATAGGTATCAGCCTATCAGGTAACCCAGTATACCAAGCTACTCAATTCAATTTTTTTTAATAGCAGTGGTGTTGGTGCGAACTTTCCCGCACCTCAAACTAATTCACAGATACCAAACACCTCCCACATGCCACAGATAACTCTGCCCAATAAGCTATTCAATTCAGGTTCTTTTATCACAGGAGAAGCAAAATCTGAATACAAATCAAAATCCGGAATTGACACTTTCATCACAGGAGAAGCAAATTCTGAATGAGAAATCAAAATCCGGAATATACACTTAACTAATGCAATTGGAGCAAATACAAAGAGAATTTAACTTAAATCCCAAATTATTAGTAATATACTAATATCAATCCATCCAAAAGCGAATTAGGTTTTGTTTTATGTATAAAAATTGGAAATGTAAGTTAGAGAAAACTCATGAACTTACACGCTTAAATTCAGAGATCGCCGGAGAAGATCGCCGGAGAAGGAGGAGGAGAGGAGCTAGTATGTAACCGAGAGAGTCTGATTGTTGTTCCAATCGACTTTATTGAGGAATAAGAGAGAGAAAGATGGAGCAGGCCGGGCCCATAATCAATTGGGCTTCTGAATTTTGAACATCCATGGGCTTTAAGGATTTTAACATTTTTAGTCAGCCAGCTAAAAAAATTCATACACTCATGGGGTAATACCACGGTAATCACTTGAACATCCTTTATCGAATACTACATATATAGATTAAAAATAACTATTTAGAGATATATACTTAAGTTATAAACGGCCTTGACAAAATTTCTAATTTTAATACTGATCACTCAGCCATAATAGTTTGTAGTTGTTATCAGTGTATACTTGGGATATAATCAATGTTTATATACTGGTTAAAAAAATAAAAATTAGGATGATTGTTATTGTGGGATTTGTTAGACTAATATGTAGTTTAAAATGTCTTTTTTTAAGAAAATAAATAAATTGTATAGTACTATTATATACTACTTTCATTTCAATTGATGTATCTTGTTTTTTTGTTGTTTTTGTTCTTTTAAGATTAATTTTAAAAGAATGACACGTTTATATATTTAATTAGTTTTAATTCCAACATATTCTTTTTACTATTAGTGACACTACCTTATAAAAAGACATGAAAAATAACATAAGTAGAGCTTAATGGGGCTAATTTTCTTGTTTTTATAAAAGTATATGCTCTATGATACACTAATTAATTATTTAAAAGATAAATAGATGTATTCTCTATACAAATGTTTTAGAAAGATGAAGCAACCTTCTATAGAAAGTTAAAATGCATTGATAGTGTTACAAATTATTTACACCATAAAGTAAAAATAACTTAAATTGTTTTTTTATCCATTTCTACAGATGAGAGTACAGTAGGACCTTACTAAATTACTACTCATAACCTCTCTAAGAATTCGGTCCCAACTTGGCCACTGGAAAAAACTCATTTTGATAAGATAATAAGATAGTATATTTTCAGAAGACCCCTATATAAATATATGGTCTCATTAATATGATAAATTAATAATTCCTTAAAAGTACAAATATAGCTAAGATAATTTAGTAAAATATGATTTTATTGTGTTCTGTTTTTTGTTAAAATTTAAATATAGTTGAAACTCATTTCTAACTTTTCTTATTGCATCCAAAGGTTTTGGTGTTGTCTTTTCAAACTGCACCATAAAATTATGAAGAGTTCTAATATAAGTGTTTCCTTGCGATTATATCATTTTCAACTTTATCATCAACATTATTTTTTCAATGTTATCCACAATTTTTTCTAAGTTTTGAACCCCTAAACATGTATCATTTTTACTCATCCAATGGGTTATTAACATCCAATTCGTTGCGATAACTAAGATTATTAATCATGACATCAAATTCATGAATGATTTTTTCACAAGTGGGTTCATTTAAAATCTCTGAGATTTCATCCCAAACGAATTTTGTAGTATCGAAACACTCTTTAAATTAATAAATATTAATTTATCAATTAAATAATACCTCTATAAAATAATAATATTTCATGATCCACCTATATTAATTTAGTGAGATTTTAGTGCGTATCTTCTTTATTCTGAGATGTTTTGAGTTGGGTCATTTTCCTTTGTAAAATATTTCCGTAGTTGTTTTCTAAACAAATCCAAAACAGAAAAGAACATTGAGAATTTACATTTGTTAAAAAATTAGCAAACCAAGTGAATTCACATGGGAATAGATAACAGACAACCTTTTCTGGATAAACTATGAAAACTTAGTTACTATACCAATATGATACAATACCTCTGTCCAGCTAAAACTTCGAGTATCTGGTAACACAAGGATATCATCATCTGTTACTTGGACTAGTAGTGTTTTTTAATCGATACACAAGCAGTTGGGCACAAAGCTTTCTTCGTGAAAAAGCTGGACAGATTTTCATTCTTTACAGTTTTCGTCATGAAACTTTGTGAAAAGCTGATGCCTGTACTTGAAACAACATTAATGTTAGTCAGCTAGTTAGGCATTCTCATATAGATGGTACAAAAAGCCAAATAAAAAGCTGGTGACTCAAAATGATCCTAGAACAACAGCGTCCAAATGTACAATCACTTTAACTATAGGTTGGTACATGCTAAAATTAAGTGGGTGGCTTAGTTTAAAATTTATTGATTCCAAATTTAGTGATATAACAATCTTTTTGCATTGGTGTTGCTAGTGCAAATTAGAAAGTTCAGAATCACTTTCAATAGAAAACAAAAGTAGGGTGATTCGCAGAAATAGGATCATTTCATGCCCGAACAATGAAGATCACACTTCTTATCAGATTGTAGGATAAGGGCGTCATAACTTTAGTACAATTTTCAGTCTCTTATTTTGTTAAATTGTTCATAGGTCTTATCAGATTGTAGGGCGTGCTTGTGTTGTAGCACCGAGGCCATTTTTGCACAATTCTTAAACAGCAGCCACAAAGTGCCATATTTGTGCAAGTTTTCTCAAAAGTAGATGTCTACAACAGCTTTCATGGCATGACCAATTGCTCAACGTGAAGAATTTCGATATTTCAACCACTTAGCACATAGAAAGCAAGTTTGCATTTCATGCAGATATATTAGAAGGGCCAAATTTTTGTCACAATTCAATCTGATTTCACTAAATCCTCTGGTTATGCAAAATATTGCTGCCCATAATAGAAGAACACCAAATACTATGGTAATTTTGGCACTAAAGAGAAGACAGATGAACAATGTCGTCTTCTTTTAGAAATACATACCTATTGTACTCCAGTTTCTGGATAACAATCCCATTAAGCAAGAGCTCCGAACTATAAACAAGAGTTCCTACAATAGTGATACTTATTGCCATTAGTCACAAGAAAGCAATTGCCAGAAGGGCAAAAAGAAAGAAATGAAATCATACCCCTTTCCAGATATGGAATGCATGCTTTGTAATCTTCTTCGCAGGAAAGAATTAATAGATCATCACTGGTGATTTTACTATTAGATTCGTCCACCACCTGATAAGATCAAAAAGGAAAAGAAAGATACTTAACTGAAATAAATTTGTTATTAATATTTTCAATAATACATTTAAAACAGCAATTTACAAACTTGGTTGATTTTTTCGCAATGCACATCAGTCACACGTCAAGAGTAGAGACTAAAACAGCATCAAAAAAGTCAAATCAATGTCATGGTTGTGTACCTCACCACGCACTGCCTTGACCAAGGTTAGAAGGGTATCTCTATTAGGTTTTGCATTTGGAGTAATAATGACTCTTCGACCCTGTTAATTCAGATGAAAAGTGTACTCTCTCAAGCAACTTAAGCTTTTAGATAGGCTGAATATTCCTGTATAAGTAACTAAAAGTGTACTCTCTCAAGCAACTTAAGCTTTTAGATCAGATGGTTACACAATTATACACACATACCTCTAGAAGGGGATGCTTTCTAGCATGAGCAAGTGAAGCAGGCATACTAAAACCGAGTTCCTTTTCCTTTTTGGCATCTCTTAAGATATAACTTTTCTCATCAACAAAACAGCTTGCTCTTCCACAGCTCTCAAGCCACAAATGTGTTACAATTGGTTTTCCACAGGCAATGGCTTCTAGCATATTCCTAGTTCTTACAAAGCTGTCAGTGATGAAGTGTGTGGCATCAGAACAATTTGACGTGGAGATAAATCCAAGTCTTGACAAAATCTGCATTCAAGGGAAATTAGGAAAACCATAAATCATTGTCCAACACTTGTTCAATTTAAAGTCGAAGATATCTCAGATAATGGGGAACAGTACCTTTTTCTGCTGCTTGATTAATTTGCTATCCAAGCCCTGGCTGAACAAGACACAAATGTCACCTGCACCTTTTCGTCGTCGTGAACCTCTAGGCAGAAAATCAGGTAATTGCTCTGCATAGCCTAATCTAAAAAGCTCTTGAGAAAGGGGTGATCTGGAGAGACTTCTCATGTGTTGCTTGCCTTTCTTGTGATCATTAAGACAGTATGATGGATCTGAGATTCCATTTGAAAATACGTCAGATTTCATCTCTTTTGTCAAAAGATTAGTGGATATGGAGGTCATTTCATTTAATTTGGCAGACTCAGTAGATTCAACTCTTTTGAAGTCCATGGGTATCATCTTCTGACTGGTGACTGAATATTTACAAATTGAGGAATAAGGTTTATTTGCAATCAGAATTGACGAGAGTCCTGACTGGGTCTTTTCTAAAGACTGATTCTGTCTTTTAAATTCCACGGGTTGGCATCTTCTCTCTGCCTTATGATTCAAATCTGGAAACTTAAAGTCATTTCCCTGATCAGCAGGCATCAGTACAGGATAGAGATTGCTTGATCCATTAGAAAGCCGTCGCACCCCTTTATGTGTCCTTTTCCCCTTAGAGACCCAATTTTCCAATTTCACTTGACTCAATGTGGCTGCTACACTTTGGAAAATTTCTCCTTGATTATTCATGCTAACTTTTCTAGCTTTCCTTGATGTGTTTGTACTTGCTTTGGAAACTTTCCCTCTTACAACAGCCACTTTGCACAAATTATCATTTAACTCTCCAAGCTCATGTTGCTTCCTTCTTTTCTTTGGAAAATTAAACTCTGTCTTGGAATTGGTTGTTGGCCTCTCCAAGCTCCTCAAATTTAAAGACACTTGATGCCTAGTTCTATGAACAACAGAAGACAACTCTACTTCAGCTGAGCTACATAAAGTAGGTTCTGGTGAACTATCATCAATGTTAAACTCTCTTGAGATAGCGATCTCAGGATATTTCCCTTCTTTAACTAGGCTGGTTTTTGTAACAGGAGGGGCCCAAAGCACATCACTTTTCAAAGGAGGGGCGTGTAGTAGAGTTTCCATAGCTTCAGCAGCCAGTTGAGTATCAAGGCCAACATCATATGTCTCTAATCCATTTGATTGATTTCCGTCATAATCAACGTGTTGCTCAAATGTACCCATATCAAATTGCTCATCCGACTTCCTCAGGAAATTGGACCCAACATTCATGTGAGCTTCCGGGAGAAACTTTGGTTCCGCCTTATTTAAATCTGTCATACTTTCCATTGGCTCCTTACTGGATTGGATACAAGATACTTTTTGTTTCTTCAGTCCGTAATTCTTTCTGTGATAGGTCAATATCTTTCGGTGTATTGAAAAAGAACCATTTGCACTATCACTTTGCCTCTCAGGCCAGTCAAAAACTCCGGAGTTTTTTACTGCATTTTGAACATTCATTCTGCATGCCAATTTTTGAGGTCCCACACGGCTGAAAAATGGAGGTGATACAATCTTATTCACTCCTCTAGCTTTGACTTCATTGAGTGCATCTTCATTGTAAACTGATAGGTAGTGGTCAACGAAGTCCAGAGCATTAGCTTCTGACAGCTCTCCAGATACTTGAGATTCAGTTTTGTTTAACTTGGGGAGTTCTATTTTACCAGAATGAAGTGGAAAATCTTTATCTCCATTCACACCATAAACAGTTGAGCCTTCCGTTTCCACATTTCCCTTGTAGATTTCATCCTTGGTTAATTCAGCAGCCTGACACCAATCCTCTTCAACTCTTGGTTTTGTATTAACACTGCTCTTATCTATTTGTAGAGATAGTCTGCCATTAATCTCAGAAGACTGTTTCTGTTGATCAGTTTTCTCAAAATCTGTGGTGCTTCTGGCTGAATCCAAAAACTTAAATAGATTCTTTGACCTCCGTAGACATCCTAATAAAAATATAGACAAGATTCAAGGTGCAAAAAAATAGGAGATACACAATGGAAAAGAATTCATGAAATGCGCATTGAAAGATGCTATGAAGATCAAGGAAGCTATAAAGATTTGGATTAAGAGGGCTTTCCCAATAGATGTAGAAATAGTTAAGTCATAATTATGTTGATAGCTATTGATCAACTTCAACGCCTACGCTTCAGATATTTTTACTCAAGTCAAGCTGAAAATTGAACTATGCCGTATATCACTGACAAGGCATTAGTTTATTAGCTTCTGTCATAAAGGCTTCCTAGTTTCTATACACTTCTTGCTTTTGATCTAAAAACACAAATGGTTATCTTCCATAATTGTGAGAACAAGATGGTATTCAGTCATAGGTGAGGAATGATAAATCAGAGAGTGTGCTATTCAACAATAAAATATGAGTCCATTCGCAATTTACACAGCCCAAAAACAACATTTCCAATGGCATTGATGCACATAAATCTATACAACAAGTTATCCTCCTTCAAAATGTTACAGCTTCTAGAGTATTTAGCTAGTGCATTCAGGAGTACTTTGAGCTAGAAAGTTTTTAGATTCAGAGCTTCAGTACAATTACAAATGGGTAAATGAGCATAAAATCATATATCATCAGTTTGATGATTATAAGAATGATATTGAGTGAAAGGTCATGCTTGTAAAACAAATGCTTACCCACATAGGTTTGTTTAGAAACCGGTGAGGGTTTCCACTTATCCAGCTGCTGTTTATACCTTGTATCATCAGAAGATCTCAACTTTGAGACACTTGCCACTTCAGTACCATGCATTCTTTCATCATCACTGTCAAGGACAACCTCTTCCTCACATTCATTTGCGATATGAGAGACCTCATTTTCAGCACAATCAGGGACATCCAAGCTCATTGTAGGAAAATCAAGGTTGTCCATTCCAATTAAAGGACTCTCAATGTTGAAAGTATCATAAAAGGGAAGTGTATATGCATTCTCAGCTTCTATTCTACTCTGATTCTGTTCGTTTTTAGCTTGCTCTCTGATAACAAAATACAAAAACAACAACAACTACCCATCAACACCAAGCAAGTTGGAGTAGGCTATATACTCACTAATCATTGCATTCCATTTTGCTCTCTCATCACAAAACCATGTACAGTTTTCTTTGATGAAATGACCTAAATCAAGCAGATTGTATGTTAAATGTATAGAACTCATATAACCAACTGCAACAATCAAAAAATTGAGATTGAGTTTGTCGTTGCTTCTTTAATTAGCATACACTAGCTGAATCTACTTGTTTTTTTATAGGGAGTGAGTGGGCTGTGAGAACAAGCAAAGACAGAGATTTGAGGAATATATCCATAATTCCTCACCTTAACCTTATTCACAGACTTCGTAATTTGCAGTTAAATTAATAATCTAGAGAGAATGAATACCTTAACAGCTCATGGCCAATCCATTTGAAATCCGTAGCCTATCATTCAAGGAGCAATGTCTTTGACCAACCTCAACTAAAATCTAACTTTGTTAACTTTTCCTGCAAAATCAACAGCAGAATTAGTAAATACACAAACATATACACATACTATCAAGTTGAAATTTCAACTATTTTACTAGGAGACTTTATTTCCAACATGATCATCAGCAGCAACAACACCAGGATAATCAGAAGACAAATCCATCACAAGCAATGAATAATCTTGAATCCCCATATTATTGAATAATCATGGTATGCCCCCGAAAAAAATTAGAAGTATTCAAGCAGCAATGTGTTTGATCAACCTCAACCTCAATCTAATTTTATTATCTCATCCTGCAAAATCAACAACAAAAATAGAAAACAGACAAACAAAAATGTACATTCAATGAACAATGTGTTTCAATCAACCTCAACCAAAATCTAATTTTGCTAATTCTTCCTGCAAAATCAACAACAAAAATAACACATACACAAAGAAAAATGTTCATTCAAGTAGCAATGTGTTTTGATCAACCTCAACCAAAATCTAATTTTGATAATTTTCCTATAAAATCAACCACAGAAATAGCAAATACACAAACATATACAATCATATTGAAATTTCAACTGTTTTACTAGGAGACATTTATCTTCATCATGAATTCACGATCGTCGTCAACAACAACATCAGGATAATCAGAAGCAAATGTGTCACAATCAATTAATAATCTCGAATCCACTTATTACTAAATAATCATTGTATGCCCAAAACAATACAATGTTCATTCAAGGAGTAATGTGTTTGATCAACCTCAGCCAAAGTCTAATTTTGTTAATTTTTCCTACAAAATCAACAACAAAAATAGCAAACACACAAACAAAAATGTACATTCAAGGAGCAATATGTTTCGATCAACCTCAACCAAAATCTAATTTTATTAACCTCTCCTACAAAATCAACAACAGAAATACCAAACACACAAACATATACACATTCGATCATCTTAAAACTCTTAACTATTTCAATAGGAGACATTTATCTTCATCATGAATTTAGAGGCAGAGCTAGAAGCCTAACGTACAGGTTCAGCGTAACCTAATAGTTTTAGTTCAAAACCTGTAATCATATTATATAATCATATTATATTATAAGTGGGAAGCCTCCAAGTCAAAAGTTGAATTACGAAAATACCCCTACACTAATTTTTTTCATTAAAAAATATCTTTTACTAACTTTTAAAATCAAATCAATAATGATAATTAAATGACATTTCTCTTTTTTCTTAAATTTTTGACATTTTTTCTTAATCAATCCTTCTATATATATATTAAAAAATCTTACATTTTCTCTAGCTACTTCCGTTTATTTGCATTAAAAAATTTCAATTAAAAGTAAAAACACCTTTAAGGCATTTTCTTTAAGAGATCACAATAAATATTGGCTCTTCATTATTTTTCTTCAACTCTCAGGCTTTTGCTCTTCTAACTTCCAAACTTTTGGCCTCCCAATCCAATATATCACTACATATACTTATAGCTTCTAAAATCATATCACTTTTTAGTAAATTTTAATTGTAAAGCTGGTGATTTTTTTTTTCTATTGGGTTGTATCAGGTATTGTTTCATTTGTAATAAATTAAATTTTGTTTGCTTTATTGATTCTTGTAATTTTTCATAAATATTTCTTCTTCTTCCATTGAATATCAGGCTTTCAATAAAGATTCTTTTCTGAGTTGTTTGTTTTTTTTACATTTGTTATTGATAAAGTATGTCTCCTTCACGTATGGAATTGATTTAATTTGCGTTTCAGTTGCATTGATATTCTTTATTACATAAAGAATAATTTTCTTTTCTATTTTTGCTTGATAAGATATAAATAATCTTAATTACTATTCTAAAGAAAGATAATGTTACACCTTGTGCACCAATAATTTCATACGTAGAAGTAAATAAATACAGTATACATACTTTTGTATTATCATTATAACTTTTGGTTTTTTGGCATAATTATTGTAAATTTTTATTTTATGTTTGTACCATTTGTTAGTAAGGAACATATGTCTTAGTTGTAAGCAAAATACTTGGCAGATTTAGATGTTAAAATTTAAATTTTGATACAATTTATATTGTTAAAATTGAAATTTCTAAGTTAATTATATATGTCAAAGAACTGAAAGTAAACTCTTTTTTTCATTTCTTCCATTTACGGATGTTGATTAGAATGAGGAATTGAGATATGATTGTTTCTTAGGTAAAATTAGTTAAATAAATAACTTTTTTGGTTTAATTTTAAGTAACTTTTTTATTAAAATTTATAATATAATCTGATAAAAATAAAGTAAGAACAAGAGTAGGATCAAATACGTCCGTACTTTGACATGGGTATTATAAGTGGGAAGCTCCTAACCTCAAAGTTGGATTACCATTTTGTCCTTCATTATTTTTTTATGTACAAAATAAAAAATATATTCTAATAACTAAATACAAAACTAGTTACTAAATATGTACAAAATTAAACTTAGAACTTACTCACTTACTAATACCCAATATCAGTTATCACTATCCTAGAATTTTAGAACTCATAAATTCTAAATCCTAATTCTCCGTCTCTGTTCACGATCATCATCATCATCAACAACAACAAAATCATGCCTAATAAAAAACACAATCCATTGAAGAAATTAAAGGGCAGTAATTGACAGTTTCGCGATATATATAGTTAAATAGAAGCGAGAATTAATCACCTGAATAAAATGCGATTACAGAAAACCAGTTGGAATCATTGATATGGATTCCACTTGAGGATTATGGAATCGCCGATACAGTCTAGACTGTAGAACTGTGAGTTTTTGTTAATGGCGAAATATGGGTTTTTTTCGAGGAGAAATGGAGAAGGCAAAAAGTAAAGCGGCAACTTTTTGGAGGGAAATAGTACATAATATTTATTTATTTTACTATATATGTATACATGTAATAAATTTGATTAAAAATTAAGGCATGAAAAAAATAATATGGAGCAAATTAATTAATTTTGAAATTTAAACTTTTTTCAGTTGTCTTCNTTGTAATTTATAGTTTCTTTTTCGTCAATTTCAAACAATATATGTTTATCATATGATTCATTTTATGTGGTACCAATAGAATTTAAAGAGTCAATTAAATATGTTATATAACTTTTAAATATTTAAGCTATTAATTATTGTAATGTATAGTATTACTTATATTATTTTTGAATATAAATGTTACCTTTTTTATCCTATTTTATATGGCATTGATAGAATTGAAAGTGTCAAATAATTGTTAATTATTGTAATATGATATGTAGTACTTTTTATGTAGTTTTTACTATTTTTAAGCATACTAAGTATAGTATTACTTATATTATTTTTAAATATATTTAAATCTACTACTTATATATATATTTTTTAGTAGATAAGTGTGAATGTGAGGGCATTTTTAAATACCCTGACTTTCACACTTATCTACTACTTATATTATACATTATATTATATATGGCTCCTTTTATTAGGTGCCACGTGTCGAAAAAAGAGTGAATTTTATTCACTCTTCTTATATAGTATATATATATATATAAATATTTATTTTTTTTAGTAGATAAGTGTGAATGCGAGGGCATTTTTAAATACCCAAAATACCCTCACTTTCACACTTATCTACTACTTATATTATACATTATATTATATATATATATATATATATATGGCTCCTTTTATTAGGTGCCACGTGTCGAAAGAAGAGTGAATTTTATTCACTCTTCTTATATAGTAATAATAATATTTTTTTTAGTAGATAAGTGTGAATGTGAGGGCATTTTTAAATACCCAAAATATCCTCACTTTCACACCTATCTACTACTTATATTATACATTATATTATATATATATATATATGGCTCCTTTTATTAGGTGCCACGTGTCGAAAGAAAAGTGAATTTTATTCACTCTTCTTATATAGTAAAATACATGTAATAAATTTGATTTAAAATTAAGGCATGAAAAAAATAATATGGAGCGTATTAATTAATTTTGAAATTTAAACTTTTTTCAGTTGTCTTCCTCTTTTTGTCCTATAGTTGAAAAAAAGGAGTAATACAAAAAGGTAACCTTTTTTTTTTTATTGGTTTGAGGGAAGATCTAATCTCGCTTATTCCATTGCGGCATTTTCTTCTTGATAGGTCTCTTAACATCTTTTTTTTTTTAATCGAAGTTATTTCACAAGACTTGTTAAGGTAACAAGCTTTAAGTTTTTTGTGAAAAATAAAATTTATATATGTAAAAACTATTATTAAAAGTATCATAAATCACAATAAGTTATACTTAAAATATATAAAGAAATTCCGATAAAAAAAAATTTGATTGCGTTCCGTAAAAATTAATGGGAAATGACAACAAAAGCAATATTGGGGCGTTCCGAGAATCGAACTCGGGACCTCTCGCACCCAAAGCGAGAATCATACCACTAGACCAAACGCCCACATTGGCTCTTAGATTGTAGACAATTTATATATAGAAATAATTATGTATTTAATTTGACGATAGTAGAAACTAGCAAGTTGTATAATATAAAAAATGGTAGTGAAATACATTCTATCTTCAAGTGATGTTTCCTCACATTTTCAAAGAAATTTCATTTAATGAGTTTTTTCGAGTCGGGGATCTTATTAGAAACAACACCTCTATCTTCCTTAATGTAGGGGTAAGGGTTGTGTACACCCATCTATCCCAAATTCCATTTATGAGTTCACACTCGGTGTGCTTATTACTTTTCCTTCTCTATGCACCTATAGAGGTAGCATATTTTTACTTCATTATATCTTCAAAACACATATTAAGAAATTGATTAAATATGTATAAGGGGTGTGTTTGGTATGATATATATATATGTAATCTAGTATTTTCTCTGTCCCTAATTATTTGTCCACTTTTAAATTGACACACCTATTAAGAATACAATGATATAGTGAGTTTACCATTTTACCCCTATTAATTATGAATTAGATGAATTAAAAACTTAAGATTTTCAAGAACTTTTACATTTTTCAAAGTAAATAATTGAGNTTTGTATATTAATTTTTATTTTATAAGTTATAACACAATAAATGACGTTCTTGTTTGGGCTCTCACATTTGACTTCTCAATTGATTGTGTACATAAATCAAAGATGGTTATTTGACTGTCCATAGTTAACTGAGAAAAGTTTCCCTCTTTTTTTTACCCAAAAAACTAAAAGTAAAAATTAAAGAATATATTCTATCCGTGAAATCATATATATAATAACATGTTTATCTTACACCCAACAAAGATATAGTTCATATACTTATAAACAATTTTAAATTTATTCAACCAAGAATGATTCTTTCAAGGAAAATAACAACATCGTGTTATCACATATATATGGGCAGTATAATAATATGAAAAATTATTGGTCAAAAGTTATTAAGGAAAGATGAAAGATAGAAATAATTAATATAATAATTATGAGAATTCATAATATTATAACTAAATAATGTAAAAGAGTGTGAATAATGTTTACAATAATTAGTAATAAGAGAATTTATAATGTTATAACTAAAGAATTAATGTGCAATACATGAATTTCTAATAGATTGTATACTTACATAAATAAATAGGTCTTTTAATTAATGTTACTATTTATTTATTTTGTAGTTATTAGATTTTAATTTAGTGTAGAGACAAAATGAAAATGTTTATTTCATATTAATGAATATAAAATTTATTTTTTTAATGATAAATTTTAAATGATTCATATATTTTCACATTTGTTGTGAGTTTTTTTTTTAAAAAAAAGAACTCGGAACATTTTAAAATAATATATTTGAAGTTAGAAGATCTTGTTAACTTGATAATACATTCGTGACATATATAAATACCACCAAATATATTAGATAGATAGATTTGCATTAATGAAAATATTATCTCAGAAAAATTAGCTATTAAATATATAATAAAAATTAAACTAATACAAACTTCAACTCGCGTTATTACAAGTTATGAACTTTTCTTTGTCGAAAATACTAAAATATTAAGAAATAGTAAATTAGTAAAACTAAAGGACAATGTTTATATAGTAATAACTATTTTGATGCAAACTTCTTGACAATCTAAATTACATAAGAAACATTTATGAATAAAGTCATTCTTTTGTCTTGAACATCAACTCTTGAGAAGTTTAATAAATTTGGAATAAGATATTCAGAAGCATATATCTACATCGCAAGAGAAATTATAATCAAAAGTAAATCAATTTAGACTACATCATGTTAACTTCATATATTGGAACATTACATACTAATGTATATACTAAGCGAAAAAAATATTGATTATATCATCAGAATTATTTTCCTCAAGTACTCGAGGTTAAGAAATATACCCTCTTAGGATAGAACGACTAACTTCATCAAAATAGTGGTATCTTATACTCAGCTAAACTTCGAACTCACTCAACGACAATAAATCAGACAAAAAAAATTAAAATGCAAGAAGAATAGCCGAATATTAAAAAAAATTGTGATTGAAAAATGAGAGGGATCCCCTCTATTTATAGTCAACAAAGGGTAATATGAACAAGTGTTTTTTGTGTCTTATCTGAAAAGTCATGACGTTTTAGAGAAGTCACAACCCTTTGAAAAAGTCACAACTTATTGAAAAAATCACAACTCTTTGAAAAAGTCACAACTCATTGAAAAATCACAACCCTTTGAAAAAAGTCACAACTCATCAGAAAAGTCACAACCTAAGTTAAGGATATTATAGTAATATAACATTCAAGTTAGGAGTTCATGTTTTTAATGTAATATAGATAATATATGAATTAGTTATGCATACCGGGGTAGTTCTACATTTTTCAAAAGTAATTCATTGAGGGTATAATAGGTAAAAAAAAAATTGTCTTTTCTTGATTTGTCATAATGGACAAGTAATTAGGGACAACTAAAAAATGAAAAGTTGACAAGTAATTAAGTACAGAGGGGAGAGAAGGCCCAAAATAGTCCCTCATCTTTGGGTTAAGACTCAAAGTCATCCTTGAGTTTTCAGATGAAGCACTAATAGTCCCTCATGTTTGCAATATTGGTGCACTTTTGGTGCACTTTTGGTCCTCCTCCAAAATTTTACCTATTTTTTAACATTGATTTTATTCATAATTTATTCATGGAATGTTTAATCGTCATTTTATATATTTAGTAGAAATAATAACTTCATGTGAGAGATTTAGTAGAAATCGTATTGCAAGTTAAGTCGAGAGGTTCATCACGATGATTTCATGTGCAATAGTACATATTTTTCTTTTCTTGCAATGTCATATGTTAAAATTTTCTTAGTTTAGCTGTAGTAATTTTTATACTGAACAGGACAAGGTATTCTTCTTCTCACCTTCTCTCACATAGAGTTATTATTTCTACTAAATATATAAAAAGACGATGGGACATTCCTTACATTAAATTATGAACAAAATCAATGTTAAAAAATAGGCAAAAGTTTAGGGGAGGACCGAAAGTGCACCAATATTCCAAACACGGGGGACTATTAGTGCTCCATGTGAAAACTCAAGGATGACTTTGAGTCTTAACTCAAAGATGAGGGACTTTTTTGGGCCTTCTTTCGACGGAGGGAGAGTAAATAATATGAATTTACCTAAGTATAATATTATGTATTGGAAATTTAGAATAGATAACCTAATATTTTATGTTGCTTGTTGGACTGTTTATCTTTAAAATTTTCAAATTTTGTTCATAAATNAATACCTAACCAAATATATTAGATAGATAGATTTGCATTAATGAAAATATTATCTTAGAAAAATTAGTTATTAAATATATAATAAAAATTAAACTAATACAAACTTCAACTTGTGTTATTACAAGTTATGAACTTTTCTTTGTCGAAAATACTAAAATATTAAGAAATAGTAAATTAGTAAAACTAAAGGACAATGTTTATATAGTAATAACTATTTTGATGCAAACTTCTTGACAATCTAAATCACATAAGAAACATTTATGAATAAAGTCATTCTTTTGTCTTGAGCATCAACGCTTGAGAAGTTTAATAAATTTGGAATAAGATATTCAGAAGCATATATCTACATCTCAAGAGAAATTATAAACAAAAGCAAATCAACTTAGACTACATCATGTTAACTTCATATATTGGAACATTACATACTAATGTATATACTAAGCGAAAAAATAATGATTATATCATCAGAATTATTTTCCTCAAGTACTCGAGGTTAAGAAATATACCCTCTTTGGATAGAACGACTAACTTCATCAGAATAGTGGTATCTTATACTCAGCTAAACTTCGAACTCACTCAATGACAATAAATCAGACAAAAAAAATTAAAATGCAAGAAGAATAGCCAAATATTAAAAAAAATTGTGGTTGAAAAATGAAAGGGATCCCCTCTATTTATAGTCAACAAAGGGTAATATGAACAAGTGTTTTTTGTGTCTTATCTGAAAAGTCATGACATTTTAGAGAAATCACAACTCTTTGAAAAAGTCACAACTTATTGAAAAAATCACAACTCTTTGAAAAAGTCACAACTCTTTAGAAAAGTCACAACTCATCGAAAAATCACAACCCTTTGAAAAAAGTCACAACTCATCAGAAAAGTCACAACTTATCGAAAAAGTCACAACCTAAGTTAGGGATATTATAGTAATATAACATTCATGTTAGGAGTTCATGCTTTTAAGGTAATATAGATAATATATGAATTAGTTATGCATACCGGGGTAGTTCTACATTTTTCAAAAGTAATTAATTGAGGGTATAATAGGTTAAAAAAAATTGTCTTTTCTTGATTTGTCATAATGGACAAGTAATTAGGGACAACTAAAAAATGAAAAGTGGATAAGTAATTAAGGACAGAGGGGAGAGAAGGCCCAAAATAGTTCATCATCTTTGGGTTAAGACTCAAAGTCATCCTTGAGTTTTCAGACGGAGCACTGATAGTCCCTCATATTTGCAATATTGGTGCACTTTTGGTCCTCCTCCAAAATTTTACCTATTTTTTAACATTGATTTTATGCATAATTTATCCATGGAATGTTTAATCATCATTTTATATATTTAATAGAAATAATAACTCTATGTGAGAGATTGTGAAAAGAAAAACACATTGTTTTATTTAGTAGAAATTGTATTGCAGGTTAAGTCGAGAGGTTCATCACGATGATTTCATGTGCAATAGTACATATTTTTCTTTTTTTGCAATGTCATATGTTAAAATTTTCTTAGTTTAGCTGCAGTAATTTTTATACTGAACAGAACAAGGTATTCTTCTTCTCACCTTCTCTCACATAGAGTTATTATTTCTACTAAATAAATAAAAAGACAATGGGACATTCCTTACATAAAATTATGAACAAAATCAATGTTAAAAAATAGGCAAAAGTTTAGGGGAGGACCGAAAGTGCACCAATATTCCAAACACGGGGGACTATTAGTGCTCCATGTGAAAACTCAAGGATGACTTTGAGTCT
The DNA here is from genome assembly GCF_019186545.1 of Solanum stenotomum. Lineage (NCBI taxonomy): Eukaryota > Viridiplantae > Streptophyta > Magnoliopsida > Solanales > Solanaceae > Solanum > Solanum stenotomum. The sequence goes on along the minus strand of NC_064289.1, from coordinate 60,119,924 downwards.
TAACTCAAAGATGAGGGACTTTTTTGGGCCTTCTTTCGACGGAGGGAGAGTAAATAATATGAATTTACCTAAGTATAATATTATGTATTGGAAATTTAGAATAGATAACCTAATATTTTATGTTGCTTGTTGGACTGTTTATCTTTAAAATTTTCAAATTTTGTTCATAAATCGCATGTGACTGATGTGATGTATTTTATACCTTGTCAATGATCCCCAATGCATTTTTGTTTTTGTCCCTTTTTATAGCGTTAATGGAACTAGGAAGTAGCATATATTCTCTACTATATTAATAATAATAATAATAATAAACTTTATTTTGTTGCATACATTAAACGGCAATATAGAAATTGACATAAAATCTTGTGATTTTGTTAGATATCAAGGAAGCATTAGCATAAAAAAAAATATTCATTTTTTTCCATTTTTCAAATACTCTTATCATTTTTACTTTGAATTTTTTTATTTTTTCAAATTTCACAATAAAACATAGTCAAACATCTGACAAATAATTCCATCAAAAAACTCAGATAGAATAACGTTGTGAGATTTATACTTTAAAGATAATTTGTCAGTTCCTTCTAGTTGGTCTTTTTGCCTTGGATTAAAAGTGAAGTTAAACAACCTCTTCACCAATGAGGTAAAGATAAAATATGCTTACATTTTATTTTTTTCGAACCTCATTTTGAACTACATTAGACATATTGTTGTAACAATGCGGTTGAAGAACTACAAAAGAAAAAGGAAAGAAAAAAAAGGAATTGTAGCCATAGTTATAATAATGCATGGAATAATTTTAAGGGAATCTTATGTATTATTTTATATAATAATGTATGAATTAGTTATGCATACAGGGGTCGTTTGGTAGACAAATGGTAGATAGATAAGAAATAAGTTACCCTTGCTAACACCCAAAAGGCAAATTCTTAGCTTTCACGGCAAGGAGTTTCGAACTTGAGACCTCCAAAATGCAAGTCCCAAGCCCAAACCATCAAGCCACCCCAAAGGGTTTATCATATATCAACTACTCTACCCTCTATCATGTATAAAATAATACATAAATTTCATCATATTAATTATACAAGTTTCCAATTACAAACCAAACACCATATTAATCTTACACAAGAATAATTTACCTTCTAATCAGCTATCAAACGTAGTATTACTTATGCATAAATTAATACAGATACATAACTCACCTTTAAATAAGTTACCAAACAACTAACTTATAGTTTTGAAAAGACTACCAAAATGTTTACTTAAAAGCTCATAGAATAATAGGAGGTTGTTGTATTTTGTGTCATTTCCTCTCAAGAAGTTTCATAATGAGTATAATGATCCTATAGTATCTCGATGTAACTTATTCTTAACAAATAAGGGTGAAAGAAAGCAAGTAAGAAAGATTGAGAAATACAATCATTTAATTTAACTTGTTAAAATTCAAATTTACTATCGTAAAAAACAAGTTCAATGGATTTTGTCGAAACGAGTTAATTTGAAGCACCAAAAATGATGATTAAAAATTGGGGGCGTTCCGAGAATCGAACTCGGGACCTCTCGCACCCAAAGCGAGAATCATACCACTAGACCAAACGCCCACATTTGCTCTTCAATTGTAGATAATATATATGTAAAACAATAATATTGTATTTAGTTTGACTATAGTAGCAAGTAGCAAGTTGTACAATATAAAAAATGGTAATGAAATACATTCTATCTTTAAGTGATGTTTCCTCACATTTTCAAAGAAATTTCATTTAGCAAGTGTTTTTTTCGAGTCGGGGATCTTATCAGAAACAACATATTTATCTTCTTTAATGTAGGGGTAAGGGTTGTGTACACCCCACCTATCCCAAATTCTATTTATGAGTTCACACTCGGTGTGCTTATTACTTTTCCTTCTATTTGCACCTTTAGAGGGAGCATATTTTTACTTCATTATATCTTCAAAACATATATTAAGAAATCAATTAAATATGTATAAGGGGTGTGTTTGGTATGATTATATATATATATATATATATATATCAAGAAAAATTATACGTAATCTAATAAAATAATATGAATTTACCTAAGTATAATATTATATATTGGAATAAATAACCTAATATTCTATGTTACCTGTTGGACGGTATATCTTTAAAATTTTAAAATTTTTCTCATAAATCGCATGTGAAACATCCGTTTTATGCCTTATGAATGATCGTCATTCCTCAATGCATTTTTGTAGCTGTCCCTTTTTATAGCGTTAATGGAGCTAGGAAGTAGCATATAGTCTCTACCATTATTAAAAAAACAAAAAAAAAAACTTTACTTTGTTGCATATATTAAACGGTAATATGGAAATTGAAATAAAATCTCGTGATTTTGTTAGATATCAAGGAAGCATTATCATACAAAAATAATCATTTTTTTCCAATTTTCAAATGCTCTTATCATTTTACATTGAAAATAAAACTTCTTTTTTTTTCCAGATTTCACAATAAAACATGGTTAAACATCTGACAAATGTGAGATTTGCACTTTAAAGATAATTTACCTTCTAATCAACTATCAAATATGATATTACTTATGCATAATTTAATACATATATAATTTACCTTTATCAAACAACTCCTTATAATTTTTAAAAGACTACCAAATGTTTACTCAAAAGCTCATAGAATAATAGGAGGTTGTTGTATTTTGTGTCATTTCCTCTTTGATTTACTGTATCTTCAAGAAGTTTCATCATGAGTATAATGACCCTATAGTATCTCGATGTAACTTATTCTCAACCAATAAGGGTGAAAGAAGCAAGTAAGAAAGATTGGGAAATAAAATCATATGATCTAACTTGTTAAATTTAAATTTATTATTGTATAAAACAAGTTCAACGGATTTCATCGCGACGAGCTAATTCGAAGCACCAAAAAATGATGATTAAAAATTGGGGGCGTTCCGAGAATCGAACTCGGGACCTCTCGCACCCAAAGCGAGAATCATACCACTAGACCAAACGCCCACAATGATTCTCATCAGACAAAGTATTAAATAAATTATGTTCTGTGTTTAGTTTGACTAATAACAAAGATACAATGAGAAAAAAAATGCTAATGAAAGTAAAAATTGTGTTAGTCAATGATACATGTTATAAATCATAATTTCACATCAAATATTATGCTATATACAACTATACAAGCATATATTAGGAATTCAGTTCACTACAATGGATGACTGTCNGACAAAGTATTAAATAAATTATTTTCTGTGTTTAGTTTGACTAATAACAGAGATACAATGAGAAAAAAAAATGCTAATGAAAGTAAAAATTGTGTTAGTCAATGATACATGTTATAAATCATAATTTCACATCAAATATTATGCTATATACAACTATACAAGCATATATTAGGAATTCAGTTCACTACAATGGATGACTGTCTACGATATCATGGAACTCAGTGACAGAGCCATAGTTTTCACAAAGGAAGATTCAAAATATAAAGTAGTAAAAAGATATACATAATAACCAGTCTCGACATTGTATATACAATGTAATTTCTAACCAAGAGGACTTGGATGACTCCCCCCTTTCGTCCCCTTAGCTCCGCCCTTGATCATAGTTAAAGAACTTTACGCTGAAGTCAGTAAGTTTAACAGCCAATTCAAGAAACTCTGCTGCTTTTACACTGTCAATATTGATCACATCCTCCCTTTGACAACTCAGGTGCATCGGGCACGAATCCCCTGCCTCCAAATAGGGGTCGCATAAAAGCATCATCGAACCTTCTCCAATGGTTATGAATAGTGTGAGAAGGCTCCTTCAGTAGAATGCTCAAACTAGATGGTCGTAAGGGATCAACATTTTCCATCTCTACTTCAACTTCTTGCCCGTTAGAGAGAAGTGGGCGTGCAAACGATTGTTCCGAAGAGATCAGGTTGTTGAAACCTTGTGATGAAGGCAACAAGAACCTTACAAGAGGTTTGGTTATCAACCCAAACACCTAAAAGGGGTCAAAACAATTAGATTTAGCTCAATCAAAGTTAACTCACTATAACTTCTACCTACTTAGTTTTACTATGGTCGAGATGAGTTTATATGGAGTAACATGGTCAGTGATGATTCATATAGCCGACACCAACTTGTTTAAGACTGAAGTGTTGTTGTTGTTGTAAATGAAGAATGTCGACTTGAGAACTTTCCTATTGTTTCATCTCATTTTGGGGTAAGGGCTAGCAATGACGGATCCAGGATTTTCACAAACGAACGTCAAAATATAAAAAGGTAAACACACAAAAAAATCAAGGGGATTCAACATATAGTATATATACATAAAAAAAAGAGCTGGAGAAAGGAAAGACGAAGTTACCACTGTACTGAAGAGGACTATTGTAATTGTGCTGGTGATCATAACTGCATTTCCTGGTTGTTGGGTGTGGCCAAACCTCGTAAACTGCACACAGGAATCACACTTCAGTAAACGCGACGTCACTTTTAAAATACAAATACATTCTTTCTGAAAAAGCCTTTAGTGAGAAAGGAGTAAAAGAGCACATTGCAGCAGAGATTTGCACTAATATATTTAACTAACAAGATATGTTTTCAGTTTTCCGTATCCTACACTCACTTATTTCGGGCAAACAAAAAACAAACTGTAACGTACTGAAAATTCCAATTTTATCGGATTGTCTCCAAAGGACACATGTGCTATACACATTTTAGAAGAAGAGCTGATCAGTTAATAATGGACCTGGTTATAAGCCAATGCCATGGAAACAGATCCTCGCATTAAACCAGCCCACCATATTGTAACCTGTGAAGTTGATGATTTATTATTATTCCGGCAAGATTTAGCAACACCGGCTGCAAGGGACTAGGACAAAAAATGAGATATAACCTGTTGTTTGAGATCAAACTTGTCATGCTCAGATCGCTTCAAGCAATTGGATAACAGAGACAACGGGAACACAAAACATGCCCTTCCAACCAGAACCAGGCCAAGCAAAGCAGCGCTTATCCCAACAGATTTTCCAGGACTATGAAATGGAAAATCCACAAAATGAGAATTAAATTAGATTAAAAAGGCCAATAAATGGAACTCAGAGACACAATTTATGAAATGGATATGACATCTTACCTGTCTTTAACGAATCTCCATTTCTCAATATCTAAGGCATCCATACCAACATAAAGGAAAATGAAAATCTCCGCAATAAATGACAGTGTTGCAAAAGCATGTCTGTGAAAAAATAAAATTAGTTAAACTAAGAAACACGTACATAACTTCTTTGAGAAGTTCCTTAAGAAGGATAAAGACGTTCGGAATAAGTGATTTTTGAGTAAGCATACCTTGTTGTCACTTTAGAATTAACAGTCACATTATGCCAGGTATAGTGTGACATGACAATACCACAGATAAATACTGTAAGAATTCCACTTAAGTCAAACAGCTGAAAGGTAGGGACAAATGATCACAATCAATAATTACACAAACTACATCACGTAGAGGTAACAAGTTTTAACATCTGTACAGCTATTCAATTGTACAGAAACTTACTTCTGCCATCACATATGAAAGGTAAGCCATGAGAATCATGAGAGCAACTTCACGATCAGTTGAGTGCCTACAAGTGGAATGGACGGCTTTTAGAGTTACAAATGCCAAATACATATAGATATATACACGTTGATACCCAAGGAACACAGATTCTTAACATCCAAAATCCTCTTTAAAAGTCTTTTCCTAAATCATATTTATAATAGGTCCAAACTCAGTATTACTACATCGAATCAAGATTCCTCGACGAGACTCACTACCTTGAATAGTTAGTCCCCTGTGTCAGAATGGTAACTAATATCTCAATTTTTATTAGGAACTAGGAAACCAACTATCTCACAGTGACTACAAATAATATTGGCATTATCAGAAAAAAATGCAAAAATTTTAAAGCAAAGAGAAGCTTTCAGGAATTAAACTTCACGGATATCACTGATTAAACTCAGTTTAATTTGTAGTAGGAAAAACAATACAACAACAATATACCCAGTGTAGTCCTACAAAATGGGGTCTGGGGAGGATAGAATATACACAGACCTTACCCCTACCTCGGTGATAGAAAGGTTGTTTCCGATAGACCCTCAACTCAGGAAAAAAACAGTCCAGAAAAAAGAGTAACAAAAGTACAAGAAACAACTGATAATAACAAAAGCAACAAGTAGTAACAGAACAGTACTTCAGCAAAAACAATACGATAATCAAGGTACAAGGAATCAACAGATAGTAACATGAATTGAAGGACAAGAAACTACAGGAGCAGTAGGAAAAACAACAATAATTAGAAAAAGGCTTTGCTGTCAAGGGCCAGTATGTCAAGAAAAAAACTCCTATAGTAGCTTATGACATTCAATAAGTGGGAATTTTCCTAGCTCTGTAATCACTTTTTCTTGTCTTGACCGGTAAGCCAAAAACTTGCGCCTTGAAGAAAATCAGATTAATTAATAATTGGATACGAAACGAAAGACATATAATAGTAAACAAATTAATAAATTACAACTATAAGAAAGAAAAATGGAATGAAGACAGGCTAACCTGCCAAGATATATCTTTTTTATTAGGTACGCACTTAGCAATCCAATCTGCATTCAAGAGCAAGATGTCGTAAATAATGATAGATGGTTAGCATAATCTGATCAAACGAGGGAGCTGGAAAAAAACAGAAAAAAAATTACCTAGTTCTAACATCATTGCTTAAGAGATCAGAAATTTTCAGACTTGCTCAAACAGGAAAATACAAAGGCATTACAGAGGAAATAATAGATGTCATGCCAATGAATACAAATTCTTATACAACCAAAAAAAAAGAAGGTTAATACAAGTCAAATAATGTCAGCTGTTTTGGCATCACTGAAAAGAGAAATGGGATCCATTTCCACAAGATAGTGGAGCAGAGCGAAAAAGGAAGCCCTAGGTAATGCAACTATAAATCTTATGGAGAATTTGATCTTGGCACAGGTTGAACATTGCGATATGCTTAACACATGCAAATCGGATAGTAAGTGGTGTTCTCATGGATGGCAAACAACAACAGTATGAAACAGCTGTTAGTACCCTGTGGCCTGATGAGAAAAAGGGAAAGTCTGCTGAAGAGGGACCCGTGTCTTATTAGCTCGTCGGTGAGAAAATAGTTTACAAAGGATGATCAGTCACACTGGGACTGAGACACGGGCCAAACTTCTAGAGGACAAACGTAGAAAGGATTGGCAAATGCGCGTAAAACATAAAGCAAGAAAGTGAGCTACTTACCAAAACTCCAAGGAAAGTGCTTGCAAGAAACAGGTAGAGAAAATTTCCAGTGAACACTAAAGCAGCCCTTGAGTTGATGTGGGAGAGGTCCAACTTCTGGATCGCATTAAAGAGCACCACAGATGTTGCATCATTTACCACCCCTTCCCCAAAGACTAGACTATAGAGTCGAGGCGTCTCGTCCTGATTAAGCACCTGAGAATTAAACTCATAACATTCAGTTTACACAAGTTGCTAACTCAATAATTATCCATTTTACCACAGTACAGCCGCAACATTTGGAGGAAATCCATACCTGCAAGGTGCAAACAGAGTCTGTTGCTGAAAAAATTGCTCCAATCGCTACGAAAAAAGTATTTGAAATTATCAGAAGATAAGAGGTCAAAATCAATTTACAGAAAAATGCCATCCGCAGAAAGACTGAGCTTAAATTTTATCCATATCATTAAATCAAATTATTATATGACGATTACTTCTTAGGTTATGTTGCTCGAACTCTTCAAAAATGTTGTCACACCTGTGTCGAATCCTCCAAAAAGGCATTACTTTTGGAGGATCCAAACATGCACATGTTGACATTTTTGAAGAGTCCGAGTAACATAGTTCTTACGCACTCAAATCCAGACTAAGAAAATACTCTCACAAGGTTATGATACCACGGTGGCAGAGGTGGAGTCCCGGTGAGAGATAAGGGATCCAAGAAAACACAAAGAAATTACAGGTGGAAGTCAAACTCATAGTTTAAAATATCTTTTGAAACTTTTTTACTACTGCATAGAAGCTTTCCTTGTGTTAATGAGATACTACAACCAATATATATATACATAAAACACAATATTTTGTTCCTAACCCTCATATTAGTCATTTTTTCTCCTTTGCTTACTCTTAAGCAAATGAGGCCCTGTTGTAACAACCAAAAGTATAACATCTACAAGTGATAACTGAAACATCAACTGCAATCGAAAGAAGAGGAAAGACTAGTACCGAGATAATCTCGTAGCTCCAGAAAGCCAATATCAAGCTTTCCCAATAACTCCTTTGCGCCTAAAACAAAATTTTCAAGTTAGGGCGACCAAGAGAGATATCCCATGTAAAAACTAAAAACAAAATCAACAACTAGTGAAATTCTCGAGGAGGAAGGACGAAAATGAACCATTGGTAACACCTGATAACTAGTAAATTATTTTTGGCTTCTACACGGTGAAGAATTTAACTATTTTTTTTTTTTTGATAATAGTAACTGTGTATTCACACCAAAAAGCCCATCAAGCAAAAGTTGATGGGGTGGGATTTACAACCCCTAAGGGCTTCATCGAGATAAAAGACTAGCTAGGAGGCTTTACAATTGNATAACTAGTAAATTATTTTTGGCTTCTACACAGTGAAGAATTTAACTATTAAGAAACCATTTTGCTGTATGCAGTAGAAGAAAGGACAAGACACTTGGAATATGCAAATACAGTAACCTTGATCTTCTTCTTTCTTTTTGTTCTTTTGAGAACGACAAATACACTATCCTTGATCATAAGTCATAACAGCTTGAGTAAAGCACCTACATGAATGTGCCTTTCAAATGAAGAACTGGAGGTGTTTTACAAGTTACAAGCACATTCAAAATCATTTAAGTCTGTAAATGTGCAAAATTGCATTCTAACACTGTGTTAAAGCATTTTAAAGAAATGTGAATATTTGTGACGTAAGGACAATGTTCTTGAGAAGAAATTTGGATAAGGTAAACATAGAAATTCTTACCTACTTCTTTAAGTTGCTCTACTAGATGCTGTCATACGGAGTTAAGGACATGTCATTCAAATGCTAATTCACATCTTCTTTAATTGATTCAGATTTCAACTAACTCTAGCCTAAGACCAACTCCCCCTCCAAGATCACTACAACCATTAATAAAGTAAAAATGTTAATATGAGAGTTCAACTTCAGCTCATTTAACATCGGAACAAGCGAAAAAGAACCTCGCTCCAGCTCCCTTTACACAAGGTATTTACTTTCTTAAGTTGACTGAAGAGGACTGAGAAAGTATGGCCTACCAAGTGATATGATGCTGAAAGATATCAATGTTCCGACGGCACCAAACAACATAATGGTCATAAAATTCCTGAAAAACTGCTTCTTTTTCACCTGAAAACTGATGAGGTGCAAATGCTGAAGTCAGTCTCATAGAATTTAACATCTAAAAAACTTGCAGCTCTTTTCTTTTTTGTTTTCTGTCTAATTGTCAGTTATCAATAACAACAGCAGGCGTTAATGTGGACAATCCTTATGTATACAGTATACGGTAAAAATCAGGCTCAAGACTCGGACCAATCAGGAAGTGAAACGTGGCAAAAGGAACGCATAGGAATTAGGACATGATCAGTAGATGATATGCATGGCATCTTTTCTAAGTGTGCTTGGTGGAAGCAGTCTTCTTTATACAAGATCTGGACAAGTGATCAGTGCCACATCCGTAAGGCCCATCTAGCTCCGAAAACATGAGATTGAATATTACTCGGCAACCGGCTAGAACAGGATCAAGAATATTGCCATTATGGAATCACTAACCGTTGCTTTATGATAATTAATGAGAAATTAATAGGTTTTATTAGAAGGGGTGTATTTCGTAAGTCTTGTCCTTGGACGTTCAGCTATAAATACTGCATGTATCTTCTGTTAGTAATGATGAGATTCTGATCATGACACAAGTCTTATACTATCATCTTACTTCTATTTTGTCAAGATACTAAGCTCCTTTGTTATAAGGAATTACCAATAAAGTCAAGATACCTGGTGATAGCTAGAAGATCTAGAATTCAGGCTCTTCACATTTTCTAAACTGAAATGCTTCATTTTGTTATTTTCTTTGTCTTGTTCATACTGAATCAACAGTTTATAGCATTCTAGTCTTATACTTTCGTCAACTCAATCCATGTGTCCTTAGACCTCGCGTATAAATTCAAGTATTCAACTGTACCTTTTTTGGGCTAAACACCTTAGTCTAAATGTTCTTTCTCTTCCATATTCAGATTAGGGAGAACAAAACTTGTAATATGCAACAATGCAATAAACGAACTCAAATAACTGCGGCAACCCCATTAAAATTGACATGTTACTATAAAGGCAAGAAGAAAACAACTTACCCAGCATTAAATATGATGGGTGGCAGAACATAAATGAAGAAGAGTTGTTCGTCAAATTCTAAGAGATGAGAGCTCTTTCCTTTAGTAGTTAACAAAATGATGCCTCCTGTACATAAACCCTGCCACGAGAACAACAAAGATCGTCCATTGCAGCAAAATCCAAAAGCATAGTCCACTATAAAAATGTGTTGAAGAAAATTCACAAAAATATCATCATTCATGAACGTATATGCGTCTACACAGACTAAAGTTGTGGTCTAGCGGTTACAACTTTATTCTACACCACTTAGGCGTAGAGTTCAAATCTTACTAAGGGCATTCCTCTTCTAGTTCGTACAAGGAGGTAACATTATGCATGTAATGTGTGCATGGACTAAAATTGCAGCCTATTGGTTACAACTTCACGCCACTTGGGTGCAAAGTTCAAATCTTACTAAGGGTTTTCCTTCTTCTAGCTCGTATATATGGTAACATTATGCATGTATATGTGTTTTCTCAGGCTAAATTGCAGTACTGTGATTAAAACTTTACTTGGCGCCACTTAGGTGCAAAATTTAAATCTTACTAAGGGCATTCCTTCTTATAGCTTGTACATGAGGTAACATTATGCATGTATATGTGTGTGCTCGGGATAATATTGCAGCCTAGTGGTTATAACTTTACTCAACACCACTTAGGTGCAGAATTCAAATCTTACTAAGCGCATCCCTCTTCTAGCTCATAGATGAGGTAAATTATGCTTTATATGTGTGTGCTCGGGCTAAAATTGCAGTCTTGTGGTTATAACTTTACTCAACGCCACTCAGGTGCAGAATTCAAATCTTACTAAGCGCATCCCTCTTCTAGCTTGTAGATGAGGTAACATTATGCTTTATATGTGTGTGCTCGAGCTAAAATTGCAGTCTTGTGGTTACAACTTTACTCTAGGCCACTTAGGTGCAGAATTCAAATCTTAAAGGGCATCCCTCTTCTTGCTCGTACATGCGGTGTCCTTTATATATGTGCATCATACAACATTGATTCAGTATAGGAAAAAAGACTCACAATAACCAGAGCGGTGATGGAATCATTAATCCAACGACTCTCTTCAAGAAGATGACCAATCACAATGCATCCACAAAGAAGAGCCACAAACAGAGTTATGGAATCCACAGAAACCTGCTCATCATTCGACAATATACTCACCCCCAATCTCGCCACAGCATACAACCCCATAATCGCAACTAGCCACAACTGGTCAAGAAACACAACAATCAGTTCCCTCTGCCTGTTTCGAATGCATATTTCCAATTAAAAGAAACCAACTTTAATCAAGTACCAAGAGTTAAATGACTTGATAGTGTAAACAATTTTTACATCATCAGTGCATAAAACTTGAACCAAGATACAAATATATACATACTTTTCCAAAACAAAACATTTATACTAAGTTTGAACAAGAAGGCCGCCGCTTTTGCATTTTCACTTTTCCCAAGTGTCAGCAGGTTCAGTAAGTGCCTGGAAAAGGCGCCAGCGGATACTCCGCGTACTGTTTCATTCAACTACAATCCTTCATCTAAGTGGACTAAACACACAATAGATACAAACAAGTGTACATTCCTGACATTGCCACAACTATGTATAAATATTCCAGTAACTAATACGAGCTATGGGTTCAGTTCCAAGTTCAAAACCCATACACTTCAAATCATGACTTTAAAATCCATATACTTCAAATCCTGACTCTGTTTCTAATCACATGACATTATATGAAACAACAAATGACAATTAACAGTAAAAAAAAATCCTCTCTTTTTAACCCATTGGCGCAAACAACAACTTCTTCAAATGACATTACACATTGAATATATTATATACCCTCCAACACACGTAATCTTCGCCCATTTCCACCACCGCCGCTCCTACCTTGTCTAGATTATATACGAATACTTTTAAAATACTCCCTTTGTTTCAATTTGATGGTATTTGTGTGTTCTTAAACTAAACATACTTAAAATTCACCAAAGTATTTGCATACTATATAAAAAGATGAAATAAAATAGTCACCAAAAAAAAAAATACATTCTTTTCTAAACGGACTAAAAATAAATAACCCTTTCATAACAGAACAGAAATACTCATAAAATTACCTTTCAATTTGTCGAGCAAATGCAGAGGCAAAATCACAACTAAATGAATGAAAAAAGGTTTAAAAAAAAGTGAGGTAATAAAAACTTTACCTTTTAATTTGCTGAAAATCTGCAGTTTAGCAAAATTTTAATTGTATGAAGACAATTAAGAACAAAGACTGAATTTTTATTTTTTTTATTTTTTTGCTTAAGGAGGAAGGTACGAATGAAAAAATAGAATTAGAAGCAAAGTTGGAAAAGGATGTTTTATATACTTTATAGTTTTTATAACTCTTTTAAGTAACCAAAAATATGTGTCTAACTTTTTTACACTTGTGATGGTCCAAATTTATTATTTGCTTCCTTAAATAGAGGATTCGGATAAAAATGGAACTTAATGTTTAAAATTGACTCTAAATACTGAGAAATCAAAATAAAAAAGTCAAGGAAATAAGATTTGAAATTGACTAGTAGTTAATTTTTGTTCTTAAAATAGCAATACATTTAAAATTTTACTAAATTTTATATATAACTAATTTATAATTAATTTGAGTACATGACTAGTGCTTATGGTGAAAGTGAATGAGTAGGAAAGCAAAAAAAGTTAGTCAAAGTGTAGAAGAACTTAGTCAAGTTATTATTACTCCTACAATAGTTCCGCAAAAGTGTGACAAATTCATAATATTTTTTTTTAATAATGATGAAATTATTATTTTAATAGATATCTTTGATGGATAGATGCCTGATCCACTGAATAAAAATATGAAATGTATGAGTACAATATACTGATATAGAATAAGTGTTTCGTTAAAAATAATGCATTTGAATAAATTTTATTTTGAATTTTAACCTTAAATAACTTTGAAAAAAGAGGGGTAAATATACCATTTTGGAATAGTAATTATCACGGGGTTGTTTGTAAAAATTATACCATTATTTTGGTCCAAAAATATATACATGATATTAATATTAAAAGTTAATTTCACAGGAACGATTTTATCTTGAAAATAAAGGTTGACAAATCGTTTTACAAAAATCCTTAGCTTGAGTAAAATAAAATAAATATCAAGTGTAAAATAAATATAATACAGTAATGAATAAATCATATTAAACACGATGGAGAAGAAGAACTGTAGCAACAATAAATAATATGATAATTGAAATAAAAAATAATAATATGTGTTATTATAATTGAAGAATACGATAGTTGAAGGGTACTATCAATAACATTGATAAGAAAACTAGACAAGGTTTGACTACCTATTAATGTTCTACCCTAATCATAAACCTTCATATATCATGTCATATCCTTCATAAGTTGTAGGTGTATCGTATCTTGTCTAACCTCTCCCCAATACTTCTTCAGCCTACCTCAACTTCTTCTCAGATTCACCATGGCCAACCTATTACACTTTAGCACACAACCCTTACTGAGACGTGTGTATCTTCTCTTCATATGTCCAAATCAATATTCCTAGAAACAAAAAAAATTTCACCACAAATCAATGAAAACTTATGTCGTAAAACATAACTTTTTCACTGAACCAATTCACTAGGAAGATGTATGATCAAAATATATTCTCAGTGAATTCATGAGAAACTTCTTACTTTTTATGTATGAAAATATTATTATTTTTCCTGTTTTCATCGATTCAGTGAAAAAATTGATGAAAATAACTATTGAACATTTATCATGAAAAAATTAATAATAAAATAATATTTTTTTAGTAGTGCAACTCAATTTTGCTTCCAATATTAGAGGCATATATGGTTAAATATTTCTTTATTTTTAATTAAAAAAATTATGTTCAAACCTTAAATATAAAATCATTTATATTAGAAAAACACTCAATCTTCATATACAAATCTACAAACATAAATCAAAATTAATTAAATTATAATATATTTATCGAACATCCAGTGAAAAATCAACTAAAGGAAAAAAAGTATATCTAGTCGTGCATAAGTTAGGAATCATGAGATTCTCCAAGCGCCATTTTCATCTCATACAATAATAACACTTTAAATACATTTGGCAAAGAAAAAAAATTAATAAATAGAAAACGACCATTCACTAATGCTACAACCCCACAATGTGTGAATTGATTTGAACTATTGCTTTCATCTTCACTTTTTTAGTTTTTTTTTACAAGAATAATAATTAAAACAAATGATTTGGTTTGAAAACAAGACCAATTTTTTGAAAAAGTATTTTAAAAAATTATTTTTTTCAACATTTAAACAAATTTCTAACTACTTTTTACTATATTTCAAAACTGCTCTTTAAAAAGGAACAAAAAAATCTCAATCATGCTAATTAATACAATAAAATCTTTTGTGTTTTTAGTTATAGTCATAGACGATTCAAAATCATTAAAAATAAATAAATTAAGTTACCAAAAAAACAATTTATATAAACATTAAAAAAATTCTTATTAGAATTGTTGAAATTTTTGAGGCCGTAACTAACCATCTAACTAGCTTCATCCGTAATTATTTGAATAAGTTTCTTCACCTTTTCAAGAAGAATATTTGTTGTTTTATGTTTCAAAACTTCTACATAGGACTTTTAATTATTTTTAAATTATTATGTGTTAATTATATATAATGTATAAATTAACAATGTCATAAGTTTCAACATTATCAGAAATTTTAGAAATATAAATTCACGCAATCGTATAAAAAAAGGGGTTAATCAGTAACCTAAAATAATAATAATGTAATACACTTCTAATATTAACTTATATTATATTTTAAGAGATTCAAATTATGTGAATTTTAAATAATATTTTCATCAATGTATGAAAGATTCACAATTTATAGCACGCCATTATAATTCTAAAATATTTTAATTTTTTGAAAAATTGATTAAATTAACCCTCTAGACAAGTAATAGTAATAAAATTTTAAATACAAAAATTAATATTTTAATTATGTCTATCTTAAATCATTTCAAATTATAATGTGCAATTAATTACTTTTAAATCATTAGATTCCTTAACTTTCAAAAGCCAAAATCTCTTACTTTTCGTCTCGTTCCATTCATTGAACACGTGTCCATTCATGTACAATGACATGATTGTCCCCACATAAAAAAGTAACCCAAACACTTGACTCATCTTAACCATGGTTATAATTTAACCCAACACATTTCCACCTCTTTTTGTTTTTCTTCATTTAGACGTCGTTTGATAGCTGGTTTGGAAGTGAGTAGTTATACAAATATTAAATTTCACATGTAAGTAATATTGTATTTAATAGTTGGTTAAAAGATACTAAATCAAACTCTGAATTATCGTAAATATTATACAGAACTCGCTGTCATACTTTTAGGATATTAGTGTCCTTTGCCGTCCAAAAAATAGAGCATATATATCCTTTATATTAACGGACATACACATGTCATAATCTTATCCATCGACCTGACATTTATTAAATATCAATCGACAGATAAGATTGTGCCACGTGTCCCTATTTAGTCTTCACTTAGTAGTGTTTGGATGGCCGAGACATCAATGTCCCAAAAGTATGACAGAAAGAATCTGCATACCATTTATGATAGTTCAAGGATATATTTGTCCTTTTTTCCCTATATTAAATATCAAATATAGAAAATATTTGTTTTAAAATATACTAAATAAGAAAATAACACATAAATATATTATATAATATAAACAAAACATAAAATGACACAAACATTAAAAGGTCTTATCCGTCGATTCGATATTTAATAAATGTTGGATCGACGGATAAGATTATGACACGTGTATATCCATTAGTATAAAAGATAGATATGCTCTAACTTTTGGACCACAGAGACACCAATATTCCAAAAGTATAACGAAAGATATCTCCATACCATTTACGATAGTTCAGAAATATATTTGTCCTTTTTCCCTATTTTCTTTTTGCATTAGTCATTCTCACTCCCTTTCCCTTCCTCACAAGTCTCCAATCATCTCCTTTCCTCTCTTTAGATTCCATTCAACAAATCAAAATCATAACTTTATTACCCCCACCCCCTTTTCCTCCCCTCCCCCTCCTAGTGGATCGATTATAAATTCACGTAAATTTAACAAGTATAAATAAAAATAGTGTATATATTATTTTTTACATTTAATTTATGAAATTATATTAAATGTTATTATTATACATTATACAATTCACGTAATAGTTGAAATACGATAATTTTAAATTGTGAATCAATTTCTACTCATATTATTATAATATTAATTTAAAATCACGATGAAAGCATAATAAATACTTATTTATAATCGATTATTTACCTCTAATACTAAATGTATAATATGTATTAGAATATAATAATTAATTTTCATGATAAATTACATCGATATAGTATAACTAGCTAATACATACAAAATTGACTATTTTACTATTGTTATTTTTCTTTTTATCTTGCTTTTGAGAACATATTTTTTTTATCCGAGGACTTTAAAAAAAATATTTCTATTTATATTTCACTTATAAAATTACAATAAATATGTTATTATTATTATAATCTATATCAAAAAATATTTATCATAATAAAATATAAAATTTAAATTTTGAATCCGCTCGTTCTACTCTTTTCCTGCACTCATCTAAACCCATGGTTAAAGTTCAACCTCACGCCACCCCCTTCTTTACCCCCACCCCCCAAACACTGCTTTCCAACATCACAGCAGAGTATAACCTTATCTTCTCTGCAGTAGAAGTGTAGAACCCAACCCCCCTCTCTCACAAGTCTTCAAACCCACCTATCCCCATTCAACCCAACCACCCCCATATCCTCTTCTTCAGCTCCCACACATTCCCTCTCTAGTCTCCACAGATCTGAACTTTCATTACTCAAGATTTAAAGATTCTTGAAATTCTTGAAAAAAAATGTCAACTTTAGCACCCCATTTTCGTACAGTAATGGTGAACTCACTTCCCTTAGAAGTTCTTGAACACATCTTCTCCGACATAACTTCAGATAAGGACAGGAACTCAATATCCTTGGTTTGTAAATCTTGGTATGAAGCTGAGAGGTGTTGTAGGAAAAGTGTGTTTATTGGGAACTGTTATGCTGTTAGCCCTTCAATCTTGATTAGACGTTTCCCAGACCTCAGATCTGTAACGATTAAAGGGAAGCCACATTTTGCTGATTTCGATCTTGTACCTGAAGGTTGGGGTGCATATTTCTATCCATGGGCTGTTTCAATGGCGAAAGCTTATCCATTTCTTGAGGAAATTAGGCTTAAGAGAATGGTTGTTTGTGATGAGTCATTGGAGCTGATTTCGAAGTCGTTTAAGAATTTCAGAGTCTTGGTTTTACAGTCTTGTGAAGGATTTACTACCGATGGACTTGCTGCCATTGCTGCTAACTGCAGGTTTATCTAGCATTTTTAGCTGTTTTCTTGGGTAGATTACCCTTTTCTGAGTAATGGTGAAAAAAGTCTTAATCTTTGCATCTGGGGTTAACTGTGCTTGTTTGTAGCTGAGGGGTTGAGGAAAGTTTTAATCTTTGCATCTGGGGTTTACTGTATTTGTTTGTAACGGTGGTTAAGGAAATGGTATGTTTTTTAGAGCATTGTTGTCTGAGTACTCTAGTCGTTAATGGTGAAAAGAAGTCTTAACCTTTGCATCTGGGGTTAACTATACTTGTTTGTAACTGAGGGGTTGAGGAAAGCTTTAATCTTTGTATCTGTGGTTAACTGTATTTGTTTGGTATTGAGGGGTTGAAGAAATGGTGTGTTTTGTAGAGTATTGTTGTCTGAGTACTTTATTTGTTAATGGTGAAAAGAAGTCTTACTCTTTGCATCTGGGGTTAGCTGTTCTTGTTTGTAACTGAGGGGTTGAGGAAAGTTTTAATCTTTGCATTTGGGGTTGACTGTATTTGTTTGTAATTGAGGGTGGTTGAGGAAATGGCATGTTTTTTTTTAGAGCATTGTTGTCTGAGTACTTTAGTCGTTAATGGTGAAAAGAAGTCTTAATCTTTGCATCTGGGGTTAGCTGTACTCGTTTGTAATTGCGGGGTTGAGGAAATGGTGTGTTTTGTAGAACATTGCTGTCTGAGTACTTTAGTCCTTATTGGTGGAAAAAGTCTTAATCTTTGCATCTGGGGTTTACTGTACTTGTTTGCAATTGAGGGGTTGATGAAAGTTTTAATCTTTGCATCTGGGGTTAAGTATTTGTTTGTAATTGAGGGGCTGAGGAATTTAGTCTTAAGAGAATGGTTTTTTTGTCACGAGTCATTGGAGCTGATCTCAAAGTCATTTATTCGAAGTCTTGTGAAGGACTTACTACTGACGGACTTGTTGCCATTTCTGCTAACTGCAGGTTTATCTAGCACTTTTTAGCTGTGTTTTTCTTTGTAGATTACCCTTTTCTGGTAATGGTGAAAAAATCTTTAATCTTTGCATTTGGGGTTAGCTGTACATTTTTGAAACTGAGGGGTGAGGAAAGTTTTATTCTTTGCATCTGGGGTTGACTGTATTTGTTTGGTAGTGTGGGGTTGAGGAAATGATATGTTTTTTTGTAGAGCATTGATGTCTGAGTACTTTAGTTGTTAATGGTGAAAAGAAGTTTTAATCTTTGCATCTGGGGTTAACTGTACTTGTTTGTAACTGAGGGTTTGAGGAAAGTTTTAATCTTTGCATCTGGGGTTAATAACTGTATTTGCTTGTAATTGAGGGGTTGAGGAAATGGTAGGTTTTGTAGAGATTGTTGCTTGAGTTCTTTAGTCTTTACTGGTGAAAAAGAGTTCAAATCTTTGCATCTGTGGGGTAACTGTTTCGAGGAAATACTAGAAGGTTTTGTTGAGCACTGTTGTCTAAGTACTTTAGCCCTTACCGGTGACTTCATTAAATTATTTCTAATCTGGGATTAACTGATTTGACGGAATAGTAGGTTTTGTGGAACATTGTTGTCCGAGTACTTCAGCCCTTACTGGTTAGGATAAGTTTTAATCTATGCATCTGAGAAACTGTTCTTGTTTGTAATTGAGGCATTGGGGAAGCAGTGGGTTTTGTGGAGCATTGTTGTCTGAGTACTTTAGTCTTACTGGTGAGAAAAGTTCTAATCTTTGCATCTGGGGGTTGAGTGTTTCTTGTTTGTAATTGAGGGCTTGAAGAAGCAGTAGGTTTTGTGAAGCATTCTCGTCTGAGTACTTTAGCCCTTGAGATATTCCTCCCACATTGTGTGAACAATCTCTTCTCGTCGAGCATGCGTTTCCCGATCAGCTGACCTACAAGATGAAGCAACATTGTTAATCTCTGTCTCTGGTTGGTCGCTGATATTAAAGTTGGGGTTGTTATTACAAAAAAATTAGGGTAAAATTTGAAAATAAAATATAATTCCAACATTCGAAAGCGAGTTGGAAAACATGTTATAAGTTGTTTTCCAAATTTGATTTACAACTTCAAGTCGGCTTTGAACTTTTCATGACCAAACACTGGTTTTCAAATAAAGTGAAACATTATTCCAGAAAAAAGTAAATAATGTTTATGGCCAAATGGGTCCTTAGTTATGTCTGTCAGTTCATTCCTCTGTTTTGCTTGATTGGATGGTATTTCACGGTAGTTGGTGGAAAGAGTAGCAAGAATACCATAGCGAAGAAATGCCTTATTACTTTGATCCGCTTACTGGGCAAAGATGCAAGAGCATATACTTGTATAACTTGGCTACAACTAACGAAAGGGACGTAAGAGGGCACAATTTCGTCCACCTTTAGAAGTCCTCTTATATTTGGACCTTCTTTTGCTGCTATTCTTGTTTAGCGCTGGGAATAAAAACTATAGAAGCAATGTAACTCGTGATTTGCTGCAGGAACCTGAGAGAACTGGACCTGGGAGAAAGTGAAGTAGAAGACCTGAGTGGCCACTGGCTTAGTCATTTTCCTGATAGCTGCACATCGCTTGTGTCACTTAACATTGCTTGTTTGGCTTCTGAGGTCAGCTTCTCAGCTTTGGAGCGTCTAGTTGCTCGCTCTCCTCATTTGAGGACTCTTCGGCTCAATCGTGCCGTTTCCATTGAGAAACTTCCAAAGCTACTTCGTCATGCTTCGAAGTTGGTTGAATTTGGTACAGGATCCTACTCTGCTGACATGCAGGCTGATGTTTCTGAAGTTTTCGTAAATGTATCTCAAGCTTTTTCAGGCTGTAATCAACTCAAAGGCTTGAGTGGGTTTTGGGATGCTGTGCCAGCCTACTTTCCAACTATTTATCCAGTCCACTCCAAACTCACCTCTTTGAATTTAAGCTATGCTACCATTCAAATACCTGATCTTGGCAAGCTCATTGGCAACTGTCTCAATTTGCAGCGGTTGTGGGTAGGTTCTAGCTTGTGTTTTACTTTTGTATACTTATTGTGTGTTTTCAATAGTCATGGCTCGATACATAAACTGTTTTTTTTTTTTTGAGAAGGGATATATGAATGTGTTTGTGATAAAATAGATAAATTGATTGTTAGTTGTAAACACAGAAGTTTCCAAGAGAATAACAATAATCCTAACTTATTAATTGTCTTGCTGATTCTGATAACTGCCAGGGATAAATAAACAGCGTAATAAACTTCAGTGTATACTGAGATAACATAGCTAAACAATTAATGTCGAGTAAACTCATTGAATAATTTGCTGGTCTGCCATATGAAGAATAACTTAACGTTGAAGCTTAGTGTTGCACGAATCCTACACTCTGACAATTCATGTTTACTTTCCGAGTTAGACGCTTCCATTAGTTTTTAAGCTCTTCTTGTCCATTGGCTCTGTTGCATAATTGGTTATCCAGCTTACGCTTAAGGCACTTGGAATGGATGTGATTGCAGGTGCTAGATTACATTGAAGATAGCGGTCTTGAGGAGATTGCCAACACTTGTAAGGAACTTCAAGAGCTTAGGGTGTTTCCGTCTGATCCATTTGCTCCAGGACCGAATGTATCCTTGACAGAGCAAGGCCTTGTAGCTGTCTCAATGGGCTGCCCTAAGCTTCAGTCAGTTTTATACTTCTGCCGCCAAATGACAAATGACGCCTTAGTTACTATTGCAAGGAATCGTCCTAACATGATCCGATTTCGTTTGTGTATTATCGAGCCTCGAACTCCTGATTACTTAACCCTTGAACCACTTGATACTGGTTTTGGGGCCATTGTGCAACACTGCAAGGAATTGCGGCGACTTTCTCTTTCTGGCCTTCTTACAGATAGTGTGTTTGAGTACATTGGGGTCCATGCTAAGAAGTTAGAGATGCTTTCCTTAGCTTTTGCGGGGGATAGTGATCTAGGCCTCCACTATGTTCTCTCTGGTTGTGAGAGCCTTCGTAAGTTGGAGATTAGAGACTGCCCCTTTGGCGATGAGGCTCTGTTGGCTAATGCTGCAAAGCTGGAGACAATGCGATCCCTTTGGATGTCTAATTGTTCAGTAAGTTTTGAAGCATGTAAGCTGCTAGCCCAGAAGTTGCCAGGACTTAATGTTGAAGTTATAGACGAGAGGGGTCATCCGGATACGAGACTAGAAAGCTGCCCTGTTGAGAAACTTTATATATACAGGACAGTGTCAGGAAGGAGGTTCGACACTCCTGGTTTTGTTTGGATTATTGATGAAGATGCAGCATTGACTCCATATAGCAACGGGAATTGCTCTTTGACTTCTTAGGAAGACTTCAGGTATAAGTTCTATGTTAATCTTTCACCCGCGTTTACTTGCTTGAGCCTTGTAGTTGCAGTGCTGGTTATGGTGGCAGTGAAGTGATTTGACCTTTTGTTGATCGACTTCGCAGCTATTAATTAATAATGAGTTTGAACTCTTCTTGTTGTGCTATATCAGCAAGGACAGCTATTGTATTTTTGGGTTGGAG
>NC_064289.1:60095151-60097493 GCF_019186545.1 Solanum stenotomum | reverse complement strand
TTTAACTTTCTCTAGTGACTCGTTCTTCTGTTAAATGGTGCTGTCAATGTACTTGTGGTCATGTATTGTTGTAATTCTCTTTTAAGTTTAATGTGAACCTTTCATTCATTTGAGTGCTGGAAATCCCATTTGTTGAACGTTTAGTAGAAGGTATTTCAGTGTTCTAGTACGAGTCAGTTTGATAAACAAACACTTATTTTCGTTCAGAGTGGGATTTCAGCCTAATTTGGTTGAATGTTCTGAGGAGAGGAAGTCATGAGTGCTTATAAGCTCTCTATAACCTCTTCACTTCACGGGCTAGCTTTTGTGATGAAAGTTCGTTGGGTTTTTGACAGTAGTATCAATGTTGTTTTAAATCAGTACCTTGATTGAGGTTGAACGATTGTGCTTTGAGCACATAAGATGGGACTTCAGACCAAGTTTGACACAAAGGAGGTTTGGACAGCCATAGGCAAATCCACAGCGTAATCTATGAATTCATGTGAATCCCTCAACTTTTGTCAAAATCCTATACATATGTGTATTAAGTTATCGACTTAATAATTATAAATATGTGATTGTGAATCTAATTATTATTGATGTTAACGTGAGGTTGCCATAGAAACTTGTAAACGTCAAATCCTCCGCAGACGGCTTATAAGCAAGAAAATTATTGTGTGTGAATGCAAAGAAAAAAATAAAGAGATACCTAGTGGCAGAAAAGTAAGAAAATTCTGCTATTGTAAGAAAAGCAAAAGCATAAATCAATGAATCTATCTGCCAAAATAGTAAAGAAAGCAGTGATAAGAATAGTATTTTTGTGTACAAGATTAATGTTTAAAATTATAATTTTTGTTAAAAACTTATTAGTTTTCTAAATACAATCTACTTTTCAACCATAATGCTCAAAAGCTACTTAAATAACAGGATATTCTTCCGGCCAACGACTTGAAGCTCGTCTCCTCCCCTCATATCTTCAGCATATTCCTTAATCTTGATAGCAGAATCTTCAAGTTGAGGGCTCTCTACAAGTTTGATAATTTTCAATGAATAAATATCCCCTAAAATAGGTGGAATCTCCTCAAGCTCACGACATCCCTGCAGTTTTAATATCTCAAGGGAGGGAAAGGATTCCTCTCCAACCTCCCACTTGGAAAGTGTCATTTCTTCCAACTTCAAATATTTGAGATTCTCAAAGGTGTCTTCCTCCCCCATGTTCCATTCTTCCCCATGGATGATTGTACGATCAAGGTACAACTCTTCAAGGTTGGGCAGTCTCGCTATTGTTGATAGTGAATTGGATGTCAGAGGAAAGTCAGCCACACGCAATTTTTTCAGATTCAAAGGGAAGTAAAAATTCCATGGCCGATTTATGGCTGCAGAGGACCCACTGTCGTTTGTGTTTGAACTTTTAAAACATACAGTGAGGTCTTCTAGTTCAGTTAGGCAATCCAATTTCGGGAACCAGTATTGCCCTGTTGAATAATCCCATGATTCCTTGAGATCAAACTGAAGCAATTGAAGATTGGGAAACCTTTTGAAAATATCCTCTGTATCTTTCGAATAGGAAAGAATGAGTTCCCCTAATATTTTCAACTTCTCTAACTTTGTGTCCTCTGCTATCAATATTGATTCATCTGCATCCATATCAAAGAAAGAACACTCCCTCACAATCAGCATTTGCAACTTTACAAGATCCCAAATTCTCGGTAATAGTATCAAGATTGTTCCGTCGGTTTCAACCAATAGAGTTTCTAGATTCCAGAGGTTTGAGAAAGACAAAGGCAGATATTTAACTTGTATCCCAATTCTTAAGTACCTCAAATGATTCAACATGCATATTTCATTCAGCAAAGAATCTTTCACCGTGATAAAAGAGGTATGCAGTTCCAAGGTTCTAAGAAGCCTCAAATGTCTTAGATGAAATGTATCAGAAACACTGTCGGCCAGCTTGTGATCTCCATATATGGCCAAAGCATACAGGTGTTTACCAGAATGCCTTTTCTTATTTGAATCAAACAAATTGTTAAGCCCCAATAACTTGCTGTTATAATGAATGGTCACTATACGTGGCATCAAATCTGAAGAAGAAGATGGTGTACTTGAACTTATCTCGTCAAACAACTTTTCCTCTCTTGCTTTTATCAGACAAAATTCATGCACAAGATCATGAAGTTGCAAAGTCAGGCTTTCACCTATCTCATTGAAAGCAATTACCAAGCTACTGGAAATTAAGTTATCCACATAAACCTTTATCACTTCTTCCACACTCTTCATCTCTGTCTGTTCCACAAGTCCTTCAGCAAGCCATAAACCATTCAATGTATATATTGTTATTGCAGTGTCCTTCGGAAAACTTGCAA
>NC_064289.1:60094540-60095051 GCF_019186545.1 Solanum stenotomum | reverse complement strand
CACCAAGATGTATCGTGATTTGCGTGAATTTTATTGGTGGAATGGCATGAAGAAGGGCATTGCTGAGTTTGTTGCTAAGTGTCCAAATTGCCAACAAGTGAAAGTTGAACACCAAAGGCCCGGTGGTTTGGCTCAGAGGATAGAACTTCCAGAGTGGAAGTAGGAGATGATCAATATGGATTTCATCATAGGGTTGCCAAAGTCTCGCAAACAGCATGATTCTATTTGGGCAATTATCGACCGAATGACAAAGTCAGCTCATTTTCTACCTGTAAAGACTACCAATACAGCAGAAAATTATGCCAAGTTGTATGTTCAAGAGATAGTGAGACTTCATGGAGTCCCAATCTCCATTATTTCAGATAGAGGTGCACAGTTTACTGCACAGTTCTGGAAATCTTTTCAGAAGGGCTTGGGTTCAAATGTGAACTTAAGTACTGCCTTTCACCCTCAGACTGATGGGCAAGCAGAGCGCACTATTCAGACCTTAGAGGATATGTTGAGGGCTTGT
>NC_064289.1:60074407-60087841 GCF_019186545.1 Solanum stenotomum | reverse complement strand
CTTAATTTCTCTTCTAAGTCGCGAACAAGAGTTGATACCTCTTTGATAAGTGCTCCAACAAATGCCAAAAGATCAAATAATTTGTCATGATGAATAAAGTCCTTGGGCATATCAAAAAGAATAATTAATAGGAACTCAATCATGACATGAATGTTTCGAGCCCCTGAAGTGCTAGGGGTAATAACAGTTATCATATGCTCTTGTAGATGAATCAGATATTCTCTGAGAATGTCCGGAGAGGTTTCCAGGAGCTTCTTAATGAAGCGTCCAACTTCTGCTGAAGTTGAAGCTTCCAAATTTGTATAACATATGTGCATAACCTCCAGTTCAGTTGGAACAATCTTCAAGAGTAGATGTGTTAGCTTGAAGAGTCGAGAGTCTCTATCATTCTGATCATCCTCATCTAGCTCGGAGAGTTGAGCATTTTCATCAGTCTGATCATTCCCATCTAACTCGGAGAGTTGAGAGTCTTCATCAGTCTGATCCTCCCAAAGGAAATGCCCTACTCTCTCAGCCATCAGTTGAAACAGAGGTAAGACATTCTCAACCATCTCATGTTTAATGCAACCATTCATTATCAAACCATGGAAATCTCTTATGTTGCCACATACATTCTGAAGAACCTCATATTGAGTCACTCCAGGAAACATCTTTTCAGCACGATGCTTGGATAGATGATAGAGATTCAAGAGGAGGAAGTCCAATTGCTCATCCATCATGGTGGCATCTGATTTAGAACGATGATACAAGCTGATACAGTCATCCATATTACCGGCGAGGCTAGTAAGGACATATTTACACCCGACGTCTTTGCCATCATCATCCAAAATTGGTTGAAGCAGATTCTCAACCTCTTGTCTTTTTCTAGTCATTATATCTTCAAACTTTTCCAAATCGGAATAAGAAAGCTGGACATATGTACAAATAAATGTCAGCTTCAATTTCAAGCTTTCAATTAGATCCACATCAACAGCCTTTTTATCTTCTTCATTCTTTAATCTCTCCATGAAATCCAGAACATTGGCAACGTCCTTGCGAAGAACAGAAAATGACACCTGCCAAAATGACACATAACAAAATTTTAAAGCCACATATCTACAATTCAATACTTTACAGGTCACTTTATCAAATAACATACCAATGAGTTGTTTGCTTCTTCATTATCTTTTCGTTTTTCCATGATTCTACTTTTCCTTTCCAAGTTCTCAAGACCTGAAAGAAGATGAAATGATAAGAATAATCAATAATTTCACTATTTTCACGCGAACTTAAGAGGAGGACTTAATTAGTGGAAGATGATAAAGGTGAGTCTATTGATTTTTGACAGTTTCTGTATAATAAATTTGTAACCATTTTCTTATTGAGTTTTTGTCGTATATATATATAACTTGACATATAGTAATTTTAGATTCGCACAATTGGAAATGTCAATCTTAATCACACATCAAAATGTTTATGACATGAAATCTCACAACTGTTAGTTATTTACAAAAAAAGAGTATGAAGAAGAAAATGGAAGATCTAAATATTCAATAAAATAAAGTGTATCACAACTGTTAATTATTTACAAAAAAGGAGTCCTACTCGTTTACCATTACTTTTCCAACCTATACGAAGAAGAAAATGTATGATAATCTTTTATGTACACTTACAATTTGAATTGAAGAAACTGACTTGTAAAAACAGGGTTCATCCATAGACGAGACCAACTGGTACCAGGGGAATCTTTCGTCATCTTAGAAAAAATCTAAAAAATCTGCTTCTATTCCCTCCGCACTCTCCAACCCCCACCCTCTCACCTGGTAAGAATTCACCCACACCGGATATTAGTACCAAACTAATACAACTTATCATGAGTAAGTAATAATTAAATGAGATGAAAATATACATTAACTAACCACAATTAAGTGATAATGTCGTGCATCTATTGATTTGTTGTAAATCGGTGGTGTGAGTAAGTATTTAGCCCTCTCTCTTTCTTTGTGATATCCAACTAACTACCAAATTTCTTTCATTTTTCTTACATCACTTTTACTTTTCCATAACTATACTTCAATAGAGATGAGAGTAGCAAATTATTAGATGAGTTGACTAACCTTTTTAGTTGATGAAACTTTATATCCTCTGCTTGCTTTGTTATTTGATCAATACAGCTCAAAATTCTGGAAATAAACAGAGGAATAATTAAGACCAAAAATGGTGCATAGTATTATTCCAAAAGCATGAATCAATTAGAATGGGCCACACTTGTCTGCCACAAAGGCAAAAGATAAGAAAATTAATCAAGTTTTCAATATTCTGCCACTTCATCCATTTTATTTGACAATATTTTCTTATTTCCCTGTCTAAAAAATATTAACATTCTTATAATTTTTTAGTTAAAAGTTTTATATCCACACAAATACTTGACACGTTTATGATCATAAGTTTCAAAAGTACTTTTATTTTTCTTCTAAATTAAGCTTTGTGAAAACTCAAACAATAACAAACAAAATGCAAAAGAGGAAGTACTTATTTGACCATGTATACTTGCATGCATGTGAGATGACAACAACGAGAAACCCTTCATACGATAAGATACAATTTATGTATTGAGTCTTATGTGGCATAATGGACACCACGTAGGACGTGTGTGTTTTTTTGCTTAACTTTATACAAGCTTAAATGTCTACTTGTGCACTCCCAAAGTTGAAGGGCATATAAATGTGAAATCCGACCAATTAAAGGGCATACTTATGTATTATGCCTATTGAATAATCTCTCTGCACTCTCCACTATTCCACCACTCCATACATCTGATGAGTGGTATGGTGGGTGTATCAAGCCCATACAACTACTCAATCCAAATTCTGAAATTCTTTCATCTCTCAATCCTGCAGGTTCATGCCAATATATAATAATTTATGTTGATTTTACTCCATTTACTTCTCTAATTTTTGGTGCTATCTTATAGTTGTGTTGCTCATTGTTTGATACTTTGTTGATTGCCTATTTGTATGATGGAGTCAAATATGAGAAAGATGATGTGTTTGAATGGTAGTAATTATCATATGTGGAAAGACAAGATGAATGATCTTCTATTTGTTAAGAAAATACATCTACCTGTGTTTGCTTCTAATAAATTAAACCCGAGTCTATGAATGATGAGGATTGAAAATTTGCATCTGCAGGTTTGTGGCTATATCAAACAATGGATTGAAGATAATGTTAGAAAACACATTGTGAATGAGACACATGCTAGAAGCTAATGGGATAAGCTAGAGACATATTATGCTTCGAAGACTAGCAATAACAAGTTGTTCCTGCTGAAACAATTGATGCATATCAGATATATATAGAGACCAATCCTATTTCAGATCATATAAATGTTTTCAGGGTGTCCTTGACCAGCTATCCTGAATGAGTGTAAAGTTTGATGAAGAAATACAGGGACTCTTGCTTTTTAATACTCTAGCAGACTCTTTTGAAACTCTTCGACTTCCTTTGATTAGTTGGTTATCCAGCTTACGCTTCAAGGCACTTGGAGTAGATGTAATTGCAGGTACTAGATTACATTGAGGATAGCAGTCTTGAGGAAATTGCGTAAGAAACTTCACGAGCTTAGGGTATTTTCTTCTAATCCATTTGCTCGGGGACCGAATGTATCCTTGGCAGAGCAAGGCCTTGTACCTGTCTCAGTGGGCTGCTGTAAGCTTCAGTCAGCTTTATACTTCTGCTGCCAAATGACAAATAACGTCTTAGTTACTATTCATCTTTATACAACTTTTGAATCAATAATTGAATCAATGACATCTTTTGCCTCATATGCCACAATTAAAACACGCGCCCATAGATCTTTATACAACTCTTCCTCAAAATTCACGAAAAAAGATCTTATGAATTCTAGGTCTTGTTTCACCTGCCCAATTTCTTCCTTTATCAAAGCAATTGAATAAGCATTAGAATCCAGCAAATCATTTAAGTGTCTCTTTAGCAGATGCATGAAGAGAGGTCCATCACTCATGGGGAACCAACATTGAGATGAATACGGGACTTTCAAATAAACATAATTGAGATCTTCCTTGAGGAGTTCAATATCTTTTAGCAAGTCTAGTATTGTACGATTTGTTTCAGTGGTACTGTCTTTCTTCATTGCTTTCTCTTCTAAGTCCCAAACAAGATTTGATACCTCCCTGGTAAGTGCTCCAACACGTGCCAAGAGATCAAAAAATGTGTCATGGTGAATCAAGTCGGTAGGCATGTCAGTAAGAATAATCAACAGGAAGTTCATCATGACGTGAATGTTTCGAGCTCCTGAAATGCTTGGGTTGATTACAGTTACCATGTGCTCTTGTAGATGAATCAGATATTCTCTAAGAATGTCTGGAAATGTTTCCAGAATCTGTTTAATGAAGCGTCCAACTTCTGCTGAAGTTGAAGATTTCAAATTTGTATAACATATGTGCATATGCTCCAATTCAATTGGAACAATCTTCAAGAGTAGATGTTCTAACATGATGAGGTGAGAGTGTTTATCAGTCTGATCATCCTCATCTAGCTCAGACTGTGTATGACACTCCCAAAGAAAGATTCCTACTCTCTCAGCCATGAGTTGAAATTGAGGTAAGACGACATAGTCAACACTCTCGTGCTCAATGCAACCATTCACTATCAACCCATGGAAATCTCTTACGTTGCCACACACATTCTGAAGAATCTCATACTGAGTCACTAATGGAAACTTCTTCTCAGCAAGAAACTTGGATATATGATGGAGATTCAGGAGCAGGAAGTCCAACTCCTCCTCAGTCATGGATGTAGAATGAGGACATGAGCTGATACAATCGTCGATATTATCCATGAGGCAACCAAGGACATGAGGCATGTCGTATTTATTGTCAACATCAACCAAAATTGATTGAAACAGATCTTTAACCTGTTCTCTTATCGAAGTCATTACATCTTCAAACTGCTCCAAATCGGAATAAGAAAGCAAGACGTTTGCACAAATTAATGCCAGCGCAAATTTCAGATCTCTAATTAGATCCACGTCAAGAGCTATTTGATTTTCTTCATTCTTTAACCTCTCCATGATATCCACAACATTGACAACGTCCTTGCGAAAAGCAGAAAATGACACCTGCCAAAAAACCAAAGCCACATTTCTATCATATATCATCTATCATCATCATATCATATCATATATTACCAAAACTGAGAAGAATCTAAGTCAAAAGTTGGATTACAAAAATACACCTTTACTATTAATAATTTATTTTCTTAAAATCATTTAAAAAAAATATTATTTTCATTTAATAAATAGCACAAAAATCTACTTTAAAGTATTTTTTATTTTTTAAAAATTATCTTATTATAGAAATCAACTTCATAACTACACCTCTTCATTTTCACAACTTATATTCTAATAATATTCATTAATCTTGTGCCTTTAACTCACACATTATCATCTTCCTGACACTTATTTTTAATAATCTCTATTATTTCTATGTCTTTTCAAATTCATAACCCCCAAAAATATGCTATAATATTATTAAATATATTTTATTTTTATTTAAATTAATTACCCCTAAACTATCCGAAATAGCTCATATTTATCCTTAAACTATATTCCGGCTTAAAACTACCCTTCCCGTCGTACTATTGGGTCAAAAGTACCCTTCTTATTAACGGAAGTTGTTAAATGTCATGTTGATGCCATGTGGATGCCACATTGCATGCCACGTAAGCGCCATTAGGCTTCCACTGCCACGTATTTTTTTAATTTATCTTCATAACTGTGATTTTTTAATTGTTCCTACTTATGATAATTTCAAGTGAATTCTTTTTCTTCTTATAATGTTTACAAACAAGAGATTGATATATAGACAAAACATGTACTTATGATTTTATCCCGTCATATGCATCATTCAAAGAGAAAATTAAGAAGTTAAAACAAATTATTCTTTGAAACTACCGTTATTTTATATGAATAGTGGGAATATATTATAAGAAGTTGCTCAATTAATTTTCCATATCATTTTATACATTTACAAACAAAAGGGTCAACAATATTCTTACAATAACCAATATGTAACGTCCGACAATTTGAAGTGGCTTTGAAGGAGCTTGAAATCTGGAAATTTGGCTAAGTGTAGAAAAATCATGAGTTTTTGGCCAAATTCGAGTAGTCGTAACTCCTAGATCAGGATGAGTTAGGAGTAGTTCCAGTTATGGTTGCGAAGCCCTTGGAATGATCTTTCCAACGCCACCGAGTTTGCTCGATTCCGAGTTCGTATGAGGGAGTTATGACCTGTAGAAGTTGGGCAGTTGGAAAGGATTTTTCGTCCGGAAATTTAAGGGCATTTTGGTCCTTTCACAATCTTTTATTTTGAGCTCTTATTTTTGAGTTAGGATGATCTTTAGATCATTATTGTCCCTTTTTGAAAGAGAAGAGTTAGGGTTCTTGAGTTATAGAAGAGAAGAAGGAGAAGAAGAAGAAGAAGAAGAGAAGAAAGAGGAGCTTAGGCAAGATTGTGGTGGACTTTCGTCGGGGGTGATCCCTATCAAGGTATGTGAGTTTTTCGTGTGGGTTGATCCTCCCCCCCCACACACACCTAGTTTATTATATGATTGAGAAAAGATTGTTAAAGTTGTTGAAGTTGTTAAAGTTGGTGAAGTTGTTAGTTGTTGTTGATGTTGTGGATTGTGTATTTGAAACCTATTGTATGTTGAGGGAAGTATGATTCTTAGAGTTATGACCCTTAAAAGTTGATTCACCATCAATTGCTGAAAGTTCTGGACTGTCGATCCCCATCTACGGGACTGACCTACGGACCGTAGATCAATCGACGGTCCGTACTGGTCAACCGTCGATTTGATGTTAAGTTTTAATTTGGTGTTACACTCCTTCTCTTTTGATTACTTAATTTTATGAATAACTATTTATACATATTGTAATTGTATTTAAATCATTTACAAATATTTATACTAAGTAGCGTGAAATACACACATATTTGGATTATTGATGAAGATGCAGCATTGACTCCATATAGCAACGGGAATTGCTCTCTGGCTTCTTCTTAGGAAGACTTCAGGTATAAGTTCTATGTTAATCTTTCACCCGCGTTTACTTGCTTGAGCCTTGTAGTTGCAGTGCTGGTTATGGTGGCAGTGAGATGATTTGACCCTTTGTTGAGCGACTTCGCAGCAATTAATTACAAATAATGAGTTTAAACTCTTGTTGTTGTGCTATATTAGTAAGGACAACTA
This sequence comes from Solanum stenotomum, assembly GCF_019186545.1. Taxonomy (NCBI): domain Eukaryota; kingdom Viridiplantae; phylum Streptophyta; class Magnoliopsida; order Solanales; family Solanaceae; genus Solanum; species Solanum stenotomum. Next base: position 60,080,593 of record NC_064289.1, on the reverse strand, counting down.
TTGTATTTTTATTTTTTTTGGGGGAGGGGGGGAATGCTCAACTGTGTATCCCATTTTGTATCATTATGTATCAGTTTTAACTTTCTCTAGTGACTTTTTCTTCTGTTGCAATGGTACTGTCAATGTACTTCTGGTCATGTATTTTTGTAATTCTCTTCGAAGATTAATGTGAACCTTTCATTCATTTTGAGTGCTGGAAATCCCATTTGTTGAACGTTTAGAAGAAGGTATTTCAATGTTCTAGTACGAGTCAGTTTGATAAACAAACACTTATTTTCGTTCAGAGTGGGATTTCAGCCTAATTTGGTTGAATGTTCTGAGGGAGCAAATGACATAAATGGTCCCTAAACTATCCTAGTAGGTTTAAAATAGTCCCTTAACTATACAGTTGACGGATATGGTCCTTTAACTATTCACCTTTTTGTCAAATTTGGTTTCCATCCACTTTTTATGAATACCGTCAACAAACGTTGTTCAGTACACACTCTTTTAATTTGGAGCTGTTTTTGTGCAGTTTGGTGACGTTTTTGGAGCTGTGTTTTGTGCAGTTTGGTGCTGATTTTTGGTGGTTGGTGCTGCTGTTTGTGCAGCAGTTTGGTGACGTTTTTGGAGTTGTATGTGCAGCAGTTTGGTGACGTTTTGGGAGCTTTTTTTTTTTGGGGTGTTTTGGTGCTGCAATTCGATCAAAGTTTGATAGCTGCTATTTTTTGTTGTAGTTTAAGTTATTTTCTACACAACAATTGTTGAAAACAGAGCACTATAGTTCAATTTAGTTGCTAATTTTTGAATTTTTCTGCAATTTTATGCAGTTGATGTAATGATCGATTATTAACATGAAAATAGAATCGTATTTTTGCTCACAATATTTTCTCAATTGTGTTCGCTACTTTGCGTTTTGCTTTAACTTGCATGAAATAACGACCAACGACTTAATTGCAATAAGACAATAAAGAAAAGAATTGGGAAAAAAAGTGAGGAAATAGTGAGATAATGGACAAAAGAAATGACGAAAAAGAAAGTCAATACAGATTGACTTAACAGATTAACGGTGTTAACTAACAGTTTTTTTTAAAAGTAGATGGAAACCAAACTTGACAAAAGGGTGGATAGTTAAAGGACCATATCCGTCAACTGTATAGTTAAAGGACTATTTTAGACCTACTAGGATAGTTTAGGGACCATTTATGTCATTTGCTCGTTCTGAGGAGAGGAAGTCATGAGTGCTTATAAGCTCTCTATAACCTCTTCACTTCACGGGCTAGCTTTTGTGATGAAAGTTCGTTGGGTTTTTGACAGTAGTATCAATGTTGTTTTAAATCAGTACCTTGATTGAGGTTGAATGATTGCGCTTTGAGCACATAAGATGGGACTTCAGACCAAGTTTGACACAAAGGAGGTTTGGACAGCCATAGGCAAATCCACAGCGTAATCTATGAATTCATGTGAATCCCTCAACTTTTGTCAAAATCCTATACATGTGTATTAAGTTATCGACTTAATAATTATAAATATGTGATTGTGAATCTAATTATTATTGATGTTAACGTGAGGTTGCCATAGAAACTTGTAAACGTCAAATCCTCTGCAGACGGCTTATAAGCAAGAAAATTATTGTGTGTGTGAATGCAAAGAAAAAAATATACCTAGTAGCAGAAAAGTACGAAAATTCTGCTATTGAAAGAAAAGCAAAAACATAAATCAATGAATCTATCTGCCAAAATAGTAAAGAAAGCAGTGATAAGAATAGTATTTTGGTGTACAAGATTAATGTTTAAAATTATAATTATTGTTAAAAACTTATAAGTTTTCTAAATACAATCTACTTTTCAACCATAATGCTCAAAAGCTACTTAAATAACAGGATATTCTTCCAGCCAACGACTTGAAGCTCGTCTCCTCCCCTCATATCTTCAGCATATTCCTTAATCTTGAGAGCAGAATCTTCAAGTTGAGGGTTCTTTACAAGTTTGATAATTTTCAATGAACTAATATCCCCGAAACTAGGTAGAATCTCCTCAAGCTCATGACATCCCTCCAGTTTTAATTTCTCAAGGGAGGGAAAGGATTCCTCTCCAACCTCCCACTTGGAAAGTGTCATTTCATGCAACTTCAAATATTTGAGATTCTCAAAGGTGTCTTCCTCCCCCATGTTCCATTCTTCCCCATGGATGATTGTATGTTTAAGGTACAACTCTTTAAGGTTGGGCAGTCTCGCTATTGTTGATAGTGAATTGGATGTCAGAGGAAAGTCAAGCAGACGCAATTTATTCAGATTCAAAGGGAAGTAAAAATTCCATGGCCGATTTATGGCTGCAGAGGACCCACTGTCGTTTGTGTTTGAACTTTTAAAACCTACATTGAGGACTTCTAGTTCAGTTAGGAAATCCAATTTCGGGAACCAATGTTTCTCTGTTGAATAATCCCATGATTCCTTGAGATCAAACTGAAGCAATTGAAGATTGGGAAACCTTTTGAAAATATCCTCTGTATCTTTCGAATAGGAAAGAATGAGTTTCCCTAATATTTTCAACTTCTCTAACTTTGTGTCCTCTGCTATCAATATTGATTCATCTGCATCCATATCAAAGAAAGAACAATCATTCACAATCAGCATTTGCAACTTTACAAGATCCCAAATTCTCGGTAATAGTATCAAGATTGTTCCGTCGTTTTCAACCATTAGAGTTTCTAGATTCCAGAGGTTTGAGAAAGACAAAGGCAGAAATTCAACTTCTGTCCTAATGTATAAGTACCTCAAATGATTCAACATGCATATTTCATTCAGCAAAGAATCTTTCACATTGATAAAAGAGGGATCCAGGTACAACGCTCTAAGAAGCCTCAAGTGTCTTAGGTGATATGTATCAGGAAGACCGTCATCCAGCTGGTCTCCATTTATCCTCAAAGAATAGAGGTGTTTACCAGAATGCCTTTTCTTATTTGAACTGAATAGCCCAAAGTGCTCCTCATCATCATCATAATCAATGGTCAATATACGTGGCATCAAATCTGAAGAAGAAGATGGTGTACTTGAACTTATCTGGTCAAACAACTTTTCCTCTCTTGCTTTTATCAAACAAAATTCATGCACAAGATCATGAAGTTGGAAAGTCGGGTAATCACCTATCTCATTGAAAGCAATTACCAAGCTACTGGAAATTAAGTTATCCATATAAACATCCATCACTTCTTTCACACTATTCATCTCTGTCTGTTCCAGAAGTCCTTCAGCAAGCCATAAACTATTCAATCTATATATTGTTATTGCAGTGTCCTTCGGAAAACTTGCAAGGTAAAGAAAGCATGGCTTGATGTGATGTGGCAAATGGTCATAACTTAATTCTATAACCTTCATCACTTCCACTTCACTGTTCAAAATAAAGGAACTCAAATTATTTTGAACTTCAAGCCACACTGTCTTTTTCTTTTCCCTCCCAGCAATGACTCCAGCAATCAGATCAGCCACCAAAGGAAGCCCTTTACAATTTTCGGCTATTTCTTTACCAACATCCAATAGTTCATCAGGGCAACTCTCGTTTCCAAATGCCCTTTTCTCTAATAACTCCCAACTTTCTTCTGATCTTAGCAATCGAAGCTCAAGAGGATCAGTGTAGCGCTTTCCATGCAAAGCCACTTCCTTTTCTCGAGTAGTCAAAATAATTCTACTTCCTTTCATACCATTAGGAAAAGGTCTTGTTAACTCATCCCACGTAGTAGTATCCCACACATCATCTAAGACAATAAGATACCTTTTTCCTAACAGTTGTTTCCGTAGCTTATCAGCAACATCAATATTGTCAATCAAATTTGAATCCAAGCCATTAACTTGATTAAAAATTTTATTCAACAAATTCTTTTCGTCATATTCTTGGTCGACTGTGAACCATGCACGAAGGTCGAAATGAAAAGAAATTGATTTATCATTGTATACTTTGAATGCCAAAGTAGTTTTACCTGAACCCGGCATACCAGTGATCGAAATGACATCTAATTCTGCCGGTCCTCTGGTGAGCTCTCTAAGTATCAGGTTTGTCTCCTCCTAAAAACCTACAATTATTTTATCAGTTGTCAATGACTTGCTCTCAACTGGTTTCTTGGGAGAGTTCACAACGATGAGTCCTCTATTCTTGGAAATGTTCTCATGTAAATCAGTGACCTCTTCTTTGATAAGCTTCATCTTCTTTATGGTAATGGGAAGTGAGAAAATAAGATGTAAGAGACCATTATCTCGAACAATAATTGAATCTATGACATCTTTTGCCTCATAAGCCACATCTAGAACACGTTCCCAGAGATCTTTATACAATCCCTGATCAACATTCACAAAGAACGATCTTATGAATTCCAGGTCTTGTCTCACCAACTCAATTTCTTCCTTTATCAAAGCAATTGAATAAGCATTGGAATCCAGCAAATCATTCAAATATATGTGTAGTAGATGCATGAAGAGCGGTCCATCACTCATGGGGAAGCAACATTGAGATGAATCCGGGACTTTTAGATAAACATGTTTGAGATCTTCCTTGAGGAATTCAATATTTTCCAGCAAGTCTAGGGTTGCACGATTTGTCTCATAGGTACTCTCTTTATTCCTTAATTTCTCTTCTAAGTCGCGAACAAGAGTTGATACCTCTTTGATAAGTGCTCCAACAAATGCCAAAAGATCAAATAATTTGTCATGATGAATAAAGTCCTTGGGCATATCAAAAAGAATAATTAATAGGAACTCAATCATGATATGAATGTTTCGAGCCCCTGAAGTGCTAGGGGTAATAACAGTTATCATATGCTCTTGTAGATAAATCAGATATTCTCTGAGAATGTCCGGAGAGGTTTCCAGGAGCTTCTTAATGAAGCGTCCAACTTCTGCTGAAGTTGAAGCTTCCAAATTTGTATAACATATGTGCATAACCTCCAGTTCAGTTGGAACAATCTTTAAGAGTAGATGTGTTAGCTTGAAGAGTCGAGAGTCTCTATCATTCTGATCATCCTCATCTAACTCGGAGAGTTGAGAGTCTTCATCAGTCTGATCCTCCCAATGGAAATGTCCTACTCTCTCAGCCATCAGTTGAAACAGAGGTAAGACATTCTCAACCATCTCATGTTTAATGCAACCATTCACTATCAAACCATGGAAATCTCTTATGTTGCCACATACATTCTGAAGAACCTCATATTGAGTCACTCCGGGAAACATCTTTTCAGCACGATGCTTGGATAGATGATAGAGATTCAAGAGGAGGAAGTCCAATTGCTCATCCATCATGGTGGCATCTGATTTAGAACGATGATACAAGCTGATACAGTCATCCATATTACTGGTGAGGCTAGTAAAGACATATTTACACCCGACGTCTTTGCCATCATCATCCAAAATTGGTTGAAGCAGATTCTCAACCTCTTGTCTTTTTCTAGTCATTATATCTTCAAACTTTTCCAAATCGGAATAAGAAAGCTGGACATATGTACAAATAAATGTTAGCTTCAATTTCAGGCTTTCAATTAGATCCACATCAACAGCCTTTTTATCTTCTTCATTCCTTAATCTCTCCATGAAATCCAGAACATTGGCAACGTCCTTGCGAAGAGCAGAAAATGACACCTGCCAAAATGACACATAACAAAATTTTAAAGCCACATATCTACAATTCAATACTTTACAGTTCACTTTATCAAATAACATACCAATGAGTTGTTTGCTTCTTCATTATCTTTTCGTTTTTCCATGATTCTACTCTTCCTTTCCAAGTTCTCAAGACCTGATGCATAAAAAGTACATAAAACTTTATCAGGAGAAAGAAGATGAAATGATAAGAATAATCAATAATTTCACTATTTTTACGCGAACTTAAGAGGAGGACTTAATTAGTGGAAGATGATAAAGGTACACTTGCGATTTGAATTGAAGAAAATGACTTGTAAAAATGGGGTTCATCCAGAAACGAGACCAACTGGTACCGAACTTTTCTATCTCTAATAGCGTATAGTAATATATTTTCATTAGTGAGGGGAATCTTTCGTCATCTTAGAAAAAATCTAAAAGATCTGCTTCTATTCACTCTGCACTCTCCAACCCCCTCCCTCTCACCCGGTAAGAATTCACCCGCACTGGATATTAATACCAAATTAATACAACTTATCATGGGTAAGTAATAATTTAATGAGGTGAAAGTATACATTAACTAA
>NC_064289.1:60062683-60073610 GCF_019186545.1 Solanum stenotomum | reverse complement strand
TTTTTTTTTTTTTTTGTATTTTTTACGTTATGCTACAATTCTTTATTTAATCATAAAAGTCGTTGTTTTTATTTCTAAAAGTGGAAATAATTGTGATCTCTCTTTATTTTCCTGTGGTATGTTTTGGAGTAAGCTTTTTAAACTTTCAATGTATTTGTTCACTCTTTCCTGGAAATGTTTTTTTTTATTGCAAGGCGAAATATCTTTCTGTGACGTCTTGCAATTGGAAATAACTATGAAGAAGCTTGAAATTGAAAATAGTCATTTTTGGCAAAAATTCAAAATCTGGAAATTTAACTAAGTATGGAAAAAAAAGTGAGTTTTTGGTCAACTTCAAGTAGCCATAACTCCTAGCTCAAGATGAGTTAGGTGTATTTCCAGTTATGTTTGGAATTATCTTTCCAACGCCGCCGAGTTTGCTCGATTCCGAGTTTGTACGAGTGAGTTATACCCTTTGGAAGTTGGGTTGTTGGCACAGGGCAGTTTGGTCCGAATTTGTAAGGGTATTTTGGTCTTTTCCCTAACCATTTCTTTTGGTTATATTATGGGTTTAGACTGATTTTAAATCAGTTTTCCCTTTTAAAAGTGAGAGTTAGGGCTTTGAGATAGAAGAGGAGAAGAAGAGGAGAAGGAGAAGAAGAAGCAAGGTTCGTAGAGATCATCGTGGTTTTCGTCAGGGGTGATCCCTATTAAGGTATGTGAGATCATAGTGTTGGGTTGGTTCATTCCCCCACACGTCAAACTCGTTTTAGTTCCGAGAAAAAAATGATTGTGTTTGTTGAAGTTTGTGGTTGTGTTGGTTGAAGTTGTGGTTGTGTTGTTGAAGTTTCTTGTTGGTTTGGCGCATGTTTCCGGTTATGATTTCGAGTTGAATCTATTGTATATTAAGGGGTTTTATGTTTATGAGTGTTTGGGGAAAGAACCTTTGTTGTTGAGAGGGTTTAGAGTTGGAGAAATTAAGGAGAAAAGTTGGATTTTTCTGGGAAAAAGGCTGGGGCGTCGCGCCAGCCAGCGCGCCCCAAAAGGGGCTCTGAGGTTTTTCCCTTGGGGCAGCGCGCCATGCAGAGCTCCCAGCAGACCCCTCTGAAGTTTGAGGGTTGGCGCTCCGCGCCTCTCAGAACGCCAAGGACGCCAATCTTTCCCATTCCTTCCCCACTTTTTCATACATGTTCCTTGGTAATGTACCTATGTTTTATAGTTGTTTTCAACACTCTAAGGTACATCTAAACATCAAGAATTCATCCATAAACATGAGATCATTACCCTTGAATTCATAATCCAATTCGAGGAAAGTTAGGATCGAAGTCAAGTGAAGTTAGAGTCAAGCTTAGAAGTTAAGAAGTAAGTCAAAGCAAGTCTTTAAAGTTTTCAAGAGTCTTTATTGCACGTTTTAACTTCATTTTAAGGCTCAAGTTTCAAGTTAAGTAAAGAGTATAGAGTTTCAAGTTAAGTAAAGAGTATAGAGTTTCAAGTTAAGTAAAGAGTATAGAGTTTCAAGTTAAGCCAAGAGTATAGAGTCGAGTTCATTTCTCAAAAGTTATTAGGGAACTAAGTATTCCCAAAGAAGTTTATAAATGTTTTCACATTTGAGCAAGAAAGGGAACATCGTTTCCAAGAGAGATTTTAAGTTAAGTTTTGAGTAATTATCTCAATCTAAAGAAAGAAGTTTGTTTTTAAAACATATGAGCAAAAAGTATTTTTGGGAGTAGTCTTGAGCACTGAATTGGGGATACGAGTTCATATTAACTCAACTCTCCATAGGAACCATGTAGCCAACATGGGATTTAACGTGTCATACTTTTTAGATGATCACTAAAGTTAAGCTAGTGGATCCACTAAGTTAAAGCGTTCTATATGACGGCAAAGTATAGGACAGTTCTGGCAGCGTGGGCAAGACGTTGTATCACCACTTAGGCTTATAGTGGTGGCTGTCGGTTAGAGAAACTCCCACAGTAGAAATTGCATGGTTCCTCGAGGGGTTCTACTTAGTATGGATGGGGGTATGGGACTTCATTCATGCATTGCACAAGTAGACTTTGAGAGGGAGCATGGTATTTTTATGATATTATAAATATGATTTTGACGTCATGTTTTAAATAATTTTACAAGCTTTATATATATTGCATGTGTCTTATTTCTTTATATCGAGTTCAGTTATTCATGAGTTGAACAGAGCTAAGGTAAGTTTTCTTTGTACTCCTTTCAAGCTTAAGTTGTTGTTTAGCTTTCCAACTTGCATACTCGTACATTCAGTGTACTGATGCCAGTTGGCCTGCATCTTCTGATGATGCAGACGCAGGTAATCAAGATCAGCATCCAGCACGCCGTTGATCCAGTTGAGCACTCCAGAGTCAGTGGTGAGCCTCTTTGCATTCCGGAGGACTCGATTATTTTGTTCTCTTAGTTTTGTTTTATTAGGATGTTGCAGGGTCTGTCCCAACATCCATCTCAGTGTTATAGAGGCTTCATAGACAGTCAGTCAGTTAGTTAGTATTGAGTCTCTCATCTATGTATATAAATACAAATATTCTATTTTGAGACTCGAGTTGCCTTTTGGCCAAGATTTTATCAGCTAGGTTGTTTTATGACCTTTCATTGCATTGAGTTATTTTGTTGAGTTAAGCTTCCGCTGAGTTAGGTAAGCCAGGCCAAGGGTTCGCTTGGGGGCCAGCAATGATCTTCGAGTGCCGGCCACGTCCAGGGTGTAGGCTCGGGGCGTGACACTTTCTCTTAATGAGTAAGCAAGAAATGTCATCAGCATGTTAGTAAGATCCCTTATTAATTAATTAATTTGAAATAAATTTGAAGTTTGTCCTTTTATAATATGTGCATACCGAAATTCATATATATTTTCATCAAATTTGTTGATTGATTGATAAATATTCATTCATTCTTAATTCAATTCTTGATAATGGAAAGACCTTATAAGAAGTACCCTCAAAGTGGAATGTCACACATGAATTAGAATTAGCGGAACACCAAATGGGAAATAAAAAAAAGTCTCATACATATTTAGTCAAATTGCTCTCATACTTAACTAATCATCACAACCATATTTTAATATTGTCTTACAATTTCAAAAATATATATTTCATATAATTGGGATACACGTGTCCAGAAACTAGTATTATTATAAGTGGGAAGATCTTAACTTCAAAGTTGGATTACGATTTTAACCCTTCACTAAATTTAAATATTATTAAAAAAAACTAATTAATAAAATATTAAATAATAATTATATGGTATTAATCCATTATATTTCTAGATAGAATTAATTTACGGAATTCTAAAATGGAGTTTGGTAGATGAAGTGTTATTATTAAAAAAACTAATTAATAAAATATTAAATAATAATTATATGGTATTAATCCATTATATTTCTCGATAGAATTAATTCACGGAATTCTAAAATGAAGTTTGGTAGATGAAGTGTTTCGTAACAACAAATGACAGTAAATTATATCCTTTAAAAACTGAAATATCCTTAAAGATTAAACAACAAAATATCCTTTAAATTACCAGACATCTTAATATGACACACATATTTAGATTTTAGTCATAAACTGTACATATCCCAACTTTAACCAATCTAATTATCATAAATATTATGTGTATCATCAATTTTTAAATGACTTTTATAATTCCTGACTTATAATTATATACACCAAAAAGTTGTTTTCAAAATCACTTTATATTAATGCATACACTTTGTTATTCCGGTGTATAATTGTTGATGGTTGATTATTGGTGGATGTAATTATATTCACAGTCACTTTATGTTAATGCACACACTTAGTTATTCTAATGTATAATTGTTGGTGGATGATTGTTGATGGACGTAATTGTTCATCACATATGCAACAAAAAAAGGTAAATCTATTTATGCTTTTGTTAGTTATTGAGGAAGTTCCTCCATTCTTTTAAACTGGAATTGTTTCTCTCTTTAATTTTTGTTATTTAAAATTTTTAGAATTCATTACCTATTTTATTGTTTTTAGTACTCTATTTCATCTTATTTTCGAATATTTGTGGGATGAACATAATGTACATATGAAGTTGTATAATTTATTGTGATGCTATAATAATGTAATTGATATTGGTGAATTTTTATATATTCTCTTCAAACATTATATGGCATCTTCACAATTAATAACTCATGTGAAATCTACTTATCAAAATGATACAATTTCTTAAAACTGTTTGATATGATTGTTAGATTATCCATTTGATGTTAAGTTTTAATTTGGTGTTACACTCCTTCTCTTTTGATTACTTAATTTTATGAATAACTATTTATACATATTGTAATTGTATTTAAATCATTTACAAATATTTATACTAAGTAGCGTGAAATACATGCAAATTAATAATTACCTTAAAAACATGAACTTCTAACTAGAATGCTAAATTACTATAATATCCTTAACTAAGGTTGTGACTTTTTTCCAACTTTTCCGATAAGTTGTGACTTTTCGGAAATGTCATGACTTTTCAGATAAGACACAAAAAAACACTTGTTCATACTAACCTTTGATGAATATAAATAGAGGAGCTTCCAACTATTTATCCAGTCCACTCCAAACTCACCTCTTTGAATTTAAGCTATGATACCATTCAAATACCTGATCTTGGCAAGCTCATTGGCAAGTGTTTCAATTTGCAGCGGTTGTGGGTAGGTTCTAGCTTGTGTTTTAATTTTGTATACTTATTGCGTGTTTTCAATAGTCATGGCTCGATACATGAACTGTTTTTTTTTTTTTTTTTTTTGAGAAGGGATATATGAATGTGTTTGTGATTAAATAGATAAATTGATTGTTAGTTGTAAATACAGAAGTTTCCAAGGGAAGAACAATAATCCTAACTTATTAGTTGTCTTGCTGATTCTGATAACTGCCAGGGATAAATAAACAGCGTAATAAACTTCAGTGTATACTGAGATAACATAGCTAAACAATTAATGTCGAGTAAACTCTTTGAATAATTTACTGGTCTGCCATATGAAGAATAATTTAATGTTGAAGCTTAGTGTTGCACGAATCCTACACTTTGACAATTCATGTTTATCTTTCTGAGTTAGACGCTTCCATTAGTTTTTAAGCTCTTCTTGTCCATTGGCTCTGTTGCATAATTGGTTATCCAGCTTACGCTTAAGGCACTTGGAATGGATGTGATTGCAGGTGCTAGATTACATTGAAGATAGCGGTCTTGAGGAGATTGCCAACACTTGTAAGGAACTTCAAGAGCTTAGGGTGTTTCCTTCTGATCCATTTGCTCCAGGACCTAATGTATCCTTGACAGAGCAAGGCCTTGTAGCTGTCTCAATGGGCTGCCCTAAGCTTCAGTCAGTTTTATACTTCTGCCGCCAAATGACAAATGACGCCTTAGTTACTATTGCAAGGAATCGTCCTAACATGATCCGATTTCGTTTGTGTATTATCGAGCCTCGAACTCCTGATTACTTAACCCTTGAACCACTTGATGCTGGTTTTGGGGCCATTGTGCAACACTGCAAGGAATTGCGACGACTTTCTCTTTCTGGCCTTCTTACAGATCGTGTGTTTGAGTACATCGGGGTCCATGCTAAGAAGTTAGAGATGCTTTCCTTAGCTTTTGCGGGGGATAGCGATCTAGGCCTCCACTATGTTCTCTCTGGTTGTGAGAGCCTTCGTAAGTTGGAGATTAGAGACTGCCCCTTTGGCGATGAGGCTCTGTTGGCTAATGCTGAAAAGCTGGAGACAATGCGATCCCTTTGGATGTCTAATTGTTCAGTAAGTTTTGAAGCATGTAAGCTGCTAGCCCAGAAGTTGCCAGGGCTTAATGTTGAAGTTATAGACGAGAGGGGTCATCCGGATACGAGACCAGAAAGCTGCCCTGTTGAGAAACTTTATATATACAGGACAGTGTCAGGAAGGAGGTTCGACACTCCTGGTTTTGTTTGGATTATTGATGAAGATGCAGCATTGACTCCATATAGCAAGGGGAATTGCTCTCTGGCTTCTTCTTAGGAAGACTTCAGGTATAAGTTCTATGTTAAATCTTTCACCCGCGTTTACTTGCTTGAGACTTGTGTAGTTGCAGTGTTGGCTATGGTGGCAGTGAAGTGATTTGACCCTTTGTTGAGCGACTTCGCAGCAATCAATTACAAATAATGAGTTTGAACGCTGGTTGTTGTGCTATATCAGCAAGGACAACTATTGTATTTTTGGGTTGGAGGGGGGGAGATGTTCAACTGTGTATCCTATTTTGTATGATTATGTATCGGTTTAACTTTCTCTAGTGACTTGTTCTTCTGTTAAATGGTGCTGTCAATGTACTTGTGGTCATGTATTGTTGTAATTCTCTTTGAAGTTTAATGTGAACCTTTCATTCATTTTGAGTGCTGGAAATCCCATTTGTTGAACGTTTAGAAGAAGGTATTTCAGTGTTCTAGTACGAGTCAGTTTGATAAACAAACACTTATTTTCATTCAGAGTGGGATTTCAGCCTAATTTGGTTGAATGTTCTGAGGAGAGGAATTCATGAGTGCTTATAAGCTCTCTATAACCTCTTCACTTCACGGGCTAGCTTTTGTGATTAAAGTTCGTTGGGTTTGTGACAATAGTATCAATGCCGTTTTAAATCAGTACCTTGATTGTGGTTGAACGATTGTGCTTTGAGCACATAAGATAGGACTTCAGACCAAGTTTGACACAAAGGAGGTTTGGACAGCCATAGGCAAATCCATAGCGTAATCTATGATTTTACGTGAATCCCTCAACTTTTGTCAAAATCCTATAAATGTGTATTAATTTATCGACTTAATAATTATAAATATGTGATTGTGAATCTAATTATCATTGATGTTAACGTGAGGTTTCCATAAAAACTTGTAAACGTCAAATCCTCCGCAGATGGCTTATAAGCAAGAAAATTATTGTGTGTGTGAATGCAAAGAAAAAAATAAAGAGATACCTAGTGGCAGAAAAGTAAGAAAATTCTGCTATTCTAAGAAAAGCAAAAGCATAAATCAATGAATCTATCTGCCAAAATAGTAAAGAAAGCAGTGATAAGAATAGTATTTTGGTGTACAAGATTAATGTTTAAAATTATAATTTTTGTTAAAAACTTATAAGTTTTCTAAATACAATCTACTTTTCAACCATAATGCTACTTAAATAACTGGATATTCTTCCGGCCAACGACTTGAAGCTCGTCTCCTCCCCTCATATCTTCAGCATATTCCTTAATCTTGAGAGCAGAATCTTCAAGTTGAGGGCTCCATACAAGTTTGATAATTTTCAATGAACTAATATCCCCGAAACTAGGTGGAATCTCCTCAAGCTCATGACATCCCTGCAGTTTTAATTTCTCAAGGGAGGGAAAGAATTCCTCTCCAACCTCCCACTTGGAAAGTGTCATTTGATGCAACTTCAAGGCTAGCTTTTGTGATGAAAGTTCGTTGGGTTTGTGACAATAGTATCAATGTCGTTTTAAATCAGTACCTTGATTGAGGTTGAACGATTGTGCTTTGAGCACATAAGATGGGACTTCAGACCAAGTTTAACACAAAGGAGGTTTGGACAGCCATAGGCAAATCCACAGTGTAATCTATGAATTCACGTGAATCCCTCAACTTTTGTCAAAATCCTATACATATGTGTATTAAGTTATCGACTTAATAATGATAAATATGTGATTGTGAATATAATTATTATTGATGTTAACGTGAGGTTTCCGTAGAAACTTGTAAATGTCAAATCCTCCGCAGACGGCTTATAAGCAAGAAAATTATTGTGTGTGTGAATGCAAAGAAAAAAATAAAGAGATACCTAGTGGCAGAAAAGTAAGAAAATTCTGCTATTCTAAGAAAAGCAAAAGCATAAATCAATGAATCTATCTGCCAAAATAGTAAAGAAAGCAGTGATAAGAATAGTATTTTGGTGTACAAGATTAATGTTTAAAATTATAATTTTTGTTAAAAACTTATTAGTTTTCTAAATACAATCTACTTTTCAACCATAATGCTCAAAAGCTACTTAAATAAGAGGATATTCTTCCGGCCAACGACTTGAAGCTCGTCTCCTCCCCTCATATCTTCAGCATATTCCTTAATCTTCATAGCAGAATCTTCAAGTTGAGGGCTCTCTACAAGTTTGATAATTTTCAATGAACTAATATCCCCGAAACTAGGTGGAATCTCCTCAAGCTCATGACATCCCCGCAGTTTTAATTTCTCAAGGGAGGGAAAGGATTCCTCCCCAACCTCCCACTTGGAAAGTGTCATTTCATGCAACTTCAAATATTTGAGATTCTCAAAGGTGTCTTCCTCCCCCATGTTCCATTCTTCCCCATGGATGATTGTACGATCAAGGTACAACTCTTCAAGGTTGGGCAGTCTCGCTATTGTTGATAGTGAATTGGATGTCAGAGGAAACTCAACCAGACGCAATTTTTTCAGATTCAAAGGGAGGTAAAAATCCCATGGCCGATTTATGGCTGCAAAGGACCCACTGTCGTTTGTGTTTGAACTTTTAAAATACACATTGAGGTTTTCTAGTTCAGTTAGGAAATCCAATTTCGGGAACCAGTGTTGCTCTGTTGAATAATCCCAAGATTCCTTGAGTTCAAATCCAAGCACTTGAAGATTGGGAAGTCTTTTGAAAATATCCTCTGTATCTTTCGAATAGGAAAGAATGAGTCCCCCTAATAATTTCAACTTCTCTAACTTTGTGTCCTCTGCTATCAATATTGATTCATCTGCATCCATATCAAAGAAAGAACAAGCACTCGCGGACAGCACTTGCAACTTTACAAGATCCCAAATTCTTGGTAATAGTACCAAGGTTGATCCTTCGTTTTCCACCAACAATATTTCTAGATTCCACAGGTTTGAGAAAGACAAAGGCAAATATTCAACTTCTGTCCCAATTTTCAAGTACCTCAAATGATTCAACATGCATATTTCATTCAGCAAAGAATCTTTCAAATTGATATCGTCCAGGTTCAACACTCTAAGAAGCCTCAAGTGTCTTAGGTGAAATGTATCAGGAAGACGGTCATCCAGCTGGTCTCCGCTTATGGACAAAGAATAGAGGTGTTTACCAGAATGTCTTTTCTTGTTTGAATCAAACAGGACAAAACTGTTATAATGAATGGAAATTTGACGTGGCATCAAATCTGAAGAAGAAGATGGTGTACTTGAACTTATCCATTCAAACAACTTTTCCTCTCTTGCTTTTATCAAACAAAATTCATGCACAAGATCATGAAGTTGGAAAGTCGGGTAATCACCTATCTCATTGAAAGCAATTACCAAGCTACTGGAAATTAAGTTATCCATATAAACATCCGTCACTTCTTTCACACTATTCATCTCTGTCTGTTCCACAAGTCCTTCAGCATGCCATAAACCATTCATTGCATATATTGCTATTGCAGTGTCCTTCGGAAAACTTGCACAGTAAAGAAAGCATGGCTTGATGTGATGTGGCAAATGGTCATAACTTAATTCTATAACCTTCATCACTTCCACTTCACTGTTCAAAATAAAGGAACTCAAATTATTTTGAACTTCAAGCCACACTGTCTTTTTCTTTTCCCTCCCAGCAATGACTCCAGCAATCAGATCAGCCACCAAAGGAAGCCCAAAACAATTTTCGGCTATTTCTTTACCAACATCCAATAGTTCATCAGGGCAACTCTCGTTTCCAAATGCCCTTTTCTCTAATAACTCCCAACTTTCTTCTGATCTTAGCAATCGAAGCTCAAGAGGATCAGTGTAGCGCTTTCCATGCAAAGACACTTCCTTTTCTCGAGTAGTCAAAATAATTCTACTTCCTTTCATACCATTAGGAAAAGGTCTTGTTAACTCATCCCACGTAGTAGTATCCCACACATCATCTAAGACAATAAGATACCTCTTTCCTAACAGTTGTTTCCGTAGTTTATCAGCAACATCAATATTCTCAATCAAATTTGAATCCAAGCCATTAACTTGATTAAAAATTTTATTCAACAAATTCTTTTCGTCATATTCTTGGTCGACCGCGCACCATGCGCGAAGGTCGAAATGATAAGAAATTGATTTATCATTGTATACTTTGAATGCCAAAGTAGTTTTACCTGAACCCGGCATACCAGTGATCGAAATGACATCTAGTTCTGCCGGTCCTCTGGTGAGCTCTCTAAGTATCAGGTTTGTCTCCTCCTCAAAACCTACAATTATTTTATCAGTTGTCAATGACTTGCTCTCAACTGGTTTCTTGGGAGAGTTCACAACGATGAGTCCTCTGTTCTTGGAATGTTCTCATGTAAATCAGTGACCTCTTCTTTGATAAGCTTCATCTTCTTTATGGTAATGGGAAGTGAGAAAATAAGATGTAAGAGACCATTATCTCGAACAATAATTGAATCTATGACATCTTTTGCCTCATAAGCCACATCTAGAACACGTTCCCAGAGATCTTTATACAATCCTTGCTCAACATTCACAAAGAACGATCTTATGAATTCCAGGTCTTGTCTCACCAACTCAATTTCCTCCTTTATCAAAGCAATTGAATAAGCATTGGAATCTAGCAAATCATTCAAATGTATGTGTAGTAGATGCATGAAGAGCGGTCCATCACTCATGGGGAAGCAACATTGAGATGAATCCGGGACTTTCAGATAAACATGTTTGAGATCTTCCTTGAGGAATTCAATATTTTCCAGCAAGTCTAGGGTTGCACGATTTGTCTCATCGGTACTCTCTTTATTCCTTAATTTCTCTTCTAAGTCGCGAACAAGAGTTGATACCTCTTTGATAAGTGCTCCAACAAATGCCAAAAGATCAAATAATTTGTCATGATGAATAAAGTCCTTGGGCATATCAAAAAGAATAATTAATAGGAACTCAATCATGACATGAATGTTTCGAGCCCCTAAAGTGCTAGGGGCAATAACAGTT
>NC_064289.1:60061462-60062452 GCF_019186545.1 Solanum stenotomum | reverse complement strand
TAGCTCGGAGAGTTGAGAGTCTTCATAAGTCTGATCATCCTTGTCTTCATCAGTCTGATCACCTTTGTCTTCATCAGTCTGATCATTCTCATCTAGCTCGGAGAGTTGAGAGTCTTCATCAGTCTGATCCTCCCAAAGGAAGTGCCCTACTCTCTCAGCCATCAGTTGAAACAGAGGCAAGACATTCTCAACCATCTCATGTTTAATGCAACCATTCATTATCAACCCATGGAAATCTCTTATGTTGCCACATACATTCTGAAGAACCTCATATTGAGTCACTCCAGGAAACATCTTTTCAGCACGATGCTTGGATAGATGATAGAGATTCAAGAGGAGGAAGTCCAATTGCTCATCCATCATGGTGGCATTTGATTTAGAACGATGATGCGAGCTGATACAGTCATCCATATTACTGGCGAGGCTAGTAAGGACATAGTTACACCCGACGTCTTTGCCATCATCATGCAAAATTGGTTGAAGCAGATTCTCAACCTCTTGTCTTTTTCTAGTCATTATTTCTTCAAACTGCTCCAAATCGGAATAAGAAAGGTGGACATATGTACAAATAAATGTGAGCTTCAATTTCAGCTTTTCAATTAGATCCACATCAACAGCCTTTTGATCTTCTTCATTCTTTAATCTCTCCATGAAATCCAGAACATTGGCAGCGTCCTTGCGAAGAGAAGAAAATGACACCTGCCAAAAGACCAAATGTTATTCTCCTAGTCCTATCAATCCACATATCTACCATGCAATATGTTATCCTATATACTGATGAGTCGTTTGCTTCCTCTTCCTCTCTTTCTTCCAGCGTATTATGATCACTTTTATGGTTCCCCTTTTATACTCATATGTCACTCACGTTCCCTCCTATGTTATGATTATGTCCTGTTTCTCTTTTAGTTATGTTTCATGTTTCATTCTGCCATATTACATACCTTTGATCATGGGTGAAATTGACTTGAGAATCTACGTGCATTATTTTAT
>NC_064289.1:60057694-60061362 GCF_019186545.1 Solanum stenotomum | reverse complement strand
GATAATGTCTATTTGTCCAGATTTCTTTGAATGGTAAGTAAATAGTATGTATTACTTATAAATTTGTTGTTTATAGTACTTAGTTAATATTTTAGATTATTGTCTTTTCCTATTAGGGTCTTTCTAATATTTCAATTTTTTAAATAGGGAAAGCATGACAAAAAGCTAGAGTATATTAATTATTAGAATAACAATATTAATTATATGTAGATTGTGACAAAGGATTGTTGGATCGAGTTGATACTTCCACTATATTGTCATATGTTAATATCAAGTTTCTTATTCTTGATTGATGCATGGTACACCTTCCACCTGATCTTTTATATAGCTTAAATCTTTATGAAATATTGAGTTGTTCAATTAAGTAGGTTTACACTATATCTAATCACTCATTCAACAAAGAAGTAATATATGTATCTATTATTTGTAATATCAAACTTTTCATGTACCATATAACCATTAATTTAGGTAACTTCTATACATTGACACAGAAAAGTGCAGAATTTTCAGAGTAACATTAGGTAATAAAATATAGATCATATTAATTACATTAGGTAATAATGTTTTCCATTTCAATATTTGTTTTTTCTTTCAATCAGGTTTTGTGTTCAGGTGAAATTCAGCATGTAAATTCTATTTTATGTTAATAAATTTTCTTTTCTTATTTCTCTCAATAATCTTTTCTTATGTGTAGTACTTAGTAAAGTACTGTTTGAACTAAGGGTCCATGGTAAACAACCTCTCTAAGGATGCATAGGTATAAATTTTTTAAGACCTCACTTGTATGATTATATTGGATACGTTGTTATTGTTGTAGCAATTTCTTATATGTTTTCATTTTCCAAGGATACTTTATGGTAGCAATTTCTTTTATTTTTAAAAATAATGTGAAATGAATAACTAACAACAGAAATTCAATCATGTACAAATTTTATAAAATAGTAAGAAACAAACGTGCAACACACGTTTCTAGAAATTAGTATTATTATAAGTGGGAAGCTCCTAACTTAAAAGTTAAATTACCATTCTGCCCTTATTTTATCCCTAAACTAAATTAAGTATTAATATATAATTAATTTAATATTAAATAATAATTTTATTTAAATTCATGCATCTAGACACAATGGTTCAAATTCTTTGGGATATTAAATTTTCTATCCCATCATTTTTCTACTCATATAATTTTTAATCAAAAAAGAGTGAACATACCCTTGTAATTACTGCATTACTAACTAATAAAATATGAACTTAAATTCAACAAATGTTATCAGAAAATGGACTAAATACGCCTATTAGTTTTGTGTAGTAAATGCTTGAGGAAGTTATTCATGTACCAAATGTGGGTAATGAAGAGTCAAAAAATAATTTTTAATTTTAATTTATAATAAGTGGGGGTAATGAAGAGTCTATCAAAGACATAAAGAGTCAAAAAATAATTTTTAAATTTTAATTTATAATAAATGGGGGTAATGAAGAGTCTATCAAATACACTCACCAACAACATATATATATATATTCCCTTCTTTCATCCAAATTTGTGATCATCTTGCTTTTTGTAGATTAATATGCACCATTTGTGAAAAAATTATTATCAATTTGTAATTGTAAAAATCCTTACTAATTCTTATATTTGTGTTCTTTATAATTTTATTCATATATATTTATCTTCTTTTTGTTGAGAAATATGTGAATTGGCATGGTTACAAGATGGAAGTTCATCAAATACAAAATTGTAAGTGAATTTGCATGGTTACAAGATGGAATTCTAATATATATATATATATATATATATATATATATATATATATATATGTGTGTGTGTGTGTGTGTGTGTTGAATTAATTAAAATGTAACAAATGCTACCTATTACCACTTAGAGAAGTTTACCTAATTTTAGAAAGAAAAATAAAATAAGATAAAATAAAATTCAAATTGCTAACCTCGCGGAGAGAGGTGTACCTAGTCATAATCGCATTATGTGATACTTCGAGTGTGGGTTCACACATCTATATTTCAATATTTTTTTAAAATATAACACTATTATAGATGATCTCGGCAGGGGACCATGGGTTCACATGAACCCGGTGACCCCCCTTAGATACGCCTCTGGTTATCTTCATAACAGTGATTTTTTAATTGTTCCTACTTATGATAATTCCAAGTGAATTCTTTTTTCTTCTTATAATATTTACAAACAAGAGATTGATATATAGACAAAACATGTACTTATGATTTTATCTCGTCATATGCATCATTCAAAGAGAAAATTAAGAAGTTAAAAAAAAATATTCTTTGAAACTACCGTTATTTTATATGAATAATGGGAATACATTATAAGAAGTTGCTCAATTTTTCCATATCATTTTATACATTTACAAACAAAAGGGTCAACAATATTCTTACAATAACCAATACTTATATTTTTCAATTACACTAGCAACATATTTGATAGTATGTTAATTTAAACAATTTTGTATTAACAAAAGTAATTATGGATTGAAAAAAATTGTGAGTCTCTTAAAATTTGCTCTTTTTAACTTTATGTATAACTGTTACTACAACATAGAAAAAAAACAATATAATTTGATTATATAAGTTTATAGAATTGGTTGAACTCCATTCGCATTATATTTCTATGATACATCACATGCCTCGCTTTTAAAAGTGAAAAATGTAAGAAAAAATTACAAGAAATGAAATGAAAGATTTTATATACCTGTAGATTGTAGTTATTTTTTTTATTCTCTCCGCATTTCTCTATTTAAACACTTTGAATTTATAGGAGATAATTGTGAAAGTAACTTTAGAATATATTTTTGTTTCAAGATCTATCATATCATATATATATATTATATTAAAAGTGGGAAGATCTTAAGTCTAAAGTTGAATTACGAAAATGCCCTTCAAGTTTCTTAATTAAATAAGGGAAAATGCATAAGTACCCCCCCAGCCTATACCCGAAATCTCAGAGACTTTTATATGTAGTATTCTACCCCTTTTTGTCCTACGTGGCACTGTCTTGTGGGCCCATCGCATGTTGACATTTTTTTCGAGGATAGTGCCACGTAGGCCGAAAAGGAGTAGAATATTATAGATAAATTAAGTGTCACGCCCCGAGCCTACACCCTGGGCGGGACCGGCACCCGGAAACCATTTCTGGCCCCAAGCGAACCCTTGGCCTGGCTTTCTTAACTCAGCGGAATAACTCAAGCGATGCAATATTACAACACAACTTAACTTATAAAATATGGCCATAAGGCAACTCGAATCTCAAAATAGAATATTTACATATATACATAGATAAGAGACTTAAAACTAGCTGACTGACTGTCTATCTGTCTATCTATGAAGCCTCTAAATTACTGAGATGGATGTTGGGACAGACCCCGCAACATCCTAATAAGACAACACTAAGAACACGAAGTAATAGAGTCCTCCGGAAAGCAAGGAGGCTCACCACTGACTCTGGAGTGCTCAGCTGGATCAACGACGCACAGGCTGCTGATCTGGGATACCTGGATCTGCATCATGAAACGATGCAGGCCAACTGGCATCAGTACATGGAATGTACGAGTATGCAAGCTGGAAAGCTAAGCAACAACGACTAGAAGGAAACCTGGGAGAAACTGAATAGCTTACCTGGCTCAACTCAACTCAACCTGACTGAC
>NC_064289.1:60039715-60056489 GCF_019186545.1 Solanum stenotomum | reverse complement strand
TCTTCTTCTCTTCTTCTTCTCTCAAAACCCTCACTCTCACTTCTTTTAAAATGGTAAAACTGATCAAAATGATCAGCCTAACACATTTATAAAACCAAAATAAAAGGCTAGGGAAAAGACCAAAATGCCCTTAATGATTCCCGGACGGATTTCCTTGTCAACTGCCCAACTTTCAAAGGTCATAACTCGCTCATACGGACTCGGAATTGAGCAAACTCGGTGGCGTTGGAAAGATCGTTCCGAGTGCTATGCAACCATAACTGGAAATACTTCTAACTCATCATGAACTAGAAGTTACAACTGATCAAAGTTGGCCAAAAACTCACCTTTTCCATACTTAGCCAAAATTTCCAAAACTTTAAATTCTTTCCAAAAATGAAAATTTCCAATTCTAAGCCTCTTCAATTATTTCACATTGCCGGATGTTACATTAAGTTCGGGGGGTAATAGGACCTTAGTAAAGGTTAGGTGTGCCTCTGGGATTTCGGGCATAGGCTGGGGGTACTTATGCATTTTCCCATTAAATAATAAAATAACAGCTATGTTGACCAAATACATTGTTAAAGGCTAGAATTTATCATCTTCCACTACTTGAGGTTTACTCGTGGGTCCTTTTAGCTTCTGTTGTACATTCTTCTATTAGCATTCCATTCATTTTTGGTTTTTCCTTTTATAAATTGAACAAGAAAATGTTAGTCCTCTTATTTTTTGTGTTTCATCAACTTGTTTTACTCACTTAATTTTTTATTGGGAAAATGCATAAGTACCCCGTCAACCTATGCCTGAAATCTCAGAGACACACTTATACTATATACTAAGGTCCTATTACCCCCCAAACTTATTTTATAAATAATTTTCTACCCCTTTTCAGCCTACGCGACACTATCTTCTGGGCCCAGTGCGTGTTGACAATTTTTTTCAAGCTATCTGGTTGATAGCTGTCTCAATGGGCTGCCCTAAGCTTCAGTCAGTTTTATACTTCTGCCGCCAAATGACAAATGACGCCTTAGTTACTATTGCAAGGAATCGTCCTAACATGATCCGATTTCGTTTGTGTATTATTGAGCCTCGAACTCCTGATTACTTAACCCTTGAACCACTTGATACTGGTTTTGGGGCCATTGTGCAACACTGCAAGGAATTGCGGCGACTTTCTCTTTCTGGCCTTCTTACAGATAGTGTGTTTGAGTACATCGGGGTCCATGCTAAGAAGTTAGAGATGCTTTCCTTAGCTTTTGCGGGGGATAGCGATCTAGGCCTCCACTATGTTCTCTCTGGTTGTGAGAGCCTCCGTAAGTTGGAGATTAGAGACTGCCCTTTTGGGGATGAGGCTCTGTTGGTTAATGCTGCAAAGCTGGAGACAATGCGATCCCTTTGGATGTCTAATTGTTCAGTAAGTTTTGAAGCATGTAAGCTGCTAGCCCAGAAGTTGCCAGGGCTTAATGTTGAAGTTATAGACGAGAGGGGTCATCCGGACACGAGACCAGAAAGTTGCCCTGTTGAGAAACTTTATATATACAGGACAGTGTCAGGAAGGAGGTTCGACACTCCTGGGTTTGTTTGGATTATTGATGAAGATGCAGCATTGACTCCATATAGCAACGGGAATTGCTCTCTGGCTTCTTCTTAGGAAGACTTCAGGTATAAGTTCTATGTTAGTCTTTCACCCACGTTTACTTGCTTGAGCCTTGTGTAGTTGCAGTGCTGGTTATGGTGGCAGTGAAGCGATTTGACCCTTTGTTGAGCGACTTCGCAGCAATTAATTCCAAATAATGAGTTTAACTCTTGTTGTTGTGCTATATCACTAAGGACAGCTATTGTATTTTTGGGTTTGGGGAGCGGGGTGTTCAGCTGTGTATCCTATTTTGTATCATTATGTATCAGTTTAACTTTCTCTAGTGACTTGAAATTCTTCTGTTGAAATGGTGCTGTCAATGTACATGTGATCATGTATTTTTGTAATTCTCTTTGAAGATTAATATGAACCTTTCATTCATTTGAGTGCTGGAAATCTCATCTGTTGAACGTTTAGAAGGAGGCATTTCAGTGTTCTACTACGAGTCAATTTGATAAACAAACACTTATTTTCGTTCAGAGTGGGATTTCTGCCTAAGTGGGTTGTATGTTCCAGGAGAGGAAGTCATGAGTGCTTATAAGCTCACTTCACGGCATAGCTTTTGTGATGAAAGTTCGTTGGGTTTGTGACAGAGTAGTATCAATGTCGTTTTAGATCAGTACCTTGATTGAGGTTGAATGATCGTGCTTTGAGCACATAAGATGGGACATCAGACCAAGTTTGACACAAAGGAGGTTTGGACAGCCATAGGTGAATCACAGCGTAATCTGTGAATTTCACATGAATCCCTCAACTTTTGTCAAAATCCTATACATGTGTATTAAGTTATCGACTTAATAATTATAAATATGTGATTGTGAATCTAATTATTATTCGTCTCCGCAGATGGCTTATAAGCAGTCTACAAGAAAATTATTGTGTGTGAAAATGCAAAGAAAAAGATAAAGAGAATGAGAATGGAAAACATACAAAGCATAGAATAAGAGATACCCAATAGCAAAATTCTGCTATTGTAAGAAAAGCAAAAGCATAAATCAATGAATCTATCTGCCAAAATAGTAAAGAAAGCAGTGATAAGAATAGTACTTTGGTGTACAAGATTAATGTTTAAAATTATAATTTTTGTTAAAAACTTGCAAGTTTTCTAAAAGAAACTCAGAAAAGTCACATAAAAATGTTTCATAACAAATGTAACAAAATTTTCTTAATCATATACAATCTATCCAGCAAAGTACAATCTACTTTTCAACAATAATGCTCAAAAAGCTACTTAAATTCATAGCGGAATCTTCAAGTTGAGGGCTGCCTACAAGTGTGATAATTTTCAATGAATAAATATCCCCAAAACTAGGCGGAATCTCCTCAAGATCACAACATCTCCATAGTTTTAATTTCTCAAGCGTAGGAAAGGATTCCTCTCCAACCTCCCACTTGGAAAGAGTCGGTTGATGCAAGTTCAAAAATTTGAGATTCTCAAAGGTGTCTTCCTCCCCCATGTTCCATTCTTCCCCATGGATGATTGTATCATAAAGGGACAACTCTTCAAGGTTGGGCAGTCTCACTATTGTTGATAGTGAATCGGATGTCAGAAGAAAGTCATTCAACGACAATATTTTCAAACTCGAAGGGAAGTGAAAATCCCATGGCCGATTTATGGCTGCAGAGGACCCACTGTCATTTGTGTTTGAACTTTCAAAACTTACAGTGAGGTCTTCTAGTTCAGTTAGGCAATCCAATTTCGGGAACCAGTATTGCTCTGTTGAATAATCCCATGATTCCTTGAGTTCAAATGCAAGCTCTCGAAGATTGGGAAGCCTTTTGAAAATATCCTCTGTATCTTTCGAACAGGAAAGCATGAGTTTCCCTAACATTCTCAAGTTCTCTAACTTTGTGTCCTCTGCTATCACTATTGATTCATCTGTATCCAAATCAAAGAAAGAACAAGCACTCGCGGACATCACTTGCAACTTTACAAGATCACCAATTCTTGGTAATAGTACCAAGGTTGATCCATCGTTATACACCGACAGGATTTCTAGATTCCAGAGGTTTGAGAAAGACAAAGGCAGAGATTCAACTTGTGTCCCAATGAATAAGAACCTCAAATGATTCAACATGCATATTTCATTCAGCAAAGAATCTTTCACATTGATAAAAGAGGGATCCAGGTACAACACTCTAAGAAGCCTCAAGTGTCTTAGGTGAAATGTATCAGAAAGATGGTCGTCCAGCTCGTCTCCATTTATGGTCAAAGAATAGAGGTATTTACCAGAATGCCTTTTCTTATTTGAACCGAACAGTACAAAATTAAGCCCAAAGTGCTCCTCATCATCATCAATGGTAATTTGACGTGGCAACAAATCTGATGGAGCACTTGAACTTATCCGATCAAACAACTTTTCCTTTCTTGCTTTTATCAAACAAAAGTCATGCACAAGATCATGAAGTTGGCAAGTCGGGTAATTACCTATCTCATTGAAACAAATTACCAAGCTACTGGAAATTAAATCATCCAAATAAATCTTCACCACTTCTTCCATACTCTTCATTTCCGTCTTCTCCACAAACCCTTCAGCAACCCATACAGCATTCAACTCAAGGATTCGCGTTGCATCGTCCTTCTGCCTACTTGCAAAATGAAGCAAGCATGGCTTCAGGTGATCAGGTAAGTGGTCATAACTTATTTCTATAACTTTCATCACTTCCACTTCATTCTTGAAAATAAAGGAATGCAAATTAGTTAAAACTTCAAGCCACACACTTTTTTTCTTTTCCCTCCCAGCAATAACTCCAGCAATCAGATCCACCACCAAAGGAAGCCCTTTAAAATTTTCGGCTATTTCAGTTCCAACATCCAATAGTTCATCAGGGCAACTCTCGTTTCCAAATGCCCTTTTCTCTAATAACTCCCAACTTACTTCTGATCTTAGCAATCGAAGATTAAGAGGAGCAGTGTAGAGCTTTCCATGCAAAGCCACTTCCATTTTTCGAGTTGTCAAAATAATTCTACTTCCTTTCTCAACCTCTGGAAAAGGTCTTGTTAACTCATCCCATGTATTAATATCCCACACGTCATCTAAAACAATAAGATACCTCTTTCCAAACAGTTGTTTACGTAGCTTATCAGCAACATCAATATTCTCACTCAATTTTGTATCTGAGTCACTGACTTGATTGAAAATTTTATCCAACAACTTCTTCTCATCATATTCTTGGTCGACTGTGCACCATGCACGAAGGTCGAAATGACTAGAAACTGATTTATCATTGTATACTTTGTATGCCAAAGTAATTTTACCTGAACCCGGCATACCAGTGATCGAAATGACATCTAGATCTGCCGGTCCACTGGTGAGCTTTCTAAGTATCAAGTTTGTGTCCTCCTCAACACCTACAATTATTTTATCAGTTGTCAATGACTTGCTCTCAACTGGTTTCTTGGGAGAGTTTACAACGATGAGACCTCTGTTCTTGGAAATGTTCTCATGTAAATCAGAGACCTCTTCTTTGATAAGCTTCATCTTCTTTATGGTAATGGGAAGTGAGAAAATAAGATGTAAGAGACCATTATCTCGAACAATAATTGAATCTATGACATCTTTTGCCTCATAAGCCACATCTAGAACACGTTTCCAGAGATCTTTATACAATCCTTGCTCAACATTCACCAAGAACGATCTTATGAATTCTAGGTCTTGCTTCACCAGCTCAATTTCTTCCCTTATCAAAGCAATTGAATAAGCATTGGAATCTAACAAACCATTTAAGTGTATGTGCAGCAGATGCATGAAGAGTGGTCCATCACTCATGGGGAAGCAACATTGAGATGAATCCAGGGCTTTCAGATAAACATGTTTGAGATCTTTCTTGAGGAGTTCAATATTTTCCAGCAAGTCTAGGGTTGCACGATTTGTTTGGTCGTTACCCTCTTTATTCCTTAATTTCTCTTCCAAGTCGCGTACAAGAGTTGATACCTCCCTGGTAAGTGCTCCAACACGAGCCAAGAGATCAAAAAGTTTGTCATGATGAATAAAGTCCTTGGGCATATCCGAAAGAATAATCAATAGGAATTCCATCATGACATGAATGTTTCAAGCCCCTAAAGTGATAGGGGTAATAACAGTTACCATATGCTCTTGTAGATGAATCAGATATTCTCTGAGAATATCCGGTGAGGTTTCCAGGGGAAGTGGGCGATACGTTTTTGTATTTCTATGAGAAGCTCGACGGAACCCACGATTCCCAGTAGTAAGTTGTCGGCATCCTGAGCGAGCTGAGTGCGTATACCCTGAGTACGATGCCCTAGAGCTATTGCCAGATTTCATCTCAAATCGAGCTTAATGAAGTGTCCAACTTCTGCTGAAGTTGAAGCTTCCAAATTTGTATAACATATGTGCATAACCTCCAGTTCAGTTGGAACAATCTTCGAGAGTAGATGTGCTAGCTTGAAGAGTCGAGAGTCTCTATCATCCTCATCTAGCTCGGAGAGTTGAGAGTCTTCATCAGTCTGATCCTCCCAAAGGAAGTGTCCTACTCTCTCAGCCATCAATTGAAACATAGGTAAGACATTCTCAACCATCTCATGTTTAATGCAACCATTCACTATCAATCCATGTAAATCTCTTATGTTGCCACATACATTCTGAAGAACCTCATATTGAGTCTGATGAGAATATAAAGTATAGAGTCCATTAGTTAGTTGTGTACAGTAAAGGTTAGTTATGCACAGTGAAATTAGTTAGTGTAGTTAGTGTCATGTTGTTATTTGTCAAGTTGTTAGTTAGTTAATTTCCAGTTGTATTCTGTTAGTGATTGTATATATATAGAGTCACATTGTAAATGTTTACTACTTTTTTAATTCATATTCAATGAAACACATTCCTTATGTAGTTCTTCCAGAATCTTCTTCTTCCTTTCTCATATGAACTCAATGTTCATCAATGGAGGAATTCGATTGTTCCTGATCACAGAGTGTTGATTTTATCATGGTATCAAAGCACTGGACATAGATCCTGCTCCTTTTTCCGCATCTACATCAGTTTGTGAGTTTTTCATATCAAATTCATGGTTGAATTTTGAGTTTTCAGATTGTTAATAATCAAATCGACATTGTTCCTGCACTTCTATCCTCGATTTTGTTTTCAAGTCTCTTTTCAATTCTGAGTTTCAGCTGTTGTTGCTCAAATTGTATTTCATTTTTTTTCTTCCTGTTTTCAATTCTGAATTCCATCGAGATCTGATTTCACCATGGTTGATAACCAAGTTGATCCAGTTCAGACTAGTTCCACATCCACTGTTAGGATGGACATCCCTAGCCCTTTCTACTTGCATCCATCTGAGAATGCAAGTTCGTCTCTGTTGCCTGCTGTTTTCGATGGTACTGGTTATAGATCTTGGAGGAGAGTTGTTCTTAGAGCCTTGTCTGTTAAGAGTAAGACAGGATTTATCAATGGAAAAATTGTGAGACCTGATCCTACTGATCCTAGTTTTCAGCAGTGGGAAAGGTGTGATGACATGGTAACCTCTGGGATTCTCAATTCTCTATCACCAGATCTAAGAGATAGCCTACAATATGTTAGTAATGCACAAGAATTGTGAGGTGAATTGGAAGAGAGGTATGACCAAACCAATGGTTGCAAGTTGTATCAACTTCAAAAAGAGATAAATGATCTTGTCCAAGGTACCTTGGATATCACTGGATATTATACGAGGATGAAGAAACTCTGGGAAGAAATGAGCACTGTTGATGTAGGTTCTCAATGCAACTGTGTGTGCACTTGTGGTGGAAAGGTAAAATTAGTCAAGGCTGAACAGGATAGAAGACTTATACACTTTCTGATGGGGCTGAATGAAATGTATACTGCTATCAGGGGACACATTCTCATGATGAGCATCCTACCTAGCATGGCACAGGCTTTTGCCATATTGTCTCAAGAGGAAAAACAAAGAGAAGTGAAGCCTCATAACCACACTGCTTTGGATTCAACCTCTTTGAATGCTTTTGCTTCAACTTACAACAGTGTAGGTACTAAAGGAGGACCCAGAACCATCTATAATTCATCTAGAGAAAGTGCAGGAACAACTGAAAATTCGAACAACACAAATGTGTTCAGAGGAAACTCCAGTACCAGCAGGACTTCTTTGTTTTGTGATTTCTGCAGGAGAACAGGCCACACAAAAGACAGATGCTATAAGCTTCATGGATATCCACCAAATTTTAAATTCTCAAAGGGAAAAAATGTTGTCTCTGCAGCAAATGCATGTACTTCTGAGAGTGCTGGGAGTCGATGTGAAGGGGATCCTGGGTTGAACAGGCAAATGCCATTGAACTTGTCCAAAAATCAGTATGAACAACTGCTTAATCTCTTAGGATCACTGCAGGTTGAACATGGAACTACAAATAATTCAGAGAACATGCTAAGTGGAGCTGTGAACCTTGCAGGTATACTTGTTTGCTATTCCTCTATTACTGAGATAGGGGATCTTTCTTGTAAATGTGCAAAGTTAACTGATGATTCTTGGATCATAGACTCAGGAGCATCACATCACATGACCTATAATAAAACCACACTCACAAACATTCGACCACTACCATCTCCTTTCCTTATTAGTTTACCAAATGGTTACAAAGTTAAAGTAACTGAAAGTGGTGATGTTTGTTTAGGTCCAGTTTTGACTCTGCAGAAAGTGCTTTTTGTGCCTAGTTTCAAGTTCAATCTAATTTCAGTTCATTGCTTAGTGTTTCAACTCAAAGGTGTAGCAAGTTTTAACAGTGTTTCATGTTTACTGCAGGGCCCTTCTCTGAAGAGCCCTCTGGAACTTGGTAGAGCCAAGAATGGTTTGTATTTCTTGTGTTCAAAGTGTCACAACTGTTGTCCATCTCCTATTAGGACCAGGACATCTCATGCCTCTTCAAGTCATTGTCATACAATCTCTTCCTTAGTCAAATGTAATGATGTTTCAGCACCATCTACTGTAAAACAGTCATTCTCTGTCAATAAAGATGTTTGTTCTAGTTTTGATTCTCCATGTCATATCACTGATTGTTCTTCTTTTGTTGTTAAGTCTGATAACTCTCATGGAGATGAACTTTTGTGGCATGCTAGACTAGGCCATGTACCTTTTGTAAAGATGAGAGGCATCCAAGCTATACCTATTCATTTCTCACCTAGACAACCCTTTACTTGTGCCATATGACCTATGGCTAGGCAAACTAGAATGTCATTTCCAGAAAGTACAACCAACAGCACCACAGTTTTTGAGTTGCTCCATGTTGATCTATGGGGACCATACCACATTCCTACCCATGATGGTTATCATTATTTCTTGACCATGGTAGATGACTTCACTAGATCTACTTGGACACAACTGCTGAGGTGTAAAAGCAATGCCTTACAAACAATCAAAGCTTTTGTATCACTTGTGGAAAACCAATTTCAGACCAAATTGAAAATTATCAGGTCTGATAATGGTCTGGAATTCACCTCTACAGAATCCACTCATTTTTTCCAAGAGAAAGGTATAATACACCAAAAGTCTTGTCCCTACACACCTCAACAAAATGGTGTAGTTGAGAGAAAACACAAGTACCTTCTTGAAACTGCAAGAGCACTCTTATTTCAGTCCAAATTGCCTATGCCATACTGGGGAGAATGTGTCCTCACTGCCACATACATCATTAATAGATTGCCTACCAAGATTTTACAGAATAAAACCCCTGTTGACACCCAATTTTGACCCTCCCTAGCGGAGTCGCCATTTATGTTTTATTTAAAAATATATATAAAAGGAAAATGACTGAGTTTTTGAAAAACCGATTAAACTTATGGTTTAAGAGAAATCGAGTTTCCAAAAGGATAGAGTCGCCACTTAATTTTTTTAGCAAAAACTACAAGATTTTTCAAAAGACTTAAACAGATAAAATCGATTGAAAAAGGGTTCGAGTTCAAATGTACATTCCGAGAAGGTGTTAGTCCCTCGGAATGCCCGCTAACTTGCGGTTGACCGGCGATTTGACTAAAAGTGATTTTTGACTAATTTAAATTTTTTTAACTAAGTAAAAGAACTCATTTTATTTTAACTATTTTTTTTTAAAGAAAACTTTAACTAAGTAAAAGAACTTATTTACTTTAACTAATTTTTGAGAACTTTAACTAAATAAAAGAACTCATTTACTTTGACTAATTTTTAAATTTTTACTAAGCAAAAGAACTCATTTATTTTAACTAATTTTTTGAAATTTTAACTAAGTAAAAGAACTCATTTATTTTAACTTATTTATTTATTACTATTATTATTTTTATCATTTTATTTATCCTCAGGGGGAATGAATTAAAGAGAAATTTTCTAAAGGGGGAATAATTTAAGTGACAAGACTAAATAAAATAGCGCTAAGTATAAAACATAGATATTTTAATTTGAATAAGATAAAAATGAAATGGCTATCTACGGGGATTTAATTAAATTAAACCATAAAATGATCAAAGTTAGTCAAATAACACAATATAAATAATAAGAGATGGAGAGGAGAAGAGGGTGCGGTTGGTGAGTTTAGTTAATGGGTTGAGAATGGGTATTGGGCTGTTGGATTGGAATATGTTTATTGTTAAAGTTGGATAATTTGGATTGGAGGAATTGGGTTCAAAATTGGGTAGAACAAAAATGGCTAAGTAGATTATAATTGCAACCATATAAAATTTAAAACATAACCGACTTGAATTAATTTAGTGAATCTGGCTAGAATCTAAATACGATGAATTAAGATTGATTAATTAACGAGCTTCTTAATCTTAACGAAATAAAATAGTTAACTCAAATGTAAACTAAATAATTTAAAATATAAACTATTATATAACTGAACTAATTAACCAAATATTCAATTTAAACAAAATCTTTTTGAGAGGATTTTTGAATAATCATAAAATATATTAATTATATACATAATTATTATATATATATATATATATATATATATATATATATATGTCCAAAAATTATAAAAATTATAAAATTAATTAAAAGTAACTTGAAAATATTTTGAGCTTTATAAAAACTAATTATTTCAAATCGTTTGGAATTTAGGAAGCTCGATGATTAATTCTTATCGGGGAGGGTCAAAATTGGGTGTCAACAACCCCCTATGAATTGTTGTATCATACACAACCCACATATTCTCATCTTAAAAGTTTTGGTTGCCTATGCTTTCCCACTACTTTGAAAACTCATAAAGATAAGTTTGAGCCTAGGGCAACACCACACATTTTTGTTGGATATCCCTTCAATACAAAAGGGTACAAGGTTTTAGATTTAGTTACCAAAAGAGTTCATGTCTCTAGAGATGTTATTTTTCATGAGTCTGTGTTTCCTTTTGTACTGGCTCCTGATGGTTCTAGCTTTCCTTCTGTTTTAAAATTCCTGGTTCACCACTCCAACAACTTGCCTTACATACCTACTTCGACAAACACCTTTTTTAATGATGAATCTCTGGACAGTAACACATCCCATGATGAAGACACAGTCTCAACCATAGCTCCTGATATTCAACCTCCGATCAACTCATTAATCCCCTCACAACCCATACCTGCACCCATATCCTCTTGTGATAATGTACCTACTCTTAGAAGAACAACTAGGTCACTTCATAACCCTCACTATCTGCAACAGTACAATTACACTCTACCTAACCTGCACTCCTCTCCAGATGCTTCAAGTTCCCATCACTCCCTCACCTCTTTTATGTCCAACCATGATAGTGTTTGCTTCACCTCTTTGTGTTCTGATAGTCAGCAGTTGATTGGAACCATTTCACATGATTGTGAACCTTCTTCTTATGAGGAAGCAGTCTTGCATCCTGCTTGGCAAAAGGCAATGACACAAGAGTTTGAAGCCCTGTTTGCAAATAATACATGGGAACTGGTTCCCTTACCCCAAGGAAAGCATGCAATTGGTTGTAAATGGGTGTACAAAATCAAACATAAGGCAGATGGTAGTGTGGAAAGGTTCAAGCCCAGGCTGGTGGTTAAAGGCTATACTCAGCAGGCTGGAATAGATTACAATGAAACTTTCTCTCCTGTGGTTAAAATGACTACTGTAAGGACCCTCATCACCTTGGCTGTCAAGAGGGGGTGGAATTTGTATAAACTTGATGTCAATAATGCCTTCCTTCATGGTGATTTGAATGAGGAAGTGTATATGAAATTGCCACAGGGTCTTCCTGTGGACAGTCAAAATATGGTGTGCAAGTTGAGAAAGTCATTGTATGGTTTAAAGCAAGCTAGTAGGCAATGGTATGACAAATTGGCCAGCAGCCTTTGTTCTAAAGGATACACACATTCAGATAGTGATTATTCACTGTTTTATAAGAGGAAGGGAAGCTCTTTGGTGTTTGTTGCCATTTATGTAGATGATGTGATTCCGACTGGAACTGATCAGGAGGAAATCAACTCTTTGAAATCCTTTTTGAATGATCAATTCAAAATAAAAGATCTTGGTAGACTGCACTACTTCCTAGGATTAGAAATATTGTACAGACTTGATGGTGTTCTTATTTCACAAAAAAAGTTCACTACTGATCTGTTAAAGGAATTTGACTCTTTGAACTGCAAGGTTGCTGCATCACCACTTGATTACACTGAAAAGCTAAGGGCCACTGATGGGAAGCTTCTATCAGATCCCACTCTTTACAGGAAGTTGGTCGGGAAGCTCAATTTTCTTACAAATACTAGGATGGATATAGCCTACAGTGTGCAACACCTCAGTCAATTCATGCAAACACCCAAGGAACCACATTTAACAGCAGCTTATCATGTCCTTAGATACCTGAGACAAGATCCTACAATGGGAATTTTCATCTCAAACAAGCCTGACCTTACCATCACTGCATATTGTGACTCAGACTGGGATGCTTGTCCTGATTCAAGGAAGTCAGTTAGTGGTTATTTAGTGCTTATGGTTGACAGTCCTATCAGCTGGAAGTCTAAGAAACAAGCCACTGTTTCATTATCCTCTGCAGAGGCAGAATACAGAGCTGTGCGACAAGTAGTAGGTGAACTGGTTTGGCTTGAAAGGTTACTAACTGAATTGTCTGTGCAATGCCCCTTACCAATACAGGTTTTCTGTGACAGCCAAGCTGCAGTACATATTGCCAAGAATCCAGTTTTTCACGAACGAACCAAACATATCGAAATTGATTGCCACTTTGTTAGAGATAAACTTCAACAGGGCCTGATCACACTTCATCATATTTGCACAGACTCACAACTGGCAGATATTTTTACAAAGGCTCTGACTGGAGTTAAGCATACTTCACTATTACACAAGTTGTCTGTAAACTCACTTACCTCCAACTTGAGGGGGGGTGATGAGAATATAAAGTATAGAGTCCATTAGTTAGTTGTGTACAGTAAAATTTAGTTATGCACAGTGAAATTAGTTAGTGTAGTTAGTGTCATGTTGTTATTTGTCAAGTTGTTAGTTAGTTAATTTCCAGTTGTACTCTGTTAGTGATTGTATATATATAGAGTCACATTGTAAATGTTTACTACTTTTTTAATTCATATTCAATGAAACACATTCCTTATGTAGTTCTTCCAGAATCTTCTTCTTCCTTTCTCATATGAACTCAATGTTCATCAATGGAGGAATTCGATTGTTCCTGATCACAGAGTGTTGATTTTATCAGAGTCACTCCAGGAAACATCTTTTCAGCACAATGCTTGGATAGATGATAGAGATTCAAGAGGAGGAAGTCCAGGAAACATCTTTTCCAACCTATATGAAGAAGAAAATGACTTGTAAAAATGGGGTTCATCCAGAAACGAGACCAACTGGCACCGAACCTTTCTATCTCTAATAGCGTATAGTAATATATTTTCATTAGTGAGGGGAATCTTTCGTCATCTTAGAAAAAATCTAAAAGATCTACTTCTATTCACTCCGCACTCTCCAACACCCTCCCTCTCACCCGGTAAGAATTCACCCGCACTGGATATTAATACCAAACTAATACAACTTATCATGGGTAAGTAATAATTAATGAGGTGAAAGTATACATTAACTAACCACAATTAAGTGATAATGTCGTGCATCTATTGATTTGTTGTAAATCGGTGGTGTGAGCAAGTATTTAGCCCTCTCTCTTTCTCCTGCATTTTGTTTACCTCTCTCTTTGTGAGATCCAACTAACCTACCAAAGTTCTTTTATTTTTCTTACATCACTTCTACTTTTCCATATTTTTACTTCAATAGAGATGAGAGTAGCAAATTATTAGATGAGTTGACTAACCTTTTTAGTTGATGAAACTATATATCCTCTGCTTGCTTTGTTATTAGATCAA
Organism: Solanum stenotomum; assembly: GCF_019186545.1. Classification (NCBI taxonomy): domain Eukaryota; kingdom Viridiplantae; phylum Streptophyta; class Magnoliopsida; order Solanales; family Solanaceae; genus Solanum; species Solanum stenotomum. The sequence goes on along the minus strand of NC_064289.1, from coordinate 60,042,578 downwards.
TAGAGATCAAAATTCTGGAAATAAACAGAGGAATAATTAAGATCAAATATGATGCATAGTATTATTTCAAAAAAGTAAGAAAGCAAAAGCATGATTGAATTACAAAGGGGACTCACTTGTCTGTCACAAAGGAAAAATATAAGAAAATTAATCAAACTTTCAATATTCTGCTCACTTTATATCACTTCCTCCATTTATTTTTTTTTGACACTATTTTGTTTGTTGGACATTCTTATAATTTCTTAGTTAAAGGTTCTTATACTGCATATTTCAAAAAACATAAAGAGGCAACCATGCTAGAAGCAAAATCCAATATGCTATAATTAATGGTCATTTGGTAGTTGTATGAAACAAGTCTTATCCATGTACTAGAGTCCGTATGAGTTATACGACGTTTGGTAGGTGGAAAAGGAAAAAGGTATTCATGTATATAATTAATACAACGTTTGGTAGGTGGATAAGAAAAAAGCTATTCATGTATAAAATTAATACGTCGTTTGGTTAGAATAACATACCTAATATTCATATTACAAGTTCATTTAGAATTGTGGAGATTAATGTTAGCTTGTGAAATTTGCTTATCTCAATATATGCCTGAATTATAACACTTATATGTAATGTACGAAGAACAGTGTAATTTTAACTTGATTGTTTGGAGTTGTATTCTGACATCACATATGGACATGAATTGTTACAATTCTCCGCCCAAATTTAACTAGAATATTCCAAAATTCAGAAAACTCCAAATACTTGTTTTTCACTTGGAATCACTCACAAAAAATCAATATTTCCTTGTTGAGATCCAAAGTTATATTCATGTCCAAATACTTGTTTTTCACTTGGAATCACTCACAAAAATCAATAGTTCTCGTTTCTCAACCACTTCATTGACCAACTAAGACACCCTGAAGTTATATTCATGTCCAACTATCACTCCAATATTCAAATAACATTTTTCAACTTTTGCCCAAATACATTTTTTTTTTCAAATTTCAATATACTGTGCTTGTTTATTGCTAGAAAGTTCCAACAGATTGAATTCCAATTGCATAATGTAATTAGTCTTCAAAAAGAGTACATGACAACATTTTCATTAGAGGAGCAAATTGAACATGCTCATAATATTACCCATCCAAAAACATAATAGTATTTGTACTACTAATCCCTCGGTCAAGGGAGAAATTGATGGTGTATGAGCTTCAAATGCCTTCTCCAATATCCTTTAACTCCCATGTTCCGTCGACTAGAACCAGCACGCTAAAACTACACAAGGGGCTCGAGCAAAAACGTGTGGAGAAAGATCAATGTAGAACTGATGCCTGCAGTTTTTCCTATACAGAAGCCATGGAGCAATTCCCTGTTCTATAGGACGTTGATTCTGGTGAATCTCCGTCCACGGTCCAAACAAAATCAGGCTGTCGAACCTCCGTCCTGCCACTGTCCTGTATATGTAGAGTTTCTCGACAGGGCAACTTTCTAGCCTTGTATCCAGATGACCGCTCTCATCTTGCAGCTCACATGCTCCATAACTTACTGAACAAGAAGACATCCAAAGATATCGCATCGTCTCCAGCCTTGCAGCATTGACCAACAGAGCCTTACAAAGGGTCAGTCTCTGGTCTCCACCTTACAAAGGCTTTCAAAACCAGAGTGGAGGCCTAGATCACATTCCCCACAAAAGCTATGGAGAGCATCTCTAGCTTTTTAGCATGGCCCCCATGTAATGAAACATGTGATCCGTGAGGACGCCAGAAAGGGAAAGTGGCCGCAATCCCTTGCAGTGATTGACGATGGCCCCAAAATCAGCATTGAGCTTTTCAGGGATTAGGTAATCAGAAGTTTGAGGCTTGAGTAAACACAAACGAAATCGGATCAAGTTAGGACGGTTCCTTGCAATAGCAACCAAGGCAGCATTTGTCATTTGGCAGCCGAAGTATAGAACCGAGTGGACCCAGCTGAGATAGCAACAAGGCCTCTCCCTGTCAAGGATACATTCAGTTTTTTCACATAAGGAAATTCTCTAATTATGCTCTTCAAGGTAAGGTCCTTACAATAGTTGGCCATCTCCTCAAGACTGATATCTTCAATATAATCTAGCACCTGCAGTCACATTCAAATCCGTGAGTCTATGGTGGACCAGATGTATAAACGGAACCCAAATAAATCTTCACATACTCTTCATTTCTGTCTGTTCCACAAACCCATCAGCAACCCATACAGCTTTCAACTCAAAGCTTGTCGTTGCACTGTCCTTCGACTTACTTGCAAAATGAAGCAAGCATGGCTTGAGGTGATTAGGTAAGTGGTCATAACTTATTTCTACAACTTCATTCTTGAAAATAAAGGAATGCAAATTATTTAGAACTTCAAGCCACACAGTCTTCTTCTTTTCCCTCCCAGCAATGACTCCAACAATCAGATCCACCACCCAAGGAAGCACTTTACAATTTTCGGTTCCAACATCCAATAGTTCATCGGGGCAACTCTCCTTACCAAATGCCCTTTTCTCTAATAACTCCCAACTTTCTTCTCGTCTTAGCAATCGAAGATTAAGAGGATCAGTGTAGAGCTTTCCATGCAAAGCCACTTCTTTTTTTCGAGTTGTCAAAATAATTCTACTTCCTTTCTCAACTAGAGGAAAAGGTCTTGTTAACTCATCCCATGTTGCGGTGTCCCACAAGTCATCTAAGACAATAAGATACCTCTTTCCATACAGTTGTTTCCGTAGCTTATCAGCAACATCAATGTTCTCACTCAATTTTGAATCCGAGTCACTAACTTGATTAAATATTTTATCCAACACCTTCTTCTCATCATATCCTTGGTCGACCGTTCACCATGCACGAAGGTCGAATGGCTAGAT
>NC_064289.1:60035675-60039324 GCF_019186545.1 Solanum stenotomum | reverse complement strand
TACTAAAGGAGGACCCAGAACCATCTATAATTCATCTAGAGAAAGTGCAGGAACAACTGAAAATTCGAACAACACAAATGTGTTCAGAGGAAACTCCAGTACCAGCAGGACTTCTTTGTTTTGTGATTTCTGCAGGAGAACAGGCCACACAAAAGACAGATGCTATAAGCTTCATGGATATCCACCAAATTTTAAATTCTCAAAGGGAAAAAATGTTGTCTCTGCAGCAAATGCATGTACTTCTGAGAGTGCTGGGAGTCGATGTGAAGGGGATCCTGGGTTGAACAGGCAAATGCCATTGAACTTGTCCAAAAATCAGTATGAACAACTGCTTAATCTCTTAGGATCACTGCAGGTTGAACATGGAACTACAAATAATTCAGAGAACATGCTAAGTGGAGCTGTGAACCTTGCAGGTATACTTGTTTGCTATTCCTCTATTACTGAGATAGGGGATCTTTCTTGTAAATGTGCAAAGTTAACTGATGATTCTTGGATCATAGACTCAGGAGCATCACATCACATGACCTATAATAAAACCACACTCACAAACATTCGACCACTACCATCTCCTTTCCTTATTAGTTTACCAAACGGTTACAAAGTTAAAGTAACTGAAAGTGGTGATGTTTGTTTAGGTCCAGTTTTGACTCTGCAGAAAGTGCTTTTTGTGCCTAGTTTCAAGTTCAATCTAATTTCAGTTCATTGCTTAGTGTTTCAACTCAAAGGTGTAGCAAGTTTTAACAGTGTTTCATGTTTACTGCAGGGCCCTTCTCTGAAGAGCCCTCTGGAACTTGGTAGAGCCAAGAATGGTTTGTATTTCTTGTGTTCAAAGTGTCACAACTGTTGTCCATCTCCTATTAGGACCAGGACATCTCATGCCTCTTCAAGTCATTGTCATACAATCTCTTCCTTAGTCAAATGTAATGATGTTTCAGCACCATCTACTGTAAAACAGTCATTCTCTGTCAATAAAGATGTTTGTTCTAGTTTTGATTCTCCATGTCATATCACTGATTGTTCTTCTTTTGTTGTTAAGTCTGATAACTCTCATGGAGATGAACTTTTGTGGCATGCTAGACTAGGCCATGTACCTTTTGTAAAGATGAGAGGCATCCAAGCTATACCTATTCATTTCTCACCTAGACAACCCTTTACTTGTGCCATATGACCTATGGCTAGGCAAACTAGAATGTCATTTCCAGAAAGTACAACCAACAGCACCACAGTTTTTGAGTTGCTCCATGTTGATCTATGGGGACCATACCACATTCCTACCCATGATGGTTATCATTATTTCTTGACCATGGTAGATGACTTCACTAGATCTACTTGGACACAACTGCTGAGGTGTAAAAGCAATGCCTTACAAACAATCAAAGCTTTTGTATCACTTGTGGAAAACCAATTTCAGACCAAATTGAAAATTATCAGGTCTGATAATGGTCTGGAATTCACCTCTACAGAATCCACTCATTTTTTCCAAGAGAAAGGTATAATACACCAAAAGTCTTGTCCCTACACACCTCAACAAAATGGTGTAGTTGAGAGAAAACACAAGTACCTTCTTGAAACTGCAAGAGCACTCTTATTTCAGTCCAAATTGCCTATGCCATACTGGGGAGAATGTGTCCTCACTGCCACATACATCATTAATAGATTGCCTACCAAGATTTTACAGAATAAAACCCCTGTTGACACCCAATTTTGACCCTCCCTAGCGGAGTCGCCATTTATGTTTTATTTAAAAATATATATAAAAGGAAAATGACTGAGTTTTTGAAAAACCGATTAAACTTATNTGTAACATCCGGCAATATGAAATAATTGAAGAGGATTAGAATTGGAAATTTTCATTTTTGGAAAGAATTTAAAGTTTTGGAAATTTTGGCTAAGTATGGAAAATGTGAAATTTTGGTCAACTTTGAACAGACATAAATTCTAGCTCAGGATGAGTTAGGTGGAATTCCAGTTATGGTTGCAAAGTTCGTGGAACGACCTTTCCAACGCCACCGAGTTTGCTCGATTCCGAGTTCGTATGAGGGAGTTATGACCTTTGAAAGTTGGGCAGTTGACAAGGAAATCCGTCCGGGAATCATTAAGGGCATTTTAGTCTTTTCCCTAGACAATGCTTTTGAGCTCATATTGTTGTATTAGGATGATCTTTGGATCATTTTTTTTTTGCCCCATTTTGAAAGAAAAGAGTTAGGGTTCTTGAGATTGAAGAAGAGAAGAAGGAGAAGAAGAAGAAGAGAAGAAAGAGGAGATTTGTCAAGACCATTGTGGATTTTCGTCGGGGTGATCCCTATCAAGGTATGTGAGTTTTTCGTGTGGGTTGTTCCTTTCCCTCACACACACCAAGTTTATTCTATGCTTTGAGAAAAGATTGGGAATTGTTGTTGAAGTGTCGAAGTTGTTAGTTGTTGTTGATATTGTTGTTGAGGTTGTTGAAGTTATGGTTCGTTGTGAGGCTTGATTGGGTTGTGCATTAAGTTGAAACCTATTATATGTTGAGGGGATTATGATTCTAAGAGCTATGACCCTTTAAAGGTTGATTCACCATCGATTTGCAGAAATTTCTGGGCTGTCGATCCCCATCTACGGGACTGACCTACGGACCGTAGATCGATCGACGGTCCGTACTGGTCAACCGTCGATTGGGACAGAAGTTGAGTTTGTGGGGCGTCGATCTACGGTCGCGACCTACGGTCCGTGACCTGACCTACGGACCGTAAGTCAGGACCGTAGGTCAACACTTAGTCATTTTTCTTAAAATGAATTCTGGGGAAAATCTCTGACGCGATCTACGGACCTGCAGTACGGACCGTAAGTCCATCCACGGTCCGTAGATGGCATCCGTAAGTCCCACCTGTGTCTCCAGAAATCTGAAGTCTCAGCCAAGTTTCCCCATTCTTTTTTTCACTTTCTCAAGCAAGTTCCAAAGTATTATACCTATGTGTTTATAGTTGTTTCCGACACTCCAAAGTATGTCTAAGCGTTCAAGAACCCCTCCGCAACATATGAGCGAACACCTTGAATTCATAATTCCGATTCAAGGAGAGTAAATTTCCAAGTCAAGTGAAGTTAGAAGTCAAGAAAAAGAGTATAGAGTTTCAACTCGAGTAAGAGTCTCAGTCTCAAGTTAAGTCAAGAGTTTCAAGTAAAGTAAAGAGTAAAGAGTTGAATTCGCATCTCAAAAGCTATAAGGGGACTAAGTATTCCCTAAGAGTTTATAAATGTTTTTACACATTGAGCAAAGAAAGGGAACATTGATTTCAAAAGAGCCTTTGGGCTAAGCTTCGAGTAATTATCTCAAACTAAAGGAAGAAGTTTTAAAAGCATGAGCCAAAGTATTTTTGGGAGTAGTATTGAGCACCGAATTGGGGACACGAGTTCTGATTTACTCAACTCTCCATAAGAACCATGCGCCATCATGGGATTTCTCGGATCATACTTTTTAGATGATCACGAAAGTTAAGCTAGTGGATCCACTAAGTAAAGTTAGCTTCCTATATCACGGCAAGGTATAGGATGGTCCTTGGCAACGCGAGGTAAAGCGTTGTATCATCACTAGGGCTCATAGTGGTGGTTGTCGGTTAAAGAACCTCCCACATAAGTTACTTTACTTTTATATAAGTACAGTTGAGTT
>NC_064289.1:60025363-60035575 GCF_019186545.1 Solanum stenotomum | reverse complement strand
TATTTTGACAACTCGAGAAAAGGAAGTGTCTTTGCATGGAAAGCTCTACTCTGCTCCTCTTAACCTTCGATTGCTAAGACCAGAAGAAAGTTGGGAGTTATTAGAGAAAAGGGCATTTGGAAACGAAAGTTGCCCTGATGACCTATTAGATGTTGGTAAAGAAATAGCCGAAAATTGTAAAGGGCTTCCTTTGGTGGCTGATCTGATTGCTGGAGTCATTGCTGGGAGGGAAAAGAAAAAGACAGTGTGGCTTGAAGTTCAAAATAATTTGAGTTCCTTTATTTTGAACAGTGAAGTGGAAGTGATGAAGGTTATAGAATTAAGTTATGACCATTTGCCACATCACATCAAGCCATGCTTGCTTTACCTTGCAAGTTGTCCGAAGGACACTGCACTGGATATCTCTTTCTTGAAAGCTGTATGGAGTGCTGAAGGACTTGTGGAACAGACAGAGATGAAGAGTGTGAAAGAAGACTTAATTTCCAGTAGCTTGGTAATTGCTTTCAATGAGATAGGTGATTACCCGACTTTCCAACTTCATGATCTTGTGCATGAATTTTGTTTGATAAAAGCAAGAGAGGAAAAGTTGTTTGACCAGATAAGTTCAAGTACACCATCTTCTTCTTCAGATTTGATGCCACGTATATTGACCATTGATTATGATGATGATGAGGAGCACTTTGGGCTTAATTTTGTCCTATTCCGTTCAAATAAGAAAAGGCATTCTGGTAAACACCTCTATTCTTTGACCATAGATGGAGACGAGCAGTTGGCCGATAGTGTTGCTGATACATTTCACCTAAGACACTTGAGGCTTCTTAGAGTGTTGAACCTGGATCCCTCTTTTATCAATGTGAACGATTCTTTGCTGAATGAAATATCCATGTTGAATCATTTGAGGTTCTTAAGAATTGGGACACAAGTTAAATATCTGCCTTTGTCTTTCTCAAACCTCTGGAATCTAGAAACTCTGGTAGTTCAAAACAACGGAACAACCTTGATACTATTACCGAGAATTTGGGATCTTGTAAAGTTACGAAGGCTGTGTGTGAGTAATTGTTCTTTCTTTGATATGGATGCAGATGAATCAATATTGATAGCAGAGGACACAAAGTTAGAGAAGTTGAAAATATTAGTGGGACTCATTCTTTCCTATTCAAAAGATACAGAGGATATTTTCAAATGGTTTCCCAATCTTCAATTGCTTCAGTTTGATCTCAAGGAATCATGGGATTATTCAACAGAGCAATACTGGTTCCCGAAATTGGATTGCCTAACTGAACTAGAAGACCTCACTGTAGGTTTTAACAGTTCAAACACAAACGACAGTGGGTCCTCTGCAGCCATAAATCGGCCATGGAATTTTTACTTCCCTTTGAATCTGAAAAAATTGTGTCTGGTTGACTTTCCTCTGACATCCAATTCACTATATACAATAGCGAGACTGCCCAACCTTGAAGAGTTGTACCTTGATCGTACAATCATCCATGGGGAAGAATGGAACATGGGGGAGGAAGACACCTTTGAGAATCTCAAATTTTTTAAGTTGGATGAAATGACACTTTCCAAGTGGGAGGTTGGAGAGGAATCCTTTCCCTCCCTTGAGAAATCAGAACTGGAGGAATGTCGTAAGCTTGAGGAGATTCCACCTAGTTTCGGGGACATTAGTTCATTGAAAATTATCAAACTTGTTAAAAGCCCTCAACTTGAAGATTCTGCTCTCAAGATTAAGGAATATGCTGAAGATATGAGGGGAGGAGACGAGCTTCAAGTCGTTGGCCGGAAGAATATCCTGTTATTTAAGTAGCTTTTGCGCATTATGGTTGAAAAGTAGATTGTATTTAGAAAACTACTAAGTTTTTAACAAAAATTATAATTTTAAACATTACTCTTGTACACCAAAATACTATTCTTATCACTGCTTTCTTTACTATTTTGGCAGATAGATTCATTGATTTATGCTTTTGCTTTTCTTACAATAGCAGAATTTTCTTACTTTTCTGCCACTAGGTATCTCTTTATTTTTTTCTTTGCATTCACACACACAATAATTTTCTTGCTTATAAGCCATCTGCGGAGGATTTGACGTTTAGAAGTTTCTATGGCAACCTCACGTTAACATCAATAATAATTAGATTCGCAATCACATATTTATAATTATTAAGTCGATAATTTAATACACATGTATAGGATTTTGACAAAAGTTGAGGGATTCACATGAATTCATAGATTACGCTGTGGATTTGCCTATGGCTGTCCAAACCTCCTTTGTGTCAAACTTGGTCTGAAGTCCCATCTTATGTGCTCAAAGCACAATCGTTCAACCTCAATCAAGGTACTGATTTAAAACAACGAACTTTCATCACAAAAGCTAGCCCGTGAAGTGAAGAGGTTATAGAGAGCTTATAAGCACTCATGACTTCCTCTCCTCAGAACATTCAACCAAATTAGGCTGAAATCCCACTCTGAACGAAAATAAGTGTTTGTTTATCAAACTGACTCGTACTAGAACACTGAAATACCTTCTACTAAACGTTCAACAAATGGGATTTCCAGCACTCAAATGAATGAAAGGTTCACATTAAACTTCAAAGAGAATTACAACAATACATGACCACAAGTACATTGACAGCACCATTTAACAGAAGAACAAGTCACTAGAGAAAGTTAAACCGATACATAATGATACAAAATAGGATACACAGTTGAACACCACCCCCCCCCCCTCCCTCCTCCAACCCAAAAATACAATAGCTGTCCTTGCTGATATAGCACAACAAGAAGAGTTCAAACTCATTATTAATTAATTGCTGCGAAGTCGATCAACAAAAGGTCAAATCACTTCACTGCCACCATAACCAGCACTGCAACTACAAGGCTCAAGCAAGTAAACGCGGGTGAAAGATTAACATAGAACTTATACCTGAAGTCTTCCTAAGAAGCCAGAGAGCAATTCCAGTTGCTATATGGAGTCAATGCTGCATCTTCATCAATAATCCAAACAAAACCAGGAGTGTCGAACCTCCTTCCTGACACTGTCCTGTATATATAAAGTTTCTCAACAGGGCAGCTTTCTAGTCTCGTATCCGGATGACCCCTCTCGTCTATAACTTCAACATTAAGCCCTGGCAACTTCTGGGCTAGCAGCTTACATGCTTCAAAACTTACTGAACAATTAGACATCCAAAGGGAACACATTGTCTCCAGCTTTGCAGCATTAGCCAACAGAGCCTCATCGCCAAAGGGGCAGTCTCTAATCTCCAACTTACGAAGGCTCTCACAACCAGTGAGAACATAATGGAGGCCTAGATCGCTATCCCCCGCAAAAGCCAAGGAAAGCATCTCTAACTTCTTAGCATGGACCCCGATGTACTCAAACACACTATCTGTAAGAAGGCCAGAAAGAGAAAGTTGCCGCAATTCCTTGCAGTGTTGCACAATGGCCCCAAAACCAGTATCAAGTGGTTCAAGGGTTAAGTAATCAGGAGTTCGAGGCTCGATAATACACAAACGAAATCGGATCATGTTAGGACGATTCCTTGCAATAGTAGCTAAGGCGTCATTTGTCATTTGGCAGCAGAATTATAAAACTGACTGAAGCTTAGGGCAGCCCATTGAGACAGCTACAAGGCCTTGCTCTGTCAAGGATACATTCGGTCCTGGAGCAAATGGATCAGAAGGAAACACACTAAGCTCTTGAAGTTCCTTACAAGTGTTGGCAATCTCCTCAAGACCGCTATCTTCAATGTAATCTAGCAACTGCAATCACATCCATTCCAAGTGCCTTAAGCGTAAGCTGGATAACCAATTATGCAACAGAGCCAATGGACAAGAAGAGCTTAAAAACTAATGGAAGCGTCTAACTCGGAAAGTAAACATGAATTGTCAAAGTGTAGGATTCGTGCAACACTAAGCTTCAACATTAAGTTATTCTTCATATGGCAGACCAGCAAATTATTCAATGAGTTTACTCGACAGTAATTGTTTATCTATGTTATCTCAGTATACACTAAAGTTTATTACGCTGTTTATTTATCCCTGGCAGTTATCAGAATCAGCAAGACAATTAATAAGTTAGGATTATTGTTATTCTCTTGGAAACTTCTGTGTTTACAACTAACAATCAATTTATCAATTTTATCACAAACACAGTTCATGTATCCCTTCTCAAAAAAAAAAAAAAAAAACAGTTTATGTATCGAGCCATGACTATTGAAAACACGCAATAAGCATACAAAAGCAAAACACAAGCTAGAACCTACCCACAACCGCTGCAAATTGAGACAGTTGCCAATGAGCTTGCCAAGATCAGGTATTTGAATGGTAGCATAGCTTAAATTCAAAGAGGTGAGTTTGGAGTGGACTGGATAAATAGTTGGAAAGTAGGCTGGCACAGCATCCCAAAACCCAGTCAAGCCTTTGAGTTGATTACAGCCTAAAAAAGCTTGAGATACATTTATGAAAACTTCAGAAACATCAGCCTGCATGTCAGCGGAGTAGGATATGATCATGTACCAAATTCAACCAACTTTGAAGCATGACGAAGTAGCTTTGGAAGTTTCTCAATGGAAACAACACGATTGAGCCGAAGAGTCCTCAAATGAGGAGAGCGATAAACTAGACGCTCCAAAGCTGAGAAGCTGACCTCAGAAGCCAAACAAGCAATGTTAAGTGACACAAGCGATGTGCAGCTATCAGGAAAATGACTAAGCCAATGGCTACTCAGGTCTTCTACTTCACTTTCTCCCAGGTCCAGTTCTCTCAGGTTCCTGCAGCAAATCACGAGTTACATTGCTTCTATAGTTTTTATTCCCAGCGCTAAACAAGAATAGCAGCAAAAGAAGGTCCAAATATAAGAGGACTTGTCATAGATCCATAAGAAAGAGATAGAAATGCAACAGTTATTTGATAACCGTGTTACAAGATGTTCAACCCTTTCAATAATTCAAATTCATTGAACTACTTATAATATTGAACCAGTAGTTCACACTTTCCATGCACCATTGCTAATAAAGTGCACATATCAAAACAAAAGTTTAATTAGATTCAGTTTCTGCTTAGTTTCTAAAGGTGGACGAAATTGTGCCCTCTTACGTCCCTTTCGTTTGTTGTAGCCAAGTCATACAAGTATATGCTCTTGCTTCTTTGCCCAGTAAGCGGATCAAAGTTCTAAGGCATTTCTTTGCTATGGCATTCTTGCTACTCTTTCCACCAACTCCGTGAAATACCATCCAATCAAGCAAAACAGAGGAATGAACTGAAAGACGTTACTAAGGACCCATTTGGCCATAAATATTAGTATTTACTTTTTTTCCGGAATAATGTTTCACTTTATTTGAAAACCAGTGTTTGGTCATGAAAAGTTCAAAGCCAACTGGAAGTTGTAAATCAAATTTGGAAAACAACTTATAACATGTTTTCCAACTCACTTCCGAATGTTGGAATTATACTTTATTTTCAAATTTTACCCTAATTTTTTGGTTATAACAACACCAACTTTAAAAGTTGCAAGTGCTGTCCACGAGTGCTTGTTCTTTCTTTGATTTGGATGCAGATGAATCAATACTGATAGCAGAGGATACAAAGCTAGAGAACTTGAGAATGTTAGGGAAACTCATGCTTTCCTATTGGAAAGATACAGAGGATATTTTCAAAAGGCTTCCCAATCTTCATCATCTTACATTTGAACTCAAGCAATCATGGGATTATTCAACAGAGCATATTGGTTCCCGAAATTGGATTGCCTAACTGAACTAGAAAACCTCATTGTATGTTTTAAAAGTTCAAACACAAACGACGGTTGCTCTCCAGCCACAAACCGGCCATGGAATTTTCACTTCCCTTCGAATTTGAAAAAGTTGTTGTTGCATGAGTTTCCTCTGACATCCGATTCACTATCTACAATAGCGAGACTGCCCAACCTTGAAGAGTTGTCCCTCTATCGTACAATCATCCATGGGGAAGAATGGAACATGGGGGAGAAAGACACCTTTAAGAATCTCAAATATTTGGAGTTGCATCAAGTGACTCTTGCCAGGTGGGAGGTTGGAGAGGAATCGTTTCCTGCGCTTGAGAGATTAGAACTATGGAGATGTCATATGCTTGAGGAGATTCCGCCTAGTTTTGGGGATATTTATTCATTGAAAATTATCACACTTGTAGACAGCCCTCAACTTGAAGATTCTGCTATCAAGATTAAGGAATATGCTGAAGATATGAGGGGAGGGGATGAACTTCAGATTCTTGGCCGGAATAATATTTCGTTATTTAAGTAGCATTATGGTTGAAAAGTAGATTGTACTTTGCTGGGTGATATTGTATATGATAAAGAAAACTCTCTTACAGTTAATTGTTATGAAACATTTTTGTGGGATTTTAGAAATTGGTGCCTATTTCCTCCTGTTTCTATGAAAAAGAAATTTAAATTGAGTAACTACCTCTACCGCTACTGAAGGAATTAATCCAAATGTGCCAATGCTAGAATGTCTTGTACAGACTGAACATGGATATTTTAATTTCCAACTGGTAGCATTAACAATATTAACTTAATTTCTTGAAGGTGAAACCATCCTAGTTACTCTAATTCTTTTCCAATTTTCGATACACTCTCAATTTAATCGCTAGTATCTTCTAACCGTGGCTTCTTTACTGCAGATGGTATTGGATTGATGAGATTAACAAAGAGACATTTGTTTTAAAATACACTTTGATTCAAGGTGATGCCTTGGTAGCCAAACACAAATAGAACTTAACTTATGGTAGCCACACAGTAGGTGACAAACACGATGGCGATTTCAAATTCGAAAGGAAGAGCAACTTGTGTTCAAAATGATGAAACTGTATTGATGTCTATTAATTTTTTTTAAAATCATATCTTATGTTAGTAACAATATAATCATCTTATTTCAAATATAATGTGATTGATCAAATGTTTAAAAATGCCTATATATAATGTGTTTCATTAAATGTTTAAAACCTGCCTACAATGTGTTTGATCGAAGTATCAAATGAACTATATGTTTGTGAACATTAAGTAGAAATTGAGCAGATGATAGATATGATCACATTAAAAATGGCAACCATTTGTTGTTTTGTTTTTTCTCTTCTTTCCAATTACTTATTTTCCTTCGTACCAAACACATCATTTTGTTCGAGTTGTCTTAGAAATTAGAATCAAAACACTGCTTCATCATTTGTTTGAATTTTCACAAAGCTTAACAGAACAAGTAAAAAAAGTCTTTTGAAACTTGTGATGATAAACATATCATAGTATTTGCGTAGAAATAAAAGCTTTTAATTAAGAAATTATATATTTATATAAAAGAGAACCCTAGGCCCACCTACGTGGCGCCACCACTACCTAGAATTTCCTTTTAAATTTATTTATTTCCAAAAATACCCTTCTCTTTTCATGAAAAGATGTGACTTTTATGAAGAGTTGTGATTTTTAAATAAAATTGTGACTTTTATGAAAGGTTGTGACCTTTTCNACAGTAGGTGACAAACACGATGTCGATTTCAAATTCGAAAGGAAGAACAACTTGTGTTCAAAATGATGAAACCGTATTGATGTCTATTAATTTTTTTTAAAATCATATCTTATGTTAGTAACAATATAATCATCTTATTTCAAATATAATGTGTTTGATCAAATGTTTAAAAATGCCTATATCATTAAATGTTTAAAACCTGCCTACAATGTGTTTGATCGAAGTATCAAATGAACTATATGTTTGTGAACATTAAGTAGAAATTGAGCAGATGATAGATATGATCACATTAAATATGGCAACCATTTGCTGTTTTGTTTTTTCTTCTCTTTCCAATTACTTATATACCTTCGTACCAAACACATCATTGTGTTCGAGTAGTGTTAGAAATTAGAATCAAAACACTGTTTCATCATTTTGTTTGAATTTTCACAAAGCTTAACAGAAGAAGTAAAAAAAGACTTTTGAAACTTGTGATGATAAATATATCATAGTATTTGCGTAGAAATAAAAGTTTTTAATTAATTAAGATAGCATATCATATATTTATATAAAAGAGAATCCTAGGCCAGCCTACGTGGCGCCATTACTAGCTAGAATTTTCTTTTAAATTTATTTATTTCCAAAAATAGTCTTTCCTTTTCATGAAAAGATGTGACTTTTATGAAGAGTTGCAATTTTTAAATAAAATTGTGACTTTTATGAAAGGTTGTGACCTTTTCGAAGGGTTGTAACTTTTCCAACGAGTTGTGACATTTTCGATAAGGCACAATAAACATTTGTTCATATTACTCTTTGTTGTCTATAAATAGAGGGATTTCCTCTCATTTTAAAACAACGAAAATTCTGAACTTCTTCTTCTTCTGCATAATTAAATATTTGTGTACTTTGCTCCTGTTGAGCGGCTCACTGACACTATTTGGTTTTGTATCAATATACTTGTGAATAGATTCGTTCCATCCTGAGAGGATCTATTTCTTTAAACTTCGGATACTACAGGAGAATAATTTCCTTAAGGGGACGTTGTACATTTAGTGGGCTCAATTTTTTCCTTTTTGTTTCATTCTATTATTATAGATCCTAGTATATTTTTTGATAGGCATTAATTTATGCTTATGATATTAACTAGTCTTTTGAAAACGTGTGTGGCATGTTTGTCCCTTATCAGTATTATAAAAGCTTCTAAACAAAAGTTGAGTTATAAAATACAAAATGCTATCAAGATTAATTTTATCACTTTCATTGTATTTATTAAAAAAGAAAATTCATAACAGTAGACCTGTGCTTTTGTCATTAAAGAAAAATAGGTGTAGCTAACTAAGATAATAGTCTCTAGTACTATGAATACGCCAGTATCATATATGTGTGACTTATCCTTTATAATTTCGCGTTTAATGCTCTGTGTGTATGTCACATAGTAATTTGTAAAGAGATGCAGTGAAGGAAAGCAAACTATAAATTTGGATGTACAATTAAAAATTACTAAAATTAAAATTACTCATACTATTAGAATAACTAAAATTGTAAGGGAAAAAAATACAAATATGAACACTTAATTTTATCAATTGAGAAATTCCTTTATAAACAGAGACATTTGAAATACGGAACGCTTTTTAGCTATTTTGATTAAAGCATATACGTATTTAATATAATAACGTAAATAAAAAATCGACATGTAAAAGAAGGAAGAATTAGAAAAGGATAAAATTATCGAAAATTGAAAACAGTACTTCAAGTTACATGGCTTCATGATCATTGATCCTCTCTTCAAGTATGTTTTCCAACCATTTCACATGATAACTTGATTCCTCCATTTTCAACTCCAAAAATATATAGATTTAAATCTCTACTTTCTCTTATGTCTTCATTAATTAAATTACATAAATGATATATTAACATCATTTGTCTCTTCATTTTCTCTAATGCTTGCTTTTAAAAAAAAAAACTTAAAAGTAAATGTTCATTTGTTATTAAGAACACAAATGAAAAAAAAAAACGTTTCTGGTACATTGGGTAATTAATTTTTATTCTAAAATATTCTTTTTATATTTTGTACATTAAGCTGAAATGTGGAAAGGCTGTAATTAAAAAATAAAATAAGATAAATTCACAAAGAAAATGAAAAGGCAACATGTTCTAACTATTGAGAAGGTTAGCATTAAGTTAAGAAGGTTAAAAGTGTAACATCCGACAATTTGAAATAGCTTTGAAGAGGCTTAGGATTGGAAATTTTCATTTATGGAAAGAATTTTAAAGTTTTGGAAATTTGGCTAAGTATGGAAAATGTGAATTTTGGCCAACTTTGAACAGCCATAAATTCTAGCTCAGGATGATTTAGGTGGAATTCCAGTTATGGTTGCAAAGTTCGTGGAATGATCTTTCTAACGCCACCGAGTTTGCTCAATTCCGAGTCCGTATGAGCGAGTTATGGCCATTGAAATTTGGGCAGTTGGCAAGGAATCCGTCCAGAAAAATTAAGGGCATTTTGGTCTTTTCCCTAGCCTTTTATTTTGGTTTTATAAATGTGTTAGGCTGATCATTTTGATCAGTTTTACCATTTTAAAAGAAGTGAGAGTGAGGGTTTTGAGAGAAGAAGAAGAGAAGAAGAAGAGAAGAAGAGAAGAAGAGGAGATCAAGCAAGGAGATCATCGTGGATTTTCGTCGGGGGTGATCCCTACCAAGGTATGTGAGCTTTTAGTGTTGGGTGATCCTTTCCCCCACA
>NC_064289.1:60022432-60024739 GCF_019186545.1 Solanum stenotomum | reverse complement strand
TAGGGAGTCTATGAAGCCGTGTCTGTAGAGTCCTAGTTATCGGTGTGAAGCGCGCCACATCTATAATTGGGAGGCTGCAACATTTAGGAAGATTTCTCATTTCTTTCGTACTCATCTCGTGCGTTAGAGTTATCTCTAAAAAGTTTCTTTCTAATTCGTGCTTGCGCGTGTTTCAATGAGGATCATGCCTCCACGAAGAGTAGTTAGAGTTCGTCTAGCTATGAAGAGTGTTGAGGAACAAGAGTTACCGAATGCCCTAGATGTTCAAACCCAAGAAGAGATCAAGTATGCTGATCGTCGCGAAGCTATCCGGATATTAAGTCAAGTTGCGACCTATCATGTTGGGCAGAGAGATAATTGACACGAAGTGGTTGATACTTCAAGAATCCGTGAACTCTTAAGGATGAACCCACCAAGCTTCTCAGGTTCAAGTATTAGTGAGAATCTGGAGAATTTCATTGAGGAGCTTAAAAGGATATTTGATGTGATGCATGTTGCTGAGTCGGAGAGGGTGGAACTAGCTGCGTACCAATTAAAGGGTTACGGGTTCTCATAACGTGAGGGTAGGATCTTGGAACATAGGTTCGTTGACGAGGAAGTCCATAGAGCTAGTGAAAATTCTCAAGAAGAGAAAGATTAATATAGCCTGTGTCCAAGAGACTAGATGGGTAGGCGCCAAGGCTCGGGAGGTTGATGGGTTTAAGTTGTGGTATTCAGGAGGGTCTAGGGATAGAAATGGAGTGGGTATTTTAGTAGACGGGGATTTGAGGGAGCAAGTGGTAGAGGTTAGGAGGATCAGTGATAGGCTGATGACAATTAAGCTGGTCATTGGAGGATGTACTTTGAGTGTTGTTAGTGCTTATGCTCCCCAAGTGGGCTTGGACGAGGAGGCCAAAAAGCGCTTTTATGAGGATTTGGATGAGGTAGTTAGAGGTGTACCGAATACCGAGAAGATTGTCATTGGTGGAGATTTTAATGGCCACATCAGGGCAACTGCTAGTGGTTTGATGATGTTCATGGAGGCTTTGGTTTTGGGGAGAGAAATGGAGGTGGAACTTCGCTTCTAGACTTTGCTAAGGCTTTTGAGTTGGTGATTGCTAACTCATGCTTTCCGAAGAAGGAGAACCATTTGGTTACCTTTCGTAGCCCGGTAGCTAAGACCCAAATAGATTACTTTCTCCTTAGGAGGGGTGATAGAGGTCTATTTAAGGACTGCAAGGTTATCCCAAGTGAAAACCTCACTACCCAACACAAGCTTTTGGTGTTGGACCTGAAGATTAAGAGGGATAGGAGGAAGAAGATGATATCTGACCGACCGAGGATTAAATGGGGTGGGTTGACCCCTGCCCTTTCTCGGGAGATGAGTGAGGAGCTGATGGGGATGGGGGCATGGAGTGGTAGCGGGGATGCGGACAACATGTGGAATAAAGCAGCTAGTTGCATTAGGGAAGTTGCTTCTAAGATGCTAGGGGTGTCTAGGGGTAAATTTGGAGGACATAAAGGAGATTGGTGGTGGAATGGGGAAGTCCAAGGTAAAGTGGAAGTGAAGAAGGCTGCATACACAAAATTGGCGGAGTGCGTAGACGAGGAAGAGAAGCGGACGCTTAAGAAAGTCTATAAGACGACAAAGACAGAAGCTAAGTTAGCTTTTTCGAAGGCGAAGACGGCAGCTTTCGAACGCTTGTATGTCGAGTTGGGGGACAAAGGTGGGGATAAGAAGTTGTATAGGCTCGCAAAAGCAAGAGAGAGGAAGGCGCGCGACTTGGACCAAGTGAAGTGTATCAAAGATGAGGAAGGCAAAATACTGGTGGAAGAGACCTCTATCAAGCAAAGATGGCGAAGCTACTTTCACAAACTTTTAAATGAAAAAGGGGAAGCGGACATTGTGTTGGGTGATTTGGCACACTCTGAATGACTTCGGGATTTTGGATACTGTAGGTGCGTTAGGTCTGAGGAGGTTATACGGGCTATTAGTAGGATGAGCAGGGGAAGAGTGACCGGACCCGATGAGATTCCGGTAGAATTTTGGAAGAACATGGACAAGGCAGGCATAGAGTGGTTAACTGGGCTGTTTAATGTTATTTTTAAGACAGCGAAAATGCCTGATGAATGGAGGTGGAGTACAATGGTTCCATTGTATAAAAACAAGGGTGATATCCAAAATTGTAACAATTACAGGGGTATCAAATTGTTGAGCCATACTATGAAGATTTGGGAGAGAGTGGTGGAGATGAGAGTGACAAAAGGGGTGTCCATCTCCGAGAACCAGTTTGGATTCATGCCGGGACGTTCGACTACCGAAGCCAT
>NC_064289.1:60017286-60020633 GCF_019186545.1 Solanum stenotomum | reverse complement strand
CGTAAGTGTACATAAAAGATTATCATCCATTTTCTTCTTCGTATAGGTTGGAAAAGTAATGGTAAACGAGCAGGACTCCTTTTTTTGTAAATAATTAACAGTTGTGATACACTTTATTTTATTGAATATTTAGATCTTCCATTTTCTTCTTCATACTCCTTTTTTGTAAATAATTAACAGTTGTGAGATTTAATGTTTGTGATTTCATGTCATAAACATTTTGATGTGTGATTAAGATTGACATTTCCAATTGTGCGAATCTAAAATTACTATGTGTCAAGTTATACAATTGCTCTTTATGCACCATTTGATGTTTGACTAGTTTGATATATATATCTCGACAAAAACTCAATAAGAAAATGATTACAAATTTATTATACAGAAATTGTCAAAAATCAATAGACTCACCTTTATCATCTTCCACTAAATAAGACCTCCTCTTAAGTTCGCGTGAAAATAGTGAAATTATTGATTATTCTTGTCTTTTCATCTTCTTTCTCCTGATAAAGTTTTATGTACTTTTTATGCATCAGGTCTTGAGAACTTGAACGGAAAATTACAATCATGGAAAAACGAAAAGATAATGAAGAAGCAAACAACTCATTGGTAAGCCATTTGATAGAGTGAACTGCAAAGTATTGAATTGTAGATATGTGGCTTTAAAAATTTGATATGTGTTATTTTGGCAGGTGTTATTTTCTGCTCTTCGCAAGGACATTGCTGATGTTCTGGATTTCCTAGAGAGATTAGGGAATGAGGAAAATCAAAAAGCTCGACAAAGATCAAGTTGAAAAGCTAAAATTGGAGCTGGCATTTATTTGTACATATGTCCTGCTTTCTTATTCCGATTTGGAGCAGTTTGAAGATATAATGACTAGAAAAAGACAAGAGGTTGAGAATCTACTTCAACCAATTTTGGATGATGATGGCAAAGACATCGGGTGTAAATATGTCGTTACTAGCCTCGACAGTAATATGGATGACTGTATCAGCTTGTATCATCGTTCTAAATCAGATGCCACCATGATGGATGAGCAATTGGACTTCCTCCTCTTGAATCTCTATCATCTATCCAAGCATCGTGCTGCAAAGATGTTTCCTGGAGTGACTCAATATGAGGTTCTTCAGAATGTGTGTGGCAACATAAGAGATTTCCATGGGTTGATAGTGAAAGGTTGCATTACACATGAGATGATTGAGAATGTCTTACCTCTTTTTCAATTGATGGCTGAGAGAGTAGGACACTTCCTTTGGGAGGATCATACTGATGAAGACTCTCAACTCTCCGAGCTATATGAGGATGATCAGAATGATAGAGACTCTCGACTCTTCAAGCTAGCACATCTACTCTTGAAGATTGTTCCAACTGAACAGGAGGTTATGCACATATGTTATACAAATTTGAAAGCTTCAACTTCAACAGAAGTTGGACGCTTCATTAAGAAGCTCCTGGAAACCTCTCCGTACATTCTCAGAGAATATCTGATTCATCTACAAGAGTATATGATAACTGTTAATACCCCTAGCACTTCAGGGGCTCGAAACATTCATGTCATGATGGAATTCCTATTGATTATTCTTTCTGATATGCCCAAGGACTTTATTCATCATGACAAACTTTTTGATCTCTTGGCTCGTGTTGGAGCACTTACCAGGGAGGTATCAACTCGTGTATGCGACTTGGAAGAGAAATTAAGGAATAAAGAGGGTAACGACCAAACAAATCGTGCAACCCTAAACTTGCTGGAAAATATTGAACTCCTCAAGAAAGATCTCAAACACGTTTATCTGAAATCCCCGGATTCATCTCAATGTTGCTTCCCACTGAGTGATGGACCGCTCTTCATGCATCTGCTGCACATACACTTAAATGATTTGTTAGATTCCAATGCTTATTCAATTGCTTTGATAAGGGAAGAAATTGAGCTGGTGAAGCATGACCTAGAATTCATAAGATCATTCTTGGTGAATGTTGAGCAAGGATTGTATAAAGATCTCTGGGAACGTGTTCTAGATGTGGCTTATGAGGCAAAAGATGTCATTGATTCAATTATTGTTCGAGATAATGGTCTCTTACATCTTATTTTCTCACTTCCCATTACCATAAATAGGATCAAGCTTATCAAAGAGGATATCTCCAATTTACATGAGAAGATTCCTGAGAATAGAGGTCTCGCTGTTCTGAACTCTCCCAAGAAGCCAGTTGAGAGCAAATCATTGACAACTGATAAAATAATGATAGGTTTTGAGGAGGAGACAAACCTGATACTTAGAAAACTCACTAGTGGACCAGCAGATCTAGATGTCATTTCGATCACTGGTATGCCGGGTTCGGGTAAAACTACTTTGGCGTACAAAGTATACAAAGATAAATCAATTTCAAGTCATTTTGACCTTCGTGCATGGTGCACAGTCGACCAAGAACATGACGAGAAGAAGTTGTTGGGTACAATTTTTAATCAAGTCAATGATTCGGATTCAAAATTGAGTGAGAATATTGATGTTGCTGATAAGCTACGGCAACAACTGTATGGAAAGAGGTATCTTATTGTCTTAGATGACGTGTGGGATACTACTATATTGGATGAGTTAACAAGACCTTTTCCAGAAGTTAAGAAAGGAAGCAGAATTATATTGACGACTCGAGAAAAGAAAGTGGCTTTGCATGGAAAGCTCTACACTGCTCCTCTTAACCTTCGATTGCTAAGATCAGAAGAATGTTGGGAGTTATTAGAGAAAAGGGCATTTGGAAACTAGAATTGCCCTGATGAACTCTTGGATGTTGGTAAAGAAATAACCAAAAATTGTAAAGGGCTTCCTTTGGTGGCTGATCTGATTGCTTGAGTTATTGCTGGGAGGGAAAAGAAAAAGAGTGTGTGGCTTGAAGTTGTAAATAATTTGCATTCCTTTATTTTGAACAGTGAAATGGAAGTGATGAAAGTTATAGAATTAAGTTATGACCATTTGCCACATCACCTGAAGCCATGGTTTCTATACCTTGCAAGTTTTCCAAAGGACAGGGCACTGACAATCTCTGTGCTGAAAGTTGTATGGAGTGCTGAAGGACTTGTGGAACAGACAGAGATGAAGAGTGTGGAAGAAGTGATGGATGTTTATATGGATAACTTAATTTCCAGTAGCTTGGTAATTGCTTTCAATGAGATAGGTGATGAACCGACTTGCCAACTTCATGATCTTGTGCATGACTTTTGTTTGATAAAAGCAAGAGAGGAAAAGTTGTTTGACCAGATAAGTTCAAGTACATCATCTTCTTGTTCAGATTTGATGCCACGTATAGTGACCATTGATTATGACAGTGAGTTATTGGGGCTTAACAATTTTGTCCT
>NC_064289.1:60016829-60017186 GCF_019186545.1 Solanum stenotomum | reverse complement strand
TCAAAGTATACAATGATAAATCAATTTCAAGTCATTTCGACCTTCGCGCATGGTGCACAGTCGACCAAGAATATGACAAAAATAATTTGTTGAATAAATTTTTTAATCAAGTTAATGGCTCGGATTCAAATTTGATTGAGAATATTGATGTTGCTGATAAGCTACGGAAACAACTGTTAGGAAAGAGGTATCTTATTGTCTTAGATGATATGTGGGATACTACTACGTGGGATGAGTTAACAAGACCTTTTCCTAATGGTATGAAAGGAAGTAGAATTATTTTGACTACTCGAGAAAAGGAAGTGGCTTTGCATGGAAAGCGCTACACTGATCCTCTTGAGCTTCGATTGCTAAGAT
>NC_064289.1:59997125-60008570 GCF_019186545.1 Solanum stenotomum | reverse complement strand
TACCCGGCCAAAGGTATAAGACCTGAACTGCCTAATGGATCCACTAGTCTAATCTGAAAAGGGTTCATCTAAAAAGCATGATCCTTTTCTACCCATGGTGGTTAACATGGTTCTATGGGGGCTGTGGGTTCTTTGAACGCTCCCCCAATTCGGTGCTCGATACTACTCCCAAAATGTACTGGCTCTTATGTTTTTAAAACATATTTATTCCTGCTGATATGAGATAATTACTCAAAACTAGCCCGAAGGCTCTTTGGAAATCTCAGATTCCAACCTTATTTAGATGTAAAGACCCTTCTTTAAAACTTCTTTGGGAATACATAGTTCCCTAATAACTTTGAGAAATGAACTCAACTTTAAATTCTTGACTTAACTTGAAACTGGGACTCTAACTCGACTTGAAACTTGACTGCTAACTTCACTTGACTTGGGACTACCTTTCCTTGAATCGGAATTATGAATTTAAATTGTTCGATCACATGTTATGGAGGGATTCTTGAACGCTTAGATGTACTTTGGAGTGTCGGAAACAACTATAAATCATAGGTATAATACTTTGGAACTTGCTTGAGAAAGTGAGAAAAGGAATGGGGAAACTTGGCTGAGACTTTAGATTTCTGGTGACACAGGTGGCATCTACGGAAGCCATCGACGGACCGTAGATGGACTTACGGTCTGTACTGCAGGTCCATGGATCGAGTCAGAAACTTCCCCCAGAATTCAGTGAAAAGAATTGACTAAGTGTTGAACTATGGTCCCGACTTACGGTCCGTGGATCGAGCTACGGACCGTAGATCGATGCCTCACAGAGCCCAACTTCTGACCAGATTGACGGTTGACCAGCACGGACCGTCGATCGATCTACGGTCCGTAGGTCAGTCCCGTAGATGGGAAATCGACAGCCCAGAAATTTGCTGCGAATTAATGGTGAATCAACTTCCAATGGTCATAACCCTTAGAATCATAATTCCCTCAACATACAATAGGTTTCAACTACACAATCCACAACATCAACAACAACTAACAACTTCACTAACTTTAACGACTTTAACAACTCCAACAACTATTCCAATCTTATCTCAAATCATAGAATAAACTAGGTGTGTGTGGGGGAAAGGATCAACCCACACAAAAAAACTCACATACCTTAGATAGGGATCACCCTCGACGAAAGTCCACACGATCTTGACTAAGCTCCTCTTTCTTCTCTTCTTCTTCTTCTCCTTCTTCTCTTCTTTAATCTCAAGAACCCTAACTCTTTCTCTTTCAAAAAGGGACAAAAATGATCCAAAGATCATCCTAACTCAACAATATGAGCTCAATTAAAAGATTTGTGAAAGGACCAAAATGCCCCTTAAATTTCCGGACGAAATTCCTTTCCAACTGCCCAACTTCTACAGGGCATAACTCCCTCATACGAACTCGGAATTGAGCAAACTCGGTGGCGTTGAAAAGGTCGTTCCAAGGGCTTCGCAACCATAACTGGAAATACTCCTAACTCATCCTGAGCTAGGAGTTACGACTACTCGAAGTTGGCCAAAAACTCATGTTTTTCTACACTTAGCCGAATTTCCAGATTTTTAATTTTTCCAAAAATGACTATTTCCAAATTTCAAGCTTCTTCAAAGCCACTTCAAATTGTCGGATGTTACATTAATACCATATAATTATTGTTTAATATTTTATTAATTAGTTTTTTTAATAATATTTAAATTTAGTGAAGGGTTAAAATCGTAATTCAACTTTGAAGTTAAGATCTTCCCACTTATAATAATACTAGTTTCTGGACACGTGCATTGCACGTGTATCCCAATTATATGAAATAGATATTTTTGAAATTGTAAGACAATATTAAAATATGGTTGTGATGATTAGTTAAGCATGAGAGCAATTTGACTAAATATGTAAGAGACTTTTTTTTATTTCCCATTTGGTGTTCCGCTAATTCAAATTCATGTGTGACATTCCACTTTGAGGGTACTTCTTATAAGGTCTTTCCATTATCAAGAATTGAATTAAGAATGAATAAATATTTATCAATCAATCAACAGATTTGATGAAAATATATATGAATTTCGGTTTGCACATATTATAAAAGGACAAACTTCAAATTTATTTCAAATTAATTAATTAATAAGGGTTCTTACTAACATGCTGATGACATTTCTTTCTTACTCATTAAGAGAAAATTATTTCGCCCTGCAGTAAAAAACAACATTTCCAGGAAAGAGTGAACAAATACATTGAAAGTTTAAAAAGCTTACTCCAAAACATACCACAGGAAAATAAAGAGAGATCACAATTATTTCCTCTTTTAGAAATAAAAATTACGACTTTTATGATTAAATAAAGAATTATAGCATAGCGTAAAAATTTTTTTAAAAAATCATTTTATACAATAACAAATCAAGAAATAAGAAAAATATGAATAACATATCCCAAAATTGCTTAGACTCTTAATATGCCAAGATATTATCTAGATTTGACAATCAATTCATTAAAAATAAAAGAAACAACTATAAAAATAACAAAACTCAAACGAAAAGTAATAGGAAATGATTTTTTTTATCTGATTTGTTAGGAAAATTGTTACTCACTCGTCTACAGGTTTATTAGTATGGACCCATCTCAATGTACAATAACACTTGTAAATGTTTTAGGACCTTCTTGTCTATCATACCATTTTATACAAGATTTTAGAAATAAATAAAAAATTCTAACTTTAAAGAGATTATGGTAAGAATTTAAAAAAAATTGAAATAAAGAATGAAAATTAAAGAAAATACCTTTGTAACATCTAGTCAATCCACATAGAAAGCGGTAAGATATACCTGCCATCATACGATACAAAATGAGAAGATCTAAACCAAACAATATATTAATTAAAAAGAAGGAACCAACAAATAAAAAGGAAAAATGCATAAGTACCCCCAACTTATGCTCGAAATTCCAGAGACATACTTATACTATACTAAGGTCCTATTACCCTCCGAACTTATTTTATAAATAATTTTCTACACCTTTTTGGCCGTTTGAAAAAATTGTCAACACCCGCCGGGACCAGAAGATAGTGTCCCGTAGGCCGAAAAGGGGTAGAAAATTATTTATAAAATAAGTTTGGGGGGGGGGGGGGTAATAGGACCTTAGTATAGTATAGTATAAGTGTGTCTCTGAGATTTCAGGCATAGGTTGGGGGTACTTATGCATTTTCTCAATAAAAAATTAAGTGAGTAAAACAAGAGGATGAAACACAAAAAATAAGAGGACTAACATTTTCTTGTTCAATTTATAAAAGGATAAACCAAAAATGAATGGAATGCTAATAGAAGAATTTAACAACATAAGCTAAAAGGACCCACGAATAAACCTCATTAAGTAGTGGAAGATGATAAATTCTAGCCTTTAACAATGTATTTGGTCAACATACCTGTCATTTTTTTTATTTAATTAAGAAACTTGAAGGGCATTTTCGTAATCCAACTTTAGATTTAGGATCTTCCCACTTTTAATATAATATGATCGATTCTGAAACAAAAAATATTCTAAAGTTACTTTCACAATTATCTCCAATAAGTTCAAAGTGTTTAAATAGAGAAATGCGAAGAGAATAAAAAAATAACTACAATCTACAGGTATATAAAATCTTTCATTTCATTTCTTGTAATTTTCTCTTACTTTTTTCACTTTTAAAAGCGAGGCATGTGATGTATCATAGAAATATATTGCGAATGGAGTTCGACCAATTCTATAAACTTATATAATCAAATTATATTGTTTTTTTTTCTATGTTGTAGTAATAGTTATTATACATAAAGTTAAAAAGAACAAATTTTAAGAGACTCACAATTTTTTTCAATCCATAATTACTTTTGTTAATACAAAATTGTTTAAATTAACATACTATCAAATATGTTGCTTGTCACGGCCCGATTACTCGAATCATGATGTACACCTACTATAACCCACCAGTAGGTAAGTCAACCCATAACCCGGAACAACAAGTAATGGGTCTGAGGGCAGAAACTAAACAAGAGTAGGCAAAATTTAAGATAACAACATAAACAGACGGAAGCAAACCAAAACATATATACAAATAAAGATCCCTCCCAGAACCTGAAAGTCACTAGTACAGAGCTACTAACAAAACGAGTACAAGTCCCAAAAGTGGACCACAGAGACTGGATTGACTCGAAAGGTAAAAGACAAGTCTATATACACAGATGGAGACTGAAATAGTACAAAACGCCGCGTGCTCACCCCCGTCTCCAGATCAGAAGACTCCAAACTGGATCAACGCTGGCCACTGGTGCTCGGACCTGCATCACGAAACAGATGCAGAGCGTAGCATGAGTACCAAAACAACAGGTACCCAGTAGGCATCATAGGCCGACTAAACTTGAAAAGTAAAGACAATATGAAAAGAAGGAATAACACAAACAGAGGTCAAGAACGGAAATCTAACTAACAATGGAATGCACACGAGTGTGGAAAGAACTAACTAAAGTAATCTATAAGCTAACTACATCTAACTAGACCCCCATAAGCCCAGAAGGTACACTTGTGCGCAAGTTAAATAAAAACCCGAACGGACCCCCATAAGCCCGACGAGTACACATAATAACTATAACTAGAGAGAATTGCATATAAGAACCCAAGAACGGAGAACATCGAACCAAAACTTCAACCCTAATTAGTAGAATCTGACATTACGGAGGCCAGACCTCGAACCGGATACTCATTAGAAGTACCCAAGTAACCAATCACAAGTATCAAGTATCTGAGGCCCGAACTCTAACCGGATGCTCTATATAAGTATCTGGGCAATAGAGGTCAGACCTTAAACCGGATGCTCCATATAAGTATCTGGGCAATAGAGGTCGGGCCTTAAACCGGATGCTCCATATAAGGCCAATGTAGCTGCTGAAAGAGTCCTAATCGATCCATGCTCATAAATGTCCGTGGAACGCCGTCCACACTTATCCAATCAATGTAAGTCCTTGGAATCGAGTTGAAAATCAAATTCAAATCACGAAGCAGAACTAGTGTCGCCGACATAACTCGTGAAGCCGTAACATCTGGGAAATAAGGATAACTATCGTCGGAGCAAGCGTATCGCCTAGCTAAGGCCCAAACTATCAGACTCAAGTCTGCTACACCAGTCTACAGGGATCTAAGCTGGCCGAGCGACGTCGGGGCAAAACTAAAGCCTATCGGATCCGAATAATGTATTTCTAAGGCAAGCCTTAGTCAAACCTAAACTAAGGCCCAACATGCTTCAAATAAACAGTAATTAAGCATACAAGCACTCCACATAGCGAGGAGGGTCAATTAATATCACAAAGCATGCTCACAGTTACCCAATAATTCTCGAAATAGGCGGAAAACATGATTTTTAAACACCTATACGTGATTCAATAACTACCCAACCCAAATCCCAACTAATCAACATGCAATCACTTTCTCGAGTTCAATCTAAGAGAGGGAAATCGTAGCCTACCTGTAGGCCGATCACACTCGCTCCAAAATCACTTCTCCGGAGCTTTTCCTATCCGAACGGCCTCGAAACGCTACCCCGCTATCAAAAATAGAGTCACAACATTATTACGGTCGTTTAGACACTAAAATCGCAAGAAACGAAGATGGACCAATTTCGGGGTCAAAATGGGGAAATTGGGACCCGCGCTGGAAATTTCGGAATTAACCCCAAAAGTAGGTCCTAAACAGTTCCCCGAGCTCATGTCCCAAAATGGGACACAATTCCGGGCTCGGTAAGAACACAATATCAACATGCAACCAAAACCTAAATTTTCTCAAGAACTAGAATTGGGACAGCAGCTAAATCAGTAAATTTACCAGAAACAGGAGGTCTATAGTGAATTCCGACAATACCACGACATTCTCTTCGAAAAACCACTCAAGATAGCCTCAAGAATCACTGAAATCGGACCTAAAATGGTTGAGAAAACAACTTTCAAAACTTCCAAAATCAAGCTCACAAAAAGGGGTCGTGGCAGCAGGTATTTTACGAAATTTACCTCAAACGGGGACCCCAAATCAATTTCCGAGCTCACCAACACGCTCCTTGCGAAAAACCCCACAAAATGAACTTTTGAATCACTGAATTTGGACTTGAAATGAGAGAGTTATGAGGGTTTTATGTTTGGGAAATATTGCTGATATATCTGCATTATATAGCAGATTTTCTGCAATTTTTTCCCAAAATTAAAACCTCCGACGGGGTGCTCCGAACTCGTTCGGAACCCCGTGCATGCAAACGAGATATGCAATCATACCAAATTCGATATTCTGGACTCAATGGAACAGTCAAAATTTACATACGAGGTCATGTTGATAAAAAGTGGGTCCCACAAGCAAATGCCATTTTAAGTCAAAAACCATAAAAGAGCTCAGAAAAATATCGAAAATCTTGAGACACAAAAGAAAGGTCCATCTAGACCAAACTTGATATTCCGGAGCTAATCGCACTGACGAAATTCTCATCCAAGTGCGTTTACTCAGAATGTTGACCAAAGTCAAACTTAGGCTTCAACTTATATAAAGTTAAAACGCCTAATCGCACCGACTCACTCAGAAAACCTCGGGAGTCATGCCGACCATGCTACTAGCCTAAAATGACCCTTTCGGAGTTGATGGAATCGTCAGAAATGAATTCCGATGTCATCTTCTTGAACTTTTGATCGAAAATGATCGTTCAAGGTTCATAAGCTCCAAAACACAAAAACTCGCACCAAGACCAAACGAACGACCAGGTGACCAAAATGTCAGTCCCAGAAAGTCATAAATGACTTGGGGTCGCTACAGGAATGCTCTAAATGACACACAGAAGGCAAAACACAAAAATCACCAAGAGGGTCATTACATTGCTAGTGTAATTGAAAAATATAAGTATTGGTTATTGTAAGAATATTGTTGACCCTTTTGTTTGTAAATGTATAAAATGATATGGAAAATTAATTGAGCAACTTTTTATAATATATTCCCACTATTCATATAAAATAACGGTAGTTTCAAAGAATAATTTGTTTTAACTTCTTAATTTTCTCTTTGAATGATGCATATGACGGGATAAAATCATAAGTACATGTTTTGTCTATATATCAATCACTTGTTTGTAAACATTATAAGAAGAAAAAAGAATTCACTTGGAATTATCATAAGTAGGAACAATTAAAAAATCACTGTTATAAAGATAACTACTTTAATCAGAAACGATTGAGGCAATCAAAATGTTTTGAGAGATTCAAAATAATTAGCTTATATTCAAAATATTTAATAATAAATATAAATTGGGATTAAGTTTATTATATGTATATCCTAAAGATAAAAAGAAATGAAGAATACACAAGTATAATAACCAATTACAAAGTTATATTTGAAAATTCAAAAAGATGGAGATATGAAAAATAAAAATTCACTTACAATTTTGTATTTGATGAACTTCCATCTTGTAACCATGCCAATTCACATATTTCTCAACAAAAAGAAGATAAATATATATGAATAAAATTATAAAAAACACAAATATAAGAATTAGTAAGGATTATTACAATTACAAATTTATAATCATTTTTTTACAAATGGTGCATATTAATCTACAAAAAGCAAGTTGATCACAAATTTGGATGAAAGAGGGGAATAAATATATAATGTTGTTGGTGAGTGTCTTTGATAGACTCTTCATTACCCACACTTATTATAAATTAAAATTAAAAATTATTTTTTTGACTCTTCATATCTTTGATAGACTCATTATTACCCCACTTATTATAAATTAAAATTAAAAATTATTTTTTGACTCTTCATTACCCACATTTGATACATGAATAACTTCCTCAAGCATTTACTACACAAAACTAATAGGCGTATTTAGTCCATTTTCTGATACATTTGTTGAATTTAAGTTCATATTTTATTAGTTAGTAATGCAGTAATTACAAGGGTATGTTCACTCTTGTTTGATTAAAAATTGTATGAGTAGAAAAACGATGGGATAGAAAATTTAATATCCCAAAGAATTTGAACCATTGTGTCTAGATGCATGAATTTAAATAGAATTATTATATAATATTAAATTAATTATATATTAATATTTAATTTAGTTTAGGGATAAAATAAGGGCAGAATGGTAATTTAACTTTTAAGTTAGGAGCTTCCCACTTATAATAATATAATATAATATAATACTAGTTTCTAGGAACGTGCGTTGCACGTTTGTTTCTTACTATTTTATAAAATTTGTACATGATTGAATTTCTGTTGGTAGTTATTCATTTCATATTATTTTTAAAAATAAAAGAAATTGCTACCATAAAGTATCCTTGGAAAATGAAAACATATAAGAAATTGCTACAACAATAACAACATAACCAATATAATCATATAAGTGAGGTCTTAAAAAAATTTATACGTATGCATCATTACTTCTACCTTGTAAATATAGAGAGGTTGTTTACCATGGACCCTTAGTTCAAGCAGTACTTTACTAAGTACTACATAAGAAAAGATTATTGAGAGAAATAAGAAAAGAAAAGAAAATTTATTAACATAAAATAGAATTTACATGCTGAATTTCACCTGAAATTGGACAAAGGAAACAAAACAAAAGTTATTTCTGAGATTTACCTTAAAGTAATAGAAAATCATTGATTCAGTCTCGTAATTTGAGGAACACAAAACCTGATTGAAAGAAAAAATAAATATTGAAATGGAAAACATTATTACCTAATGTAATTATAATAATCTATGTTTTATTACCTAATGTTACTCTCAAAATTCTGCACTTTTTTGTGTCAATGTATATAAGTTACCTAAATTAATGGTTATATGGTACATGAAAAGTTTGATATTACAAATAATATAAATATATATATATATATATATAATACTTAATTAATTAATTATTTTATAATTTTTGTTTATTTAATTTATGGGTAAAATGGTAATTCAGCATTATACTTTGAAACTTCACACTTCACGCGCGTTGCACGTATAACCCATGTAGTACATACACTACAAATCATACTAATTACTACAATATAGACATAAAGTTTTTACCAACATGAGTTGTAGTGCACTGGTGTGAGTGCTTCACCCTTAACCAGAAGTCTCGAGTTCGAGTCCTGGGTATGGAGAAAATCTTGTTGGGAGCGCCACCCCCGAATGGGCCCTACCGAGCGCAATCCAAATTTAGTCGGAGCTCCAATGTGGGCTCTGGACACCGGGTGGGAAACCAAAAAAAAAAAACATAAAGTTTTAAGTGATAAAAATACAAACTGAAATTGATGAGCAGATAACTTAATAAAATTACTTCTTTGTTGAATGAGTGATTAGATATAGTGTAAACCTGCAAATTGAACAACTCAATATTTCATAAAGATTTAAGCTATATAAAAGATCAGGTGGAAGGTGTACCCATGCATCAATCAAGAATAAGAAACTTGATATTAACATATGACAATAAAGTGGAAGTATCAACTTGATCCAACAATCCTTTGTCACAATCTACATATAATTAATATTGTTATTCTAAAAATATAGCTTTTTGTCATGCTTTCCCTATTAAAAAAATGAAATATTAGAAAGACCCTAATAGGAAAAGACAATATCTAAAATATTAACTAAGCACTATATACATGCAAAAAATATATAAGTAATACATACTATTTACTTACCATTAAAAGAAATCTGGACAAATAAACATTTATTATCCAATTGCTTGAACTTTATCCCTATGTGTATTTTGCAATTACATACTCCCTCCGTTTCACAAAGAATGACCTGGTTTGACTTGGCACGGAGTTTAAGTAAATAAAGAAGACTTTTGAATCTTGTGGTCCTAAATTAAAGTTATGTCAAATGTACAAAATTGCCCTTAATCTTGTGGTCTTAAACATGCCACATGGAAAGCAAAAAGTAAAATGTGGGGGATAAAATGGTAATTCAACTTTATATATGATATGATGATGATATGATGATTACATTTGTAATGGATATGAAACATTGATGATGTTGAGATTAGTGGCTGGAGAAAGCATTTCTTACTAATGAGCAAAAGTGGAATGAATCACCAAAACAGGTTCTTCTTCACCAATGTATCTCAGTTTTTGTAAAATATTTCATTAAATACCATCATCACAAACGTTGTGAAAACTCATGATCTGCAGGTAATAAATTTACCGGGAAGTGGGATATTCGTGTGCAAAGAGTTTGAATTGTGGAATTCATGCATGCGCACCTAGAATCAACCATCGATAAGGTAATTACAGGAAAAAACTATTATTGGGTTCGGGTGGATCCTAAAGTTATGATATATGTGATCATCTCATCCAAAAAAGTTTAATCATGTCTCCACAATATACATCTGCCCTTGACGTTGGTAACTCAAAAATAGAAGCATAGATAATTCAAAAGTCAATGAATTGTAGTTTAGTATTATCAATGAACTTATGAATCTATTTAATTTCTGTTAGTGGTGGCCTTTCAAGTTCATCGTTAGCCAATTACAACAATTGTTGAAGACGTAAAACCAACTTATCATGAAGCATTAACACAAAACAACAGAATTAACAATTGAGTAAAGATGATAAATAATACTAGTAGTACTAAAGTCAATGAGTTGTATTTTAATAAATCTTAGAATTATTGTAAATCCAGATCTACCTATTTCATTTAGCAAACAACTCTCTTTGCCATTATTTCTCAAACAAGCTAAGGGCATCTATTGCTAAAGTACTTCAGACCCTGAAAAGGTAAGTTCATCTTCAAAGTAATTTCTTGTTTTCTCTATTTTCAATAATTGTCATTTCTAGTATTAGATACTGTTCGTCAAAATAATTTCAATATCTCGACAAAATTAATAAGAATAATATATACTATACATCTTTTGTTTTGAAAATACACATGCTAGCAACTACTAAAGATGAAAATCTGTTTGTGTGATGAAAAAAATTTGACAACAAGTGAATGGTTACAAATTTTTTGACTTTTTATTTAAAGGAAAGGAAGGGAAATTACAATCATGGAAAGAGGAAAACAAAATCAAGAAGAAAGAGAGGAAGAGAAAGCAAACAACTCATCGGTATGTTTAAGAAAACTCTCTATAGCTATGCTAGGTGCCTACATAAAAAAATGAAATATATTGTACGTAATACTTTCTTATAGATGATATTTTTAATTATATATGTTCTACTTCGATGTTTCAATTTCTTTAGCATGATCAAACCTTTTATTGTAGATATTAATATGCTTCTAGTTCTTGGTGTTTTTTTTATCAACTTATTATGTTCTTAATTTGCGACACTATTTTTCACATAATTAATACCATTTTCTACTTTAAACATTTTCAAAAATGACATAAAGAAAAAAGAATTTGTTGCTAAGTTATATATATATATATATATATATATATATATATATATATATATA
>NC_064289.1:59991614-59993569 GCF_019186545.1 Solanum stenotomum | reverse complement strand
TATATGTAAATATTCTATTTTGAGATTCGAGTTGCCTTTGTGGCCAGATTTCATAAGTTAAGTTGTTTTGAAATCTTGCATTTGCATTGAGTTTTTCTGTTGAGTTAGGTTTCCGCTGAGTTAAGAAAGTCAGGCCAAGGGTTCGCTTGGGGCCATCAATGGTCTCCGAGTGCCGGTCCCGCCCAGGGTGTAGGCTCGGGGCGTGACCAGAAAAGTCACAACCCTTGAAAAATGTCACAACTCATCGAAAAGTGACAACCCTTTGAAAAAGTCACAACTCATCAGAAAGGGCACAACACTTTAGAAAAGTCACAATCCTTGGAAAAAATCACAAACCTTCGGAAAAGTCACAACTCATCAGAAATGTCACACCCCGTCAAAAAAATCTCAACCCTTCGGAAAAGTCATAACCCTTTAATGTGGAAAGGTATCTAATTTTATTATAATACAATTAATTAAATTAATAAATAAAAAAATGGATATTTTTAATTGGAGTATTATTGTAATTCAACATTCAAATTTGAGAATTCATGTTTTTAAGGTAGTATAGATAGATATAGATTAAGTGGTATATGCGCATTATAACAAGTTAATTATAAATTGTAGATGAAGATCAAAGTCTAACACAAGAAGATCTCTTTCTTTACAAAGATAAATTGTTCGGATACTTAGCACCCGGTCAAGGAGAACCAAAAAAATGATAAATTGATATTTTTATTTGAATTTCATTTGATTTTTTTTTTAATAATTAAATAGGATGTACCCTTTCAGGTTGGGACAATTAAAAAACCATTTAATCTAAAAATCTCTACCACCAAATTTCAATATGCAAGTAGATGATAAATTAAATTACTATAACGGTATAAAATTTACAAAATAATAGAGGAAATACTTCCTGACAATATGCATAGAAGTATATGCATTTAGGATAATTAATTTGCATGTTTATAACCTTCCGTGGAAATTGTATTTTGCAATACTAAACCTTCTATTGGAACAAATAGTTTCGACTTAGGGTGTGTTTGGTATAAAGGAAAACATTTTCTGAAAACGTTTTTCAATTTTTTCATGTTTGGTTGGCTTATATATTTTGGAAAATATTTTTCAAATCAAAAAACTATATGCAAAAGTCAAACAAAAGGTTTGGGAACCTCTGTACCATATGCAAGTTATCCTGTATCTCAGTTTTTGTAAAATATTTCATGAAATACCATCATCACAAACGTTGTGCAAAACTCATCATCTGCAGGTAATAAATTCCATGGGATATTCGTGTGCAAAGAGTTTGAATTGTGGAATTCATGCATGCGCACCTAGATAGAATCAACCATCGATAAGGTAATTACGGGAAAAAACTATTATTGGGTTCGGGTGGATTCTAAAGTTATGATATATGTGATCATCTCATCCAAAAGCGTAATCATGTCTCCACAATATACATCTGCCCCTGACGTTGGTAACTCAAAAATAGAAGCAAAGATAATTCAAAAGTCAATGAATTGTAGTTTAGTATTATCAATCTATTTAATTTCTGTTAGTAGTGGCCTTTCAAGTTCATCGTTAGCCAATTGTTGAATAAACAATGATGTGAAGACGTAATACCAACTTATCATGAAGCATTATATTCACACAAAACAACAGAATTAGCAATTGAATAAAGATGATAAATAATACTAAAGTCACTGAGTTGTATTTTAATAAATCTTGGAATTATTGTAAATCCAGATAGATCTACCTATTTCATTTAGCAAACAACTCTCTTTGCCATTATTGTTAAACTTGAGACCCTGAAAAGGTAAGTTCATCTTCAAAGTAATTTCTTGTTTTCTCTATTTTCAATAATTTTGCTGCACAGAAACCAAATATAATGATTCTTCTTTTACCAAATACGCTGACAAACATCTTTTTGATCCATAGCTACCTTACTCTCTTTGCCACTGTTCAACATTATTTCT
>NC_064289.1:59981064-59989976 GCF_019186545.1 Solanum stenotomum | reverse complement strand
ATGCAAATTATGTGAAGCTTTGGCTTTCTGATCCTCTCATCTCCTTTCTATGGTCTAGAATCTCATCCCCTTCTAGTTACCCTCTTCTATGTTATCTATCTATAATTAGTGTGTTGTTACTTTGTTGTGGGTATTATACGTTGTAACTTGTATTCCGTAATAACAATATATATATCAGTGTTTGGGTTGAAAATTGAGTTTGTTACAATGGACTACAAAACCGAATCTCCTATTAATCAATTTCGAAAATCATGTGCAGTCTCTTCAAACCATTTTTTGTCTTTAAATACCCCTCTATTGTGGATTTTTATTAGCATCACTATAGTTCATCCAACAGGAAGCTCAAAAATTCTATCTCTAATCTAATAGCTTATAGTGATATATTTTCATTAGTGAGGGGGATTTTTTGTCATCTTAGAAAAAATCTAAAAGATCTGCTTCTATTCACTCCGCTCTCTCCAACCCCCTCCCTCTCACCGGTAATACAACTTATCATGGGTAAGAAAGAATTTAATGAGGTGAGAATATACATTAACTAACCACGATTAAGCGATATTAATCTCATGCATCTATTGATTTATTGTAAACAGCCGGTGTGAGTAAGTATTTAGCCATCTAAATCTTTCTTTGTGAGATCCAACTAACCTACCAAATTTCTTTCATTTTCCTTACGACACTTTTACTTTTCCATAATTTTACTTCAATAGGGATGAGAGTAGCAAATTATTAAACAAACTATTAGATGAGTTGACTAACCTTTTTAGTTGAGGAAACTATATATCCTCTGCTTGCTTTGTTATTTGATCAATAGAGCTCGAAATTCTGGAAACAAACAGAGAGTGTACAGGAATAATTAAAACCAAAAAGTAAGAAAAGCAGCATGAATCAATTACACACAAATACTGTACTTGACATGTTTACGTACGACCATAAGTTTCAAAAGTAGTTTTTTTTCTTCTATTAAGCTTTGTGAAAACCCAAACTATAACAAACAAAATGCAATAGAGAAAGTACTTATTTGACCATGTAAACTAGCATGCAAGTGAGATGACAACAACGAGAAACCCTTCACTTCATACGATAGGATATAATTTATGTTGGCATATACAATACATGTAGGATGCCATGCACGTAGAACTTGTGTGTCTATTTGTTCAACTTTACACAAGTTTAAATGTCTACTTGTGCACATCTAAAGTTGGAGGGCTTACATGTAAAATCAAATTGTTATAGAATGTACATAGACATATTTTCCTATAGAATACATGGCACAATCACAACACAATCATAGATAAAGATATTTAGGGATTTTTTGATTTTGTTTTCCTTAGATTATCTGCACACCTACAAATAGCTCTTCTTTTTTTGGATTAATAAAACATTGAAGATTGCTCCATTCTCTCTATATTTTACATCAGCGTTACTCAAGTGTATCTTCTATTGTTTAACAATTATTTCCAACATAGTTTTTTCCTCTGTTATGTTAAAACTGAATCCACATATATTATCAAATTTGTACTTCAAAAGAATTAACAGTTGTATATATGTATGTATTCAGCATCATACTTACTGCTGCAAACGACGACAAAATGTTGTATAGCTTACAACTTTTTAAAAGATTTACAAAAACTTGGAAAAACTGAGATGTAGAATTACTCCATATAGTACAGAGAGTCGTGATGTATCTGAACTCTAAGAGTAACACATGATATGCAAATAAATCAAGCCCGTGCCAAAGAAGAGAAGAGCGTATACTAATATGATGATTTACTATTTAATATTTAATTTATTAAATTTAAATGTAATGTAGAAATAAAAGTGTAATCTAAGGATAAAATATGTAAAAGAATTCATATATATTAAATTTGAAATGGAAAATCATTATGACTTATTAAAAAATTCATAGTAACTATGATTATGAAAAATTATCGCTATTACTATGTGGAAGATGTAAAGATTGTTAGTTTTTTCTTGCTAATAATAACTTGCAATGAGTATTGAATTGTAAGTCTAGCTGAAAATATGAGTATTAATTACCATAATACGAATAGTCAAAATTTATTGAATCCTAAAATAGATATTAAATGAAAAAAAAAATATTTTAAATAATTTCAAGAAAATAAATTAATACTTAAAAAGGTATTTTCGTAGTTCAACTTTTGACTTAGATTCTTTCTACTTTTAGTAATATATATATGATATATGATGATATGTGATGTGAGGCCAAAAATATATATTTTAATCATTATTTGCCTCACATTTATTATTTATATCTGTCCTTTTTGAGCATGGATTTTATGAATTGTGCTAAATAGTGTATTTTATTTGTAGGAGTAAATTGGTGTAAAGTTGAAAAAGTTTGGAGCTAAAACGAATTAAATATGGAAAATTGAAGAAGGAAATCAAGCAGACAGCTTAATGAATTATACTTTATAAAATAATATATATTTTGGTGGAAGTAGAATTGGAATTGGAATTGAAACATATGAAGAACGAAGATGGGCAGGAAACTCGGCAGAGCACGGATTACGCGTACAGGAATTCTTATTCCGACTGGATTTGGATTCCTAATTTGTTTTGGACTCAATTATTTTATTTAGGGTTTCTTATCTCTATAAATAGTCCATAGAAATAATTATAGACAGGAATGAACAATAGAAGACCAATATAGAGTAAGGAGGAGGCACTTTTGAAGAAAAAATCGTCAATACTTTTTAGGGTTCTTTTCTTCTTCTTCTTCTTATTTTCTTAGAGATTAGTAGCTAAAGCCCTTGTTCTGGGGCTGTAGCTACGGATTCAATGTTGATTATTTAAGGTTTTCGAATTAATTATTGGTTGTCATTATAAGTTACTTCTATATTCTTGTTTTAGTATTTTGTGCTTGATCACCATGAGATAAATATATTGTCTAATCTTAAAATCGAACGAGAAGGGATTAGATAGACCAGAGGATATAAAGAGCTCGGTCCACCCATTAGATTGAGGTGATTAGTGTTCAGGAGTGACGCCCAGACGAACACCTTGCTTGGTTATGAAATAGGATGAAATATAAATGCTCGCCAGTTGGTTTATCTATCCCCGCTCAACGATATAGTTAGATGGCTAATTGGGGTAGGCGGCGAGAGGCGAACCACCCGGACCATACTATCAACCCTATAAACCAGTAACTTGACAACTGAAATTAATTCTAAGCCAAAAATATGATACATGAAATCCTATACATGCTGCAGCCCTGCGATTTTTCAACTATTGTAAGTAATTTTATTAATTTGTTCTTGCATTCTTCTCTTTTGGATCTCTTAAATAAATAATTAGATCAGTATAATTTAGTAAAAATAGTTAATTGACAAGTCCTTTGGGTTCGATAATCTGGTTCTTTTAAGAGCCACTATATTACTTGCGCGACCACGTATACTTGCGTGTGCAATTGGGAGCAACAATATGATATGATATGATGATATGATATATATATATATATATATATATATATATATATATCATATCATATAAATATATAAAAGAAAATCCTAGGCCCGCCTACGTGGCGCCACCACAAATCAGGATTCCCTTTTAATTTATTTTATTTCCAAAACTAGCCTTTCCTTTTCATGAAAAGTTGTGACTTTTATGAAGAGTTGCGACTTTTATGAAGATTTTGAGACTTTTATGAAGAGTTGCGACTTTGTGACTTTTATGAAAAGTTGCGACTTTATGAATAGTTGCGTCTTTTATGAAAAGTTGTGACTTTTATGAAAGGATGTGACATTCTGAAGGGTTGTGACCTCCCCAAAGGGTTGTAACTTTTCTAAAGAGTTGTGACCTCTCTAATAAGAAACAATAAGCATTTGTTCACATGACCATTTGTTGTCCATAATTATAGAAATTTCCTATCATTTTAAAACAATATAAATTTTGAACTTCTTCTTCTTTTAGACAATTAAATATTTGTGTACTTTGCTCCGGTTAAATGACTCGTTGATACCATTGTTTTGTTTTTCCATTCTGTTTCATTCTATTGTTACAGATCCTAGTATGTTTTAACAGTCATTAATTTATGCTTATATTATTAATTGTTATTTTTTAGTACATGCTTTGAATTTTATTGTTTATGTTTCTGCAAAATTATTGTTATAAGTAATTGTTAGTAAAAATTAAATAAGAAACGTTAATTGAGTTTTCAAGCAAGTTTCTCTGCTGGAACTAGAGCCGTCAATATGGGCTAGGCCCGTTGGGCCGGCCTGGCCTAACCCGGGATTTAATAGGGCTGGGCTAAGATTTTTGGAGCCCATTTAAGAAAAGGGCTTTTTAGCCCAGCCTGAATAAGCCTGCTGATCTATGGGGCTTGAGAAATATAGGTAGGGCCGGCCCGTGGGCTAAAAAAATATAATATACTATTAAAATTTAAAATTAAAGAGAGTCCAAACTCAAAATCTATTTAATATTTAACTAATTGAAACCACATATAAATTGCAGATGAAAACGACGATGTTAAGACAACCTTACCACAAGTTGATTCAGATATGCTTGATGAAGATGATCATGAAGTGTTGGATATGCCATAGATTTCATGATGTGTTAGATACGTCATAAGTTTCATGATTTTTTTAAGGAGTTTATTTTTAACTTTATTATGGTTGGAATATTGTCACATTTTTTGTGTTTTAATGTGACAAAACAATTAGGTTAATATTTCTATTTAGATATTTATACTTTTATTTGAAAAAAAAACTTAATAAATATTATAAAGATAATTTTATTTGTGGATTTGATTAACAAGTAGTAACATTAACACCATGTAATATTGTTTTGTCGATATTTATGATAATATTTTTAAATTACAATTTATAATTTATTTTAATAATTATAGAAAAAATATAATTTTTAAAAAAGTGGGCTAGCCCGGCAAGCCTGTAGCCACGTACTTGTGGGCTGGGCCGACCATTTTCTGGCCCACACCAAAAATGGGCTAGCCCGGCTTGACCCGTAAAATGTCAAATCCTGTATGGGTTAGCTCGAATGGGGTGGGCTAGCCCATATTGACAGCTCTAACTGGAACTGTTGAAGGTGCAATAAAAAAAGCCCTTACAAATCTCTATTTTCTTCATCAACAACGACATTCCTACACATATGAGGATGGGTTTTGTGTTCTTTAGAAAATCTTTTGAGAGTTAATAATTTTGCATGCCTATATTTTTTTATTTTTGACGTTGTTGTTTTCTATTTTTACTAAATTTTATCAGTGGATATTATAAGTACTTTAAGGATTGAAAGTTGATTGAAGTGTTAGTCAATTTTTTGATGTATGTTATTTCAAAACATAGGAACTTTACTGGTTAGAATGATTTGTTATCATCATTGGATATCTCATAGTTTACTCCCTTTAATGTATGTTTTTATCGCTATTTTGTGGTCTCCTTAAAATTGTATTGATTATTTTTCGTTTGGTATGTATATGATCTTACTTGGATAAAACTTTTGTTCTTTTAATGTTTTTATTTTTTTACTTCTCATTCGGCTCTTCTAAATATTTTTAGTGTGACTTATCACTATTTTCGGCAAGCTTAATTTGTAGAATATGAAATAAAACCTGCTCTAAATAAAAGTAATATCTTAAGCTACAAAAGATATGTCTATTAACATAGGTTTGTTGTCCTTTATGTCCCAAGTCATTATTGAGTGTTTGAGTTATCTAGGTTAGANATACTGTTGAATATTAGTTATAATGCAAAGCAATAGTTTTTAAGTATGTTTTAAATACTCCAAAACTCTTTTCATTATCATCCAATGAGTTTAATTGAGATTACTCGTGAACCGACTCAGTTTACTAATAGCACATGCTATATCTGATCGCGTATACTTTATGATATATATCATACTTCTCAATACTCTAGCATAATCCAATTGTGAGTTGCTTTTGCCTTCATGTTTTTGAAGTACAAAACTCATATTTATTGGAGTCTTGACAATATTGAAATCCAAATACTTGAACTTGTCAAGTACCTTCTCAATCACATCAGTAACTTTAATGTCCTTCATATCGAAGTTATTTTCTAGCATATGCTTAGTAGCATTTACATCAGAAATGTCTCTTTTGATGATCAACATGTCATCAACATAAAAACAAACAATGACCTTGTGATTTGGAGTGTCTTTAATGTAAAAACATTTATCACATTCATTAATCTTGAATTCATTTGCCAACATAGTTTGGTCAAACTTCGCATGTCATTATTGGGAACTTGTTTTTAGTCCACAAAGTGACTAAACAAGTTTACAGACTTTCTTTTCTTTTCTAGAACCACAAAGCCCTTGGGTTGTTCTATGTAAATTTCTTCCTCCAATTTTTCATTTAAAATAAAAATGTTTTCACATCCATTTTGACGAATTTGAAGGCCATATTTCGCAACTAGCGCAATTAACATCTGAATTGATGTAATCCTAGTTAGTGTTATTATCTGTCAAACAAGGCTTTCTTATTGTCTAAAGCCTATGACAACAAGTCTGTCTTTGTATTTGTCAATAGTTTCATCAACTTTCTTTTCCTTTTGTAGATCCACTTTGAATCCAAAAGCTTATTTCCTCGAGGAAGATCAACCAACTCTCAAGTATGGTTGCTCAAGATTGAATCTATCTTACTATTGACAAACTTTTCTCAAAGAGAATGAGTCCACAAAGGACATAACTTTTAGAATATATGAGACTCATTTTCAAGAAGAAATGCTACAAAATCAAACTCGTAGGAAGTAATTTGTCCATTGACATTTACTATGCCTCCGAATCTCTTTATTAAGTACATTCTCCTTTGTTTCTTTCCAAGGTCGTTTAGACCCTTCACTTGACTATCCGACAGTTCGGACTTATGAACCATAAATCGATATGCTTTACTATTTGCAGCATATCCAATGAACATACAATCCAAAGTCTTAGGTCCTATTTTGACCCATTTGGGAATAGTTCCCTCATTTCCATTTATCATATGAAATAGACTGTATTGGAAATTGTTTGATCACTATCTTTCAAGAGTTATTGCTTGTATAAACTTTAAGGGACGACAAACAATTCTCTATCAGGATACAACAAAGACTGAACAAACACAACTTTCTATTGCTCCCTTTCTTAACAAACAAACGTTTTTTTTAAATTATTTGTTACTCCCTTTACTAACAAACAAAACTTTTTGTTTCTCTCTTTCTGAACAGACAATTTTTTTTTTGTTGTTGTTGTTCTCTTTTGCTATAATGATAGCACCCCCCACAAATTTTGTGGTAAACCTGAACTTATAAATAGGACATTCAACATTTCCTTCAAAGTTCATTTTTTTTCTGTCAACAATTTCATTAGATTGAGGTGAGAATGTGCAGTAATTTGATGGATGATTCCATTTTCCAAATATATTTCTGCAAAAGAAGATTCATATTCTCCACATCTACCACTTCTAATCATGACAATCTCTTTATCCAACTGATTTTCAACTTCAGTTTTATATTGCCAATATGTTTCCATTGCTTCATCCTTACTATTCAGAAAATAAACATAACAATATCTAGTGCAATTGTCAATAAAATTTAT
Organism: Solanum stenotomum; assembly: GCF_019186545.1. Taxonomy (NCBI): domain Eukaryota; kingdom Viridiplantae; phylum Streptophyta; class Magnoliopsida; order Solanales; family Solanaceae; genus Solanum; species Solanum stenotomum. Next base: position 59,982,407 of record NC_064289.1, on the reverse strand, counting down.
GAAACACTTTTTCCCACCACAAGATGGTGTTGACTTCATATCACAAATGTCAGTGTAAATCAATTCTAAGGTATTAAAATTCCTTTCAATAACACATACTTGACATTTTGATTTATTGCACTAGAAGTTAGGCAAAACTTCTAAGTTGATTAGTTTTTGCAAGGTTTTGTAATTGACATGTCCCAAGCATTTATGTCACAAACAATTTGATTCAAGCAAGTAAGAACAAAAATAAATACTAAGTTTGAAAAGACCTTCTATGAGGTAACCTTTTCCCACATATATTTTGTTCTTTACTTTTTTTTTTATATAACTTTCTCAAATATAGACATTGTTTTAGAGTCAATACCTTGTCATATGTCCTTTTCAGAAGGACCTTTCCATAACATTCAATTTGTTATAGAATTACCCATGATCATAGTCTCATCGGTCCAAAGGGCAATATGACCCAAATGTTTGTTTTACAACACAAACATAACATATCACTTTTCACCAATGTTCATGTCTATAAAAAAAAATTTAATAGACATATCTTTTCATGAAAAATCACAATATTTTAAAGTGAAACTTTTTCATCAAAAAATACAATTCTTTTCAATGATTAATATAATTTTGTGGTTTCATACTAGTCATATCATATACTAGTAAATAGAGACTCAACGACCACAATATCAAATATACTCCAAGAATTTTGTGGATCTAACATAATACAAGATTGTCATTAAATTTCGTATCTTATACTTTCAAATTTAAATTAGATTGTAAGTCTAATTTTGTCTTTATCACAAGTAAAGAACCCCCCACATTTTAAATATGTTCTCAAAAATATTTTTCAAGTATTTGAAATTATTTTCCACATATTTTTTCCCATGCTTACACATTGGCAACACGAAGCCTTCTTTTGGAGATTTAATCCATATAAACACCCATTGCAGGCACAAAAACCACTAATTTTATGTCACTGGTGTTTTTTTCCCCTTTTTGTCACAACTAGACAAACCACTTAGTATTTAGAATACTAACAATAAAGATTCAATCTTTATACAACTTGTTTCTAGTTTAACGATGAAGTTTTTATATTCTTCTAATCGTTAATCGAATGAACCTTGAATTCTGATGAAGTTTTAATATTCTTTGAATCAGTTTCACATTCAGACAGAGTAGTAAACCAAAAAGGTTTTAATCTCCAGAAACCTCAAATACAACACTGTTTCGAGCTAATGATGAAGATTTTATTTTTTTCAATCATTTAGCCTTAATATTCCTGACGAAGATTTTGTACTCTTCAAGTCAAAATATTCATTCAAACAGAGTATTTAACAAATTGGTGAAGTTTCTATATT
>NC_064289.1:59957777-59980971 GCF_019186545.1 Solanum stenotomum | reverse complement strand
GATTAAAAAAGACTATGAATTGTATTTTAATATTTTATTCTTCATACCCATGAGCATCTAAAAGCATTCAGACAAAGCAGCAGAATTGTATATTAATTATTAATAATCTTAGAATTGCGTTTTCATTAAAAATATGTATAACTTCCCAAGATCTAGATCCAGCTTCTTTAATCTATTGTTGACCTTTACACTTAGCAAAATCATTTTGCTCCCATACTCACTTTGTCACTCTTCAACATTATTGCTAAACTTCAGACTGTGACAAGGTAAGATCTATCTTCAAAGTCTCAAGCTTCTACCTGGGATTTCATTTTTCATTACGACTCTGAAGATATAACAGTAAAGTTTTTCTCTTCTTTTGATCATGTTCTTATACAACTTTGCTGCACAGAAAACAAATATACTGATTCTTCTTTTACCAAATACGCTGACAAACATCTTTTTGATCCATAGCTACCTTACTCTCGTTGCCACTGTTCAACATTATTTCTCAAACAAAGGCTTCAAACGGTACTGAAAAGGTAACATCTTGTTGAAAGTCACTTGTCTTCTCTTTATCTTTTACCAGGGATTTCATTTTTCATTATGACTTAATCATATAACAGAAAGATTTTTCTTTTGATTTATTGACAACATAATAACATGATGAGGATGGTTGAGAAAATGAAATTATCTCTTAAAGATACTTCTGAGTAATTTTGGTAATTTGTTAAAGTGAGCACTTTAGGTATTTAAAAGACTTGAGAAGTCCATGAATCATATTTTAATAATCTTGGAATTTCTAAATCTACATCTAGCTACTTCTAGTGAAAGAGAGAACTGAGACAAAGAAAAATATTCGTAAGTCTTCAACTATATTCACTATATAAAAGAGAGTAATTATGTTTAAGGAAGATTGTTTTTTGTGGAGCTTTGGACTCTTAAACTAATCCAGAGTTGTTTGAGTTGTACGACGTTGTTGGATTGTTGTATCATGGAGGGCAGGGGCTATGCAGAGGCGGGTCACCAGGTTCACCTAAACCCATGCTCCCCTCTCAATATCATATATAGTAGTGTCAAATACAACAAAACTGAGGAAGTGATATGAAGTGACAGAATTAAAAGTATGATTAATTTTCTTATCTTTTTCCTTTGTGGCAGACAAGTGAGGAGGCCCAATTTTCAATAGATGCACGACATTATCACTTTAATTATGATTAGTTAATGTATACTTTCACCTCATTAAATTATTACTTACCCATGATAAGTTGTATTAATTTGGTATTAATATCCAGTGCGGGTGAATTCTTACCGGGTGAGAGGGAGGGGGTTGGAGAGTGCGGAGTGAATAGAAACAGATCTTTTAGATTTTTTCTAAGATGACGAAAGATTCCCCTCACTAATGAAAATATATTACTATACGCTATTAGAGATAGAAAAGTTCGGTACCAGTTGGTCTCGTTTCTAAATGAACCCCATTTTTACAAGTCATTTTCTTCAATTCAAATCGCAAGTGTACCTTTATCATCTTCCACTAATTAAGTCCTCCTCTTAAGTTCGCGTGAAAATAGTGAAATTATTGATTATTCTTATCATTTCATCTTCTTTCTCCTGATAAAGTTTTATGTACTTTTTATGCATCAGGTCTTGAGAACTTGGAAAGGAAAAGTAGAATCATGGAAAAACGAAAAGATAATGAAGAAGCAAACAACTCATTGGTATGTTATTTGATAGAGTGAACTGTAAAGTATTGAATTGTAGATATGTGGCTTTAAAAATTTGATATGTGTTATTTTGGCAGGTGTCATTTTCTGCTCTTCGCAAGGACGTTGCCAATGTTCTGGATTTCATGGAGAGATTAAAGAATGAAGAAGATCAAAAGGCTGTTGATGTGGATCTAATTGAAAGCCTGAAATTGAAGCTGACATTTATTTGTACATATGTCCAGCTTTCTTATTCCGATTTGGAGCAGTTTGAAGATATAATGACTAGAAAAAGACAAGAGGTTGAGAATCTGCTTCAACCAATTTTGGATGATGATGGCAAAGACGTCGGGTGTAAATATGTCTTTACTAGCCTCACCAGTAATATGGATGACTGTATCAGCTTGTATCATCGTTCTAAATCAGATGCCACCATGATGGATGAGCAATTGGACTTCCTCCTCTTGAATCTCTATCATCTATCCAAGCATCGTGCTGAAAAGATGTTTCCTGGAGTGACTCAATATGAGGTTCTTCAGAATGTATGTGGCAACATAAGAGATTTCCATGGTTTGATAATGAATGGTTGCATTAAACATGAGATGGTTGAGAATGTCTTACCTCTGTTTCAACTGATGGCTGAGAGAGTAGGACATTTCCTTTGGGAGGATCAGACTGATGAAGACTCTCAACTCTCCGAGTTAGATGGGAATGATCAGACTGATGAAAATGCTCAACTCTCCGAGCTAGATGAGGATGATCAGAATGATAGAGACTCTCGACTCTTCAAGCTAACACATCTACTCTTGAAGATTGTTCCAACTGAACTGGAGGTTATGCACATATGTTATACAAATTTGGAAGCTTCAACTTCAGCAGAAGTTGGACGCTTCATTAAGAAGCTCCTGGAAACCTCTCCGGACATTCTCAGAGAATATCTGATTCATCTACAAGAGCATATGATAACTGTTATTACCCCTAGCACTTTAGGGGCTCGAAACATTCATGTCATGATTGAGTTCCTATTAATTATTCTTTTTGATATGCCCAAGGACTTTATTCATCATGACAAATTATTTGATCTTTTGGCATTTGTTGGAGCACTTATCAAAGAGGTATCAACTCTTGTTCGCGACTTAGAAGAGAAATTAAGAAATAAAGAGAGTATCGATGAGACAAATCGTGCAACCCTAGACTTGCTGGAAAATATTGAATTCCTCAAGGAAGATCTCAAACGTGTTTATCTAAAAGTCCCGGATTCATCTCAATGTTGCTTCCCCATGAGTGATGGACCGGTCTTCATGCATCTACTACACATACATTTGAATGATTTGCTGGATTCCAATGCTTATTCAATTGCTTTGATAAAGGAAGAAATTGAGTTGGTGAGACAAGACCTGGAATTCATAAGATCGTTCTTTGTGAATGTTGAGCAGGGATTGTATAAAGATCTCTGGGAACGTGTTCTAGATGTGGCTTATGAGGCAAAAGATGTCATAGATTCAATTATTGTTCGAGATAATGGTCTCTTACACCTTATTTTCTCACTTCCCATTACCATAAAGAAGATGAAGCTTATCAAAGAAGAGGTCACTGATTTACATGAGAACATTTCCAAGAACAGAGGACTCATTGTTGTGAACTCTCCCAAGAAACCAGTTGAGAGCAAGTCATTGACAACTGATAAAATAATTGTAGGTTTTGAGGAGGAGACAAACCTGATACTTAGAGAGCTCACCAGAGGACCGGCAGAACTAGATGTCATTTTGATCACTGGTATGCCGGGTTCAGGTAAAACTACTTTGGCATTCAAAGTATACAATCTTGTCATTTCGACCTTCGCGCATGGTGCACAGTCGACCAAGAATATGACGAAAATAATTTGTTGAATAAAATTTTTAATCAAGTTAATGGCTTGGATTCAAATTTGATTGAGAATATTGATGTTGCTGATAAGCTACGGAAACAACTGTTAGGAAAGAGGTATCTTATTGTCTTAGATGATGTGTGGGATACTACTACGTGGGATGAGTTAACAAGACCTTTTCCAAATGGTATGAAAGGAAGTAGAATTATTTTGACTACTCGAGAAAAGGAAGTGGCTTTGCATGGAAAGCGCTACACTGATCCTCTTGAGCTTCGATTGCTAAGATCAGAAGAAAGTTGGGAGTTATTAGAGAAAAGGGCATTTGGAAACGAGAGTTGCCCTGATGAACTATTGGATGTTGGTAAAGAAATAGCCGAAAATTGTAAAGGGCTTCCTTTGGTGGCTGATCTGATTGCTGGAGTCATTGCTGGAAGGGAAAAGAAAAAGACAGTGTGGCTTGAAGTTCAAAATAATTTGAGTTCCTTTATTTTGAACAGTGAAGTGGAAGTGATGAAGGTTATAGAATTAAGTTATGACCATTTTCCACATCACATCAAGCCATGCTTGCTTTACCTTGCAACTTTTCTGAAGGACAGTGCACCGACAATCTCTTTCTTGAAAGAATTTTGGAGTGCTGAAGGACTTGTGGAACAGACAGAAGTGATGGATGTTTATATGGATAACTTAATTTCCAGTAGCTTGGTAATTGCTTTCAATGAGATAGGTGATTACCCGACTTTCCAACTTCATGATCTTGTGCATGATTTTTGTTTGATAAAAGCAAGAGAGGAAAAGTTGTTTGGCCAGATACGTTCAAGTACACCATCTTCTTCTTCAGATTTGATGCCACGTATATTGACCATTTATTATGATGATGATGAGGAGCACTTTGGGCTATTCGGTTCAAATAAGAAAAGGCATTCTGGTAAACACCTCTATTCTTTGAAAATAAATGGAGACCAGCTGGATGACGGTTTTCCTGATACATATCACCTAAGACACTTGAGGCTTCTTAGAGGGTTGTACCTGCATCCCTCTTTAATCAATGTGAAAGATTCTTTGCTGAATGAAATAAGCATGTTGAGTCATTTGAGGTTCTTACAGATTGGGACAGAAGTTGAATTTCTGCCTTTGTCTTTCTCAAACCTCTGGAATCTAGAATTCCTGGATGTGTCTAATGAAGGATCAACCTTGATACTATTACCGAGAATTTGGGATCTTCTAAAGTTGCAAATTCTGTATGTGAGTAATTGTTCTTTCTTTGATATGGATGCAGATGAATCAATATTGATAGCAGAGGACACAAAGTTAGAGAAGTTGAAAATATTAGGGGAACTCATTCTTTCCTATTCGAAAGATACAGAGGATATTTTCAAAAGGTTTCCCAATCTTCAAGTGCTTAAGTTTGATCTCAAGGAATCATGGGATTATTCAACAGAGCAATACTGGTTCCCGAAATTGGATTGCCTAACTGAACTAGAAAACCTCATTGTATCTTTTAAAAGTTCAAACACAAACGACAGTGGGTCCTCTGCAGCCATAAATCGGCCATGGAATTTTTACTTCCCTTTGAATCTGAAAAAATTGCATTTGGGTGACTTTCTTCTGACATCCAATTCACTATCAACAATAGTGAGACTGCCCAACCTTGAAGTATTGTACCTTTATCATACAATCATCCATGGGGAAGAATGGAACATGGGGAGGAAGACACCTTTGAGAATCTCAAATATTTGAAGTTGCATGAAATGACACTTTCCAAGTGGGAGGTTGGAGAGGAATCCTTTCCCTCCCTTGAGAAATTAAAACTGAAGGGATGTCATGAGCTTGAGGAGATTCCACCTAGTTTCGGGGATATTAGTTCATTGAAAATTACCAAACTTGTAGAGAGCCCTCAACTTGAAGATTCTGCTCTCAAGATTAAGGAATATGCTGAAGATATGAGGGGAGGAGATGAGCTTCAAGTCGTTGGCCGGAAGAATATCCTGTTATTTAAGTAGCTTTTGAGCATTATGGTTGAATAGTAGATTGTATTTAGAAAACTAATAAGTTTTTAACAAAAATTATAATTTTAAACATTAATCTTGTACACCAAAATACTATTCTTATCACTGCTTTCTTTACTATTTTGGCAGATAGATTCATTGATTTATGCTTTTGCTTTTCTTACAATAGCAGAATTTCTTACTTTTCTGCCACTAGGTATCTCTTTATTTTTTTCTTAGCATTCACACACACAATAATTTTCTTGCTTATAAGCCATCTGCGGAGGATTTGACGTTTACAAGTTTCTATGGCAACTCACGTTAACATCAATAATAATTAGATTCACAATCACATATTTATAATTATTAAGTCGATAACTTAATACACATATGTATAGGATTTTGACAAAAGTTGAGGGATTCACATGAATTCATAGATTACGCTGTGGATTTGCCTATGGCTGTCCAAACCTCCTTTGTGTCAAACTTGGTCTGAAGTCTCATCTTATGTGCTCAAAGCACAATCGTTCAACCTCAATCAAGGTACTGATTTAAAACAACATTGATACTACTGGCAAAAACCCAACAAACTTTCATCACAAAAGCTAGCCCGTGAAGTGAAGAGGTTATAGAGAGCTTATAAGCACTCATGACTTCCTCTCCTCAGAACATTCAACCAAATTAGGCTGAAATCCCACTCTGAACAAAAATAAGTGTTTGTTTATCAAACTGACTCGTACTAGAACACTGAAATACCTTCTACTAAACGTTCAACAAATGGGATTTCCAGCACTCAAATGAATGAAAGGTTCACATTAAACTTCAAAGAGAATTACAACAATACATGACCACAAGTACATTGACAGCACCATTTAACAGAAGAACAAGTCGCTAGAGAAAGTTAAACCGATACATAATGATACAAAATAGGATACACAGTTGAACACCCGCCCCCCCCCCCCTCTCCAACCCAAAAATACAATAGCTGTCCTTGCTGATATAGCACAACAAGAAGAGTTCAAACTCATTATTAATTAATTGCTGCGAAGTCGATCAACAAAAGGTCAAATCACTTCACTGCCACCATAACCAGCACTGCAACTACAAGGCTCAAGCAAGTAAACGCGGGTGAAAGATTAACATAAAACTTATACCTGAAGTCTTCCTAAGAAGCCAGAGAGCAATTCCCGTTGCTATATGGAGTCAATGCTGCATCTTCATCAATAATCCAAACAAAACCAGGAGTGTCGAACCTCCTTCCTGACACTGTCCTGTATATATAAAGTTTCTCAACAGGGCAGCTTTCTAGTCTCGTATCCGGATGACCCCTCTCGTCTATAACTTCAACATTAAGCCCTGGCAACTTCTGGGCTAGCAGCTTACATGCTTCAAAACTTACTGAACAATTAGACATCCAAAGGGATCGCATTGTCTCCAGCTTTGCAGTATTAGCCAACAGAGCCTCATCGCCAAAGGGGCAGTCTCTAATCTCCAACTTACGAAGGCTCTCACAACCAGAGAGAACATAGTGAAGGCCTAGATCGCTATCGCCCGCAAAAACCAAGGAAAGCATCTCTAACTTCTTAGCATGGACCCCAATGTACTCAAACACATTATCTGTAAGAAGGCCAGAAAGAGACAGTCGCCGCAATTCCTTGCAGTGTTGCACAATGGCCCCAAAACCAGTATCAAGTGGTTCAAGGGTTAAGTAATCAGGAGTTCGAGGCTCGATAATACACAAACGAAATCGGATCATGTTAGGACGATTCCTTGCAATAGTAACCAAGGCGTCATTTGTCATTTGGCGGCAGAAGTATAAAACTGACTGAAGCTTAGGGCAGCCCATTGAGACAGCTACAAGGCCTTCTTTTGTCAAGGATACATTCGGTCCTGGAGCAAATGGATCAGAAGGAAACACCCTAAGCTCTTGAAGTTCCTTACAAGTGTTGGCAATCTCCTCAAGACCGCTATCTTCAATGATATGACATATGGGAATAATCATCTAGGGTTTTTGTCTCTGCTGAAATTTGAACTTGAGACCTTAGCGCTCTCAATCACTTCGTTGACTACAAACGGAGTGTATTGGAAGTTTGATTAACTTTCTTATCTCTTTCCTTTATGGCAGATAAGCATAGTTGTGCACCGGCAAAATTAAAGGTCATAGTTATCCACTGAAGTCAAGCTAAATGTAATGTTAATGTATTATGCCTAAAAAGAATTAATATAACTTGGAAAAATGTTGAATTTTTTTTATCTTTTTTTGTAAGTGATACAAAGTTAAAAATATGAACACAAGTATTTGGAGTTTCTAAAATTTTGGAATATTCTGGCAAAATTTGGGCGGAGAATTGTGACCGTTCATGTCCAAACATGATTACCCATTGGCAAATATCCAGAGTCTTCATACAAAAAGTAAATCAAATATATTCTGGAGGATAAATTGGCAGCACCAACAGGTTCTTACACCTTTTTACTGTTCTTAAAAGATGTCTACAATGTGTTTGATCAAAGTCCCGACTGAACTATTAAGTAGATGATATTGGAAGACGAGGTTAGTAAAATAACAAGCAACCAAAGCAGTTTAGAGAGATCACTTTTTTTCCCGCGGGATTTTTCTAGTAAGGTTTTAACTAGGCACATTATCTACTAATAATGGACATCCAGTGTTGTAAAGTATCATACTAAATATATGTTGAGTTACTTTGGTTGTTCATTATTATTGAACATTGCTTTCATATAGTGAGTTAGTATCATTATTTGGTCTACAAATTAAATTTAGATTACTCTGGGTAAACAAGCCAGATAGTACAACTTAAATAGCTCATCCTTTCAGCTATTAATATTTCTAGTTGAGAATGAATGCTTGTGTCCCAATGTCACCTGACTGACTGACTGACTTGTTCAAACATATTTTTTTGTCATTTTCTTGCTATCTTCTCCTCCACACAAATCTTATCAACCTAATATATACTTTGTTGGAAGGACTATAGTCATTTACAGAAACAGAGGACAGCAATATCAGATTTTTCATCAGTTGAAAAGGTTCGATCATCTCTAATTATAACTGTGTGTTTAAACTTTGTTATCTGCATCAGATCCGGATAATTTGAAAGGCACTGTCATGGAAAGAAGCAACTTAGAGGTATGTCATACAATTCTTATATTTACTTGGATCATTATCTTATTATAATACATAATCAAAATTATGTGTAGTTACCCAGAAAGTATAATTCATTGGGAAGTCAAATGTTCGGGTACTGAAATATAACATGTCAGCAGATTATTGCAATGAAAATACATTCCTTGAGAAATAGAAAATTTTAAGACCAAAATTGTTGATAAACCCCACAAGATGCCTAGAGAAATCGGACAAACCAATGTATAATTTTAGACCCCAGCATAACCATACTCTAAACCAACCGAACGGACTTACTATGCTCCAAGAACCAATGGAGCTCACCAATAGCTGAAGGGACGTAAGTACATAGAAATTGTATGGTATGTAATATGGCAGAATGAGACATCGTAACTCCGTTGTTTTGCTGATCCTAACAAACAATGGGACCTGGTCCCATGAGTTAAGCTTGTTCTCTGGTCAAATGGGGAACAACTGTAAATCTGCCAACTCTATCATGGTTGGTGTGCACGGGAAAAGAGGACAGAGCTCTCAGCCAATGAGAGGACACTAGGTTGTTTTGTTCAGAGGATAATATACCTTTTGTTGACATGAAACTACCTAGTCCTTATATCCGACATGCATCACCAAGCATAAGTGCCTTTTGTTTCTCTCAAGAAGAACGCAAGCTTTCAAGAACTGCAAGGGACCTAATAGAGTTATCAAGAGTGTCTTTAGTTGTTGATCAAAAGTTTGTGTAGTGTGTGTTTTTAACTTGTAAGATCTGTTCCTAATCTACAAAGGAATAGATCGTGTATTTATTATTCCAGTGAACAATGAACATAGTTAGAGTTAGCTGTGTAGTATGTGATTGAAGTTTATATTAACTATATAGTGGGCAATAGAGTTATTGCTTTGGCTCTTTCTGTAATAGAGGTGTTACAGGTTGTAGGATTGAGAGTTTAATCCTTGTATGATTGTTGAAGTCTGTATTCACTTGTTGCTTGAAGATAGCGAAAAGAAGTTGGAAAACCCTATTGAACAGGTCATGATTTTTCCTCCCTTAGAAAAGAGGTTTCCACGTAAAACTCCTTGTTGTTCTTATTCTGTACTTCAGTATTTTACTGCATTAAAGTGGGACAAGGACCTGGTCCTGTAGTTTGTGGTGGACTCGTATAAACTAATAAACATGAAACATAACTAAAGGGAAACAGGACGTCCAATAGAATCATAATCATAATATAGGAGGGAACGTGAGTGACATGAGTATAAAAGGGGAACCATAAAAGTGGCCATGATATGCTGGAAAAAAGAGAGGAAGAGGAAGCAAATGACTCGTCAGTATATAGGATAACATATTGCATGGTAGAAATGTGGCTTTGTAAATTTGATAGGACTAGTATAGTAACATTTGGTCTTCAGTTAATATCTCATATGGTCACTCAACTTATACTTCTTTTCATAGAAAGTCACTCAACTTTCATTTATAACCTCAAAGTCATTTAACTATGGATTTTTCTCACAGAAAGTCACTCAACTAATAGTTTTTTCATAGAAAGTCACTCAACTTTCTTTTATAACTTCAAAGTCATTCAACTATAAATATTTTACCTACAAAGTCACTCAACTATTTATATTTCATTTAGAAAGTCACCCAACCAATTTAAATATGTTTTCATTAAATTTTGTGAAATACAATTTTTGTTTTAAGCTATTTTTTAAAAAAAAATTAATAAGATGCTCATTTTATTTTTTTATTAAATTTTGTTGAAACACAAATTTTGTTTTAAACTATTTTTAAAAAATAAGAAGATACGCATTTTAATTGGTAAATTGGCAGCACCAACAGGTTCTTACACCTTTTTACTGTTCTGAAATTGGTAATATTAAAAGATGTCTACAATGTGTTTGATCAAAGTCTCGACTGAACTATTAAGTAGATGATATTGGAAGACGAGGTTAGTAAAATAACAAGCAACCAAAGCAGTTTAGAGAGATAACTTTTTTTCCCGCGGGATTTTTCTAGTAAGGTTTTAACTAGGCACATTATCTACTAATAATGGACATCCAGTGTTGTAAAGTATCATACTAAATATATGTTGAGTTACTTTGGTTGTTCATTATTATTGAACATTGCTTTCATATAGTGAGTTAGTATCATTATTTGGTCTACAAATTAAATTTAGATTACTCTGGGTAAACAAGCTATATAGTACAACTTAAATAGCTCATCCTTTCAGATATTAATATTTCTAGTTGAGAATGAATGCTTGTGTCCCAATGTCACCTGACTGACTGACTGACTTGTTCAAACATATTTTCTCCTCCACACAAATCTTATCAACCTAATATATACTTTGTTGGAAGGACTATAGTCATATACAGAAACAGAGGACAGCCATATCAGATTTTTCATCAACTGAAAAGGTTCCATCGTCTCTAATTATAACTGTGTGTTTAAACTTTGTTATCTACATCAGATCCGGAGAATTACTGTCATGGAAAGAAGCAACTTACAGGTATCTTATATTTACTTGGATCATTATCTTATTATAATATATAATCAAAATTCGAAGGTAAAATAAAATAAAATAAAATACTGCACGTAGATTCTCGAGTTAATTTCACCCATGATCAATGAACTTTACTTGTGTATAAGTAATATTCTAAAAACTAATTTTTGTCTCACTAAATTCACTGAACCTTATGTGTTCTATCAATATAGCCACAAAATTAACTTTTGTATCATTAAAGTCACTGAACTAGTTAGTTACCCAGAAAGTATAATTCATCAGAAAGTCAAATATTTGGGCACTGAAATATAACATGTCAGCAGTTATTTTAAATAATTTTTTAAATTAAAATGCATTCCTTGAGATATAGAAACTTTTAAGCACCAAATTGTCGATAAACCCCACAAGATGCCTAGAGAAATTAGACAAACCAACGTATAATTTTAGACCCCAGCTTAACCGCTAAACCAACCGAACAGACTTACTATGCTTCAAGAACCAATGGAGCTGAAGGGACGTAAGTACATAGGAATTGTACAGTATGTAATATGGCAGAATGAAACATGAAACATAACTAAAAGAGAAACAGGACGTCGAATAGAATCATAATCATAACATAGGAGGGAACGTGAGTGACATATGAGTATAAAAGGGGAACCATAAAAGTGATACATAATATGCTGGAAGAAAGAGAGGAAGAGGAAGCAAATGACTCATCAGTATATAGGATAACATATTGCATGGTAGAAATGTGGCTTTGTAAATTTGATAAGACTAGGAGAATAACAGTTGGTCTTTTGGCAGGTGTCATTTTCTGCTCTTCGCAAGGACGTTGCCAATGTTCTGGATTTCATGGAGAGATTGAAGAATGAAGAAGATCAAAAGGCTGTTGATGTGGATCTAATTGAAAAACTGAAATTGAAGCTGACATTTATTTGTACATATGTCCAGCTTTCTTATTCCGATTTGGAGCAGTTTGAGGATATAATGACTAGAAAAAGACAAGAGGTTGAGAATCTGCTTCAACCAATTTTGGATGATGATGGCAAAAACTTCGGGTGTAAATATGTCCTTACAAGCCTCGCCGGTAATATGGATGACTGTCTCAGCTCTCATCATCGTTCTAAATCAGATGCCATCATGATGGATGAGCAATTGAACTTCCTCCTCTTGAATCTCTATCATCTATCCAAGCATCGTGCTGAAAATATGTTTCCTGGAGTGACTCAATATGAGGTTCTTCAGAATGTATGTGGCAACATAAGAGATTTCCATGTGTTGATAGTGAATGGTTGCATTAAACATGAGATGGTTGAGAATGTCTTGCCTCTGTTTCAACTTATGGCTGAGAGAGTAGGACACTTCCTTTGGGATGATCAGACTGATGATGACTTTGAACTCTCCGAGCTAGATGAGGATGATCAGACTGATGAAGACAAGGATGATCAGAATGATAAAGACAAAGATGATCAGACTGATGAAGACAAGGATGATCAGACTTATGAAGACTCTCAACTCTCCGAGCTAAACGAGGATGATCAGACTGATGAAAATGCTCAACTCTTCGAGCAAGATGAGGATGATCAGAATGATGGAGACTCTCGACTCTTCAAGCTAGCACATCTACTCTTGAAGATTGTTCCAACTGAACTAGAGGTTATGCACATATGTTATACAAATTTGAAAGCTTCAACTTCAGCAGAAATTGGACTCTTCATTAAGCAGCTCCTGGAAACCTCTCCGGACATTCTTCGGGAATATCTTATTCACCTACAAGAGCACATGGTAACTGTTATTAACCCTAGCACTTTAGGGGCTCGAAACATTCATGTCATGATTGAGTTCCTATTAATTATTCTTTTTGATATGCCCAAGGACTTTATTCATCATGACAAATTATTTGATCTTTTGGCACTTGTTGGAGCACTAATCAAGGAGGTCTCAACTCTTGCTCGTGACTTAGAAGAGAAATTAAGGAATGATGAGAGTACCAATGAGACAAATCGTGCAACCCTAAAGTTGCTGGAAAATATTGAACTCCTCAAGGAAGATCTCAAACATGTTTATCTGAAATCCCCGGACTCATCTCAATGTTGCTTCCCCATGAGTGATGGACCGCTCTTCATGCATCTGCTACAGAGACACTTAGATGATTTGTTGGATTCCAATACTAATTCAATTGCTTTGATAAAGGAAGAAATTGGGTTGGTGAAAGAAGGCTTGGAATTCATAAGATCTTTTTTCACGAATATTGAGCAAGGATTGTATAAAGATCTCTGGGCAAGTGTTTTCAATGTGGCATATGAGGCAAAAGATGTCATTGATTCAATTATTGTTCTAGATAATGGTCTGTTACATCTTATTTTCTCACTTCCCATTACCATAAAGAAGATCAAGCTTATCAAAGAAGATATCTCCAATTTACGTGAGAAGATTCCTGAGAATAGAGGTCTCATTGTTCTGAACTCTCCCAAGAAGCCAGTTGAGAGCAAGTCATTGAAAACTGGTAAAATAATTGTAGGTTTTGAGGAGGAGACAAACTGGATAATTAGAAAGCTCACCAGTGGACCAGCAGATCTAGATGTCATTTCGATCACCGGTATGCCGGGTTCAGGTAAAACTACTCTGGCATACAAAGTATACAATGATAAATCAGTTTCTAGCCATTTCGACCTTCGTGCATGGTGCACAGTCGACCAAGAATATGATGAGAAGAAGTTGTTGAATAAAATTTTCAATCAAGTTAGTGACTCAGATTCAAAATTGAGTGAGAATATTGATGTTGCTGATAAGCTACGGAAACAACTGTATGGAAAGAGGTATCTTATTGTCTTAGATGACGTGTGGGATACTACTACATGGGATGAGTTGACAAGACCTTTTCCTGAAGCTAAGAAAGGAAGTAGAATTATTTTGACAACTCGAGAAAAGGAAGTGGCTTTGCATGGAAAGCTCTACACTGCTCCTCTTGACCTTCGATTGCTAAGATCAGAAGAAAGTTGGGAGTTATTGGAGAAAAGGGCATTTGGAAACGAGAGTTGCCCTGATGAACTATTGGATGTTGGAACTGAAATAGCCGAAAATTGTAAAGGGCTTCCTTTGGTGGTGGATCTGATTGCTGGAGTTATTGCTGGGAAGGAAAAGAAAAAGAGTGTGTGGCTTGAAGTTTTAAATAATTTGCATTCCTTCATTTTGAAGAATGAAGTGGAAGTGATGAAAGTTATAGAAATAAGTTATGACCACTTACCTGATCACCTGAAGCCATGCTTGCTTCATTTTGCAAGTAACCCGAAGGACACTGCGACGCCAATCTTTGACTTGAACATTGTTTGGGGTGCTGAAGGATTTGTGGAAAAGACAGATATGAAGAGTATGGAAGAAGTGGTGAAGATTTTTGTGGATGATTTAATTTCCAGTAGCTTGGTAATTTGTTTCAATGAGATAGGTGATTACCCTACTTGCCAAATTCATGATCTTGTGCATGACTTTTGTTTGATAAAAGCAAGAGAAGAAAAGTTGTTTGATTTGATAAGTTCAAGTGCTCCATCAGATTTGCTGCCACGTCAAATTACCATTTATTACGATGATGATGAGGAGCACTTTGGGCTTAATTTTTTCCTGTTCGGTTCAAATAAGAAAAGGCATTCTGGTAAACACCTCTATTCTTTGAGGATAAATGGAGACGAGCTGGACGATTGTCTCTCTGATACATTTCATCTAAGACACTTGAGGCTTCTTAGAGTGTTGAACCTGAATCCCTCTTTTATCATGGTGAAAGATTCTTTGCTGAATGAAATATGCACGTTGAATCATTTGAGGTACTTAAGAATTGGGACAGAAGTTAAATATCTGCCTTTGTCTTTCTCAAACCTGTGGAATCTAGAAGTCCTATTGGTGGATAATGAAGAATCAACCTTGATACTATTACCGAGAATTTGGGATCTTGTAAAGTTGCGACTGCTGATCACTACTGCTTGTTCTTTCTTTGATATGGATGCAGATGAATCAATTCTGATAGCAGAGGACACAAAGTTAGAGAACTTGAGATACTTACATAAACTCGTGCTTTCTTATTGGAAAGATACAGAGGATATTTTCAAAAGGCTTCCCAATCTTCAAATGCTTTCATTTGTTCTCAAGGAATCAGGGGATTATTCAACAGAGCAGTATTGGTTCCCGAAATTGGATTGCCTAACTAAACTAGAAGATCTCACTGTAGGTTTTGAAAGTTCGAACACAAATGACAGTGGGTCCTCTGCAGCCATAAATCGGCCATGGGATTTTCACTTCCCTTCGAGTTTGAAAAAATTGTCGTTGGGTGACTTTCCTCTGACATCCGATTCACTATCAACAATAGGGAGACTGCCCAACCTTGAAGAGTTGACCCTTTATCGTACAATCATCCATGGGGAAGAATGGAACATGGTGGAGGAAGACACCTTTGAGAATCTCAAATATTTGAAGTTGCATGAAATGAAACTTTCCAAGTGGGAGGTTGGAGAGGAATCCTTTCCCTCCCTTGAGAAATTAAAACTGGAGGAATGTCGTAAGCTTAAGGAGATTCCGTCTAGTTTTGGGGATATTAATTCATTGAAAATTATCAAACTTGTGAAGAGCCCTCAACTTGAAGATTCTGCTCTCAAGATTAAGGAATACGCTGAAGATATGAGGGGAGGGGACGAGCTTCAGATCCTTGGCAAGAAGAATATCCCGTTATATAAGTAGCATTAAAAGTATATTGTACTTTGCTGGGTGATATTGTATATATATGATTAAGAAAATTCTGTTAAGTGGTTATGAAACATTTTTGTGGGATTCCTCTGAGTTTCTTTTAACAAAAATTATAATTTTTATAAATACACATATCATTTGTCCATTTGACACGTGTCATTTGTGATTGCATGTCACATATGAGGTATGTTGGTATATGGGTGACCACGAGGCATACCAATGTCAAGTATAGGTTTCAACATACGTAATTTTAAGGTAACCATTTATACGATGTTGATGCCACTAGGTATCTCTTATTCTATGCTATGTTGTTTGCCATTGTCATTCTCTCTTCAATTTTTTCTTTGCATTCACACACACATTAATTTTCTTGTAGACTGCGTATTATCCGCATGCAAGACAAATCTAGGATTTGATGTTTACAAGTTTTTATGGTGACCTTAATATCAATAATAATTAGATTCTCAATCACATATTTATAATTATTAAGTCAATAACTTAATACACATATGTATAGGATTTTGACAAAAGTTGAGGGATTCACATGAATTCATAGATTACATTGTGGATTTGCTTTCAGATGTCCAAACCTTCTATGTGTCTAACTTGGTCTGAAGTCCCATCTTATGTGCTCAAAGCACGATCATTTAACCTCAATCAAGGTACTGATTTAAAACGACATTGATACTAGTCTGTCACAAACCCCAACGAATTTTCATCGCAAAAGCTAGGCCGTGAAGTGAGCTTATAAGCACTCAAGACTTCCTCTCCGCGAACATACAACCAACTTGGGCTGAAATCACACTCTGAACGAAAATAAGTGTGTGTTTATCAAACTGACTAGTAGTAGAACACTGAAATATCTTCTTCTAAACGTTCAACAGACGAGATTTCCAGCACTCAAATGAATGAAAGGTTCATATTAATCTTCGAAGAGAATTACAAAAATACATGACCACAAGTACATTGACAGCATCATTTAACAGAAGAACAAGTCGCTAGAGAAAGTTAAACCGATACATAATGATACAAAATAGGATACACAGTTGAACACCCCCTCCCCCCTCTCCAACCCAAAAATACAATAGTTGTCCTTGCTGATATAGCACAACAAGAAGAGTTCCAACTCATTATTAATTAATTGCTGCGAAGTCGATCAACAAAAGGTCAAATCACTTCACTGCCACCATAACCAGCACTGCAAACTACAAGGCTCAAGCAAGTAAACGCGGGTGAAAGATTAACATAAAACTTATACGTGAAGTCTTCCTAATAAGAAGCCAGAGAGCAATTCCCGTTGCTATATGGAGTCAATGCTGCATCTTCATCAATAATCCAAACAAAACCAGGAGTGTCGAACCTCCTTCCTGACACTGTCCTGTATATATAAAGTTTCTCAACAGGGCAGCTTTCTAGTCTCGTATCAAAAGAGAAGGAGTGTAACACCAAATTAAAACTTAACATCAAATGGACAATCTGACAATCATATCAAACAGTTTTAAGAAATTGTATCATTTTGATACGTAGATTTCACATGTGTTATTAATTGTGAAGATGTCATATAATGTTTGAAGAGAATATATAAAAATTCATCAATATCAATTACATTATTATAGCATCACAATAAATTATACAACTTCAGATGTACATTATGTTCATCCCACAAATATTCGAAAATAAGATGAAATAGAGTACTAAAATCAATAAAATAGGTAATGAATTCTAAAAATTTTAAATAACAAAAATTAAAGACAATATTAAATTGCACGTGTATCCCAATTATATGAAATAGATATTTTTGAAAACTGCAAGACAATATTAAAATATGGTTGTGATGATTAGTTAAGTAAGAGCAATTTGACTAAATATCTATGAGACTTTTTTTTATTTCCCATTTGGTGTTCCGCTAATTCGAATTCACGTGTGACATTCCACTTTGAGGGTACTTCTTATAAGGTCTTTCCATTATCAAGAATTGAATTAAGAATGAATGAATATTTATCAATCAATCAACATATTTGATGAAAATATATATGAATTTCGGTCTTCACATATTATAAAAGGACAAACTTCAAATTTATTTCAAATTAATTAATTAATAAGGGTTCTTACTAACATGCTGATGACATTTCTTTCTTACTCATTAAGAGAGATATTTCGCCCTGCAGTAAAAAACAACATTTCCAGGAAAGAGTGAACAAATACATTGAAAGTTTAAAATGCCTACTCCAAAACATACCATAGGAAAATAAAGAGAGATCACAATTATTTCCTCTTTTAGAAATAAAAATTACTACTTTTATGATTAAATAAAGAATTGTAGCATAGCGTAAAAAATACAAAAAAAAAAATCATTTTATACAATAACAAATCAAGAAATAAGAAAAATATGAATAACATATCCCAAAATTGGTTAGACTCTTAATATGCCAAGATATTATCTAGATTTGACAATCAATTCATTAAAAATAAAAGAAACAACTATAAAAATAACAAAACTCAAACGAAAAGTAATAGGAAATGATTTTTTTAATCTGATTTGATAGGAAAATTGTTACTTACTCGTCTACTGGTTTATTAGTATGGACCCGTCTCAATGTACAATAACACTTGTAAATGTTTTAGGACCTTCTTGTCTATCATACCATTTTATACAAGATTTTAGAGATAAATAAAAAACTCTAACTTTAAAGAGATTATGGTAAGAATTTAAAAAAAAAATTGAAATAAAGAATGAAAATTAAAGAAAATACCTTTGTAACATCTAGTCAATCCACATAGAAAGCGGTAAGATATACCTGCCATCATACGATACAAAATGAGAAGATCTAAACAAAACAATATATTAATTAAAAAAGAAGGAACCAACAAATAAAAAAGGAAAAATGCATAAGTACCCCCAACATATGCCCGAAATTCCAGAAACACACTTATACTATACTAAGGTCCTATTACCCTCCGAACTTATTTTATAAATAATTTTCTACCCCTTTTCGGCCATTTGAAAAAATTGTCAACACGCGTTGGGCCCAAAAGATAGTGCCACGTAGGCCAAAAAGGGGTACAAAATTATTTATAAAATAAGTTTGGGGGGAGGGGGGTAATAGGACCTTAGTATAGTATAAGTGTGTCTCTGAGATTTCAAGCATATGTTGGGGGGTACTTATGCATTTTCTCAATAAAAAATTAAGTGAGTAAAACAAGAGGATGAAACAGAAAAAATAANGTTGTTTCCGCAAAAAAAGTGAAACAATTAGAAAAGGAACCAAATCAAACCAAACACAAATAAAATCTGTTTATTTAATCGATTTTTATCCAAACTGTGAACACCCTTTATTGTTTTATTTTAATTTAATTTATTTTTCTTACTTCTCTTTTTAATCCATTTCAATAAGTTCTTTCTCTTCTTCTTTTTTATTTTTGGATATCTCAGTAATTCAAATTTGGGAAAAAAACTTAAGTATACAAATTAAGTACCTTAATTACCACTATATAGCAATAGTTTTTTTTTTCACCTACATAACAATAGTTTTTTTTCAAAGTTATGTTTTAATATTAAAAAAAAAAAGTAAAATTTAAAAAAACATTTGAAAGAGTTCTCCATTTCTCAAATTTTTTTACCTTCCATGATTTACTCAAACTGGTTATAAATATTATTTCCTATCAATAAAAGGTTTCTTAACAAAAATAAAACTCTCATTCTATTAATTATGTCGACCATTCAATCATGGATACCAATAATTATTCAATTATAATTCAACATAAAGGACGTTGGGACGCATCAGGTATTACTGATAATTCAATCTTTAATTGGTATTTTTAAAAGTGATTTGTCTAATTTGAAAAAAATATGATCGTTGTTTTGTAGTACATCAATTTTGCTATGTGTTTTTGTGTTAAAATCGCAAAACAACATTAAAAATTACTTTTATAAACTTGAATTTTGTCTATGATGAGTCGTTTAATTAATGGTGTAAAATAGGTTGTTGTTGTTATTCACCAATTTCATTTTTTGATAGTAATTCTTTGATTTGTTTTGTAGGGTTTTGAGATTCGGATAGAAATAATATTTACTAATTATTTTTTTTGGTAATTGATTTGATTAAATTGATCGTTTTTAATTAGCGAAAATGATGGACTGCATGTTTGGTATACTTTCTGGTTTTTTTTATGTCATTCAATTTTATTTTGTACATGATGATGGTGTACGTATTGATTGTATAATTAAATACCAAATCTGCGATTATTTTTTTGGTATTTGATGTTGTTTAATATGTAGGTTTTTTTGGTTGCTTATAAAAAGCAAAGTTCGTGATTCTATTTTGGTAAGTGAGTTTGTGAAAATTATGGCGTATGATGATTCATGTATAAAGATCAAAATCCGGGAACATATTTTTAGTATTTATTAGGTCTATTTGATAGTTCAGTTGGTGTATGTCATTTGGTTGGTATTGTATTTTATGTTTATAATAAGCACCATAATTCGTTGATTTTTTTTGTTGCTGGTGTAATTGTTATATTTTAGTTAGTATATAAATCATAACTTTCGTGATAATTTTTGGGTACATCTATTGGTATGGTTGATACTGTGCTTTTGGTTTTTTATAGACAACAAACTTACTAATATTTTTTTGATGAATTATTTGGTGAAAATGATGGTCTATTTTAATTCGAATGTAAATTTTAAATTTCGTTAATAATTTTTGGTAGAAAATTAGGTGTAATTGATAGTATATTTGGTGTAGATGATTTGGTGTAATTGATAGTAAATATTTTTTTTAATAAACATCATAATTCGTGAATTTTAGGTCTTATATAAACATCAACTTTCGTGATAAATTTTGAATACATATATTAGTATAGTTGATAGTGTGTTTTGGGTTGTTTATAGACAACAATATGAATAATTATTAAAAGATACTTATTGTTTTGTGTTGGTATACTCTATACCCAAACAATAAAAAAACTAGAAAACTAATTTTGTTCATAAACCATTTTGTATACCAACAATAAATGTCACGCCCCGAGCCTACACCCTGGGCGGGACCGGCACCCGGAGACCATTGCTGGCCACAGGTGAACCCTTGGCCTAGCTTTCATGACTCAGCGGAAACCTAACTCAACAAAATAACTCAATGCCATGCAAAAACATAAACAACTTAATTGATAAAGATCTGGCCCAAAAGGGTAACTTGAGTCTCAAAATAGAATATTTACATATATATATATAAATAGAAGAGAGACTCAAAACTAACTGACTGACTGTCTATGAAGCCTCTAAACTACTGAGATGGATGTTAGGACAGACCCCGCAACACCCTAATAAAACATAACTAAGAACACAAAATAATTGAGTCCTCTGGAATGCAAGGAGGCTCACCACTGACTCTGGAGTGCTCAGCTGGATCAACGACGTACAGGATGCTGATCCGGGGTACCTGTATCTGCATCGTAATAAGATGCAGGCCAACTGGCATCAGTACATGGAATGTACGAATATGCGAGTTGGAAAACTAAGCAACATAGGCTAGAAGGAAAATCTGGAAGAAACTGAATAGCTTACCTGGCTCAACTCAACCTGACTGACTGCTTTCAATATAAGGCAATTTAAAACAAGTGCGATATAAAGAAAGACTGCTTTAAACATGCTATAAACTCTGAGTGTATACAAAGATACAATAAGCCTGAGATGTATATAGAAATACAATGATCTGATGTATATAAAAATACAATAATTTATGTGTATGAAGATACAATAACTGCTGTGGGAGTTTCTCTAACCGACAACCATCACATGAGAGCTATAGTGATAATACAACGATCGACCTCACGCTGCCAGAGCATCTTATACCCGGCCAAAGGTAAAAGACCTGAACTGCCTAATGGATCCACTAGTCTAATCCGAAAAGGATTCATCTAAAAAGTATAATCCCTTTCTACCCATGGTGGCTAACATGGTTCTATGGGGGCTGTGGGTTCCTTGAACGCTCCCCCAATTCGGTGCTCGATACTACTCCCAAAAATGTACTGGCTCTTATGTTTTTAAAACATATGTTTTCCTGCTGATATGAGATAATTACTCAAAAACTAGCCCGAAGGCTCTTTTGGAAATCTCAATTTCCAACCTTGTTTAAATGTACAAACATTTCTTTAAAATTTCTTTGGGAATACATAGTTCCCTAATAACTTTGAGAAATGAACTCAACTTTAAACTCTTTGCTCAACTTGAAATTCTTAACTTGTTTGGAACCTCTTGACTTAACTTGACTGGAAACTTGAGCCTTAAATTAAGTTAAAACATTCAATAAAGACTCTTGAATAACTTTAAAGAGTTACTCTTAAACCTTGCTTGACTTGACTCTAACTTCCCTTAACTTGATACTAACTCGCCTTGAATTAGATTATGGATTCAAGTTATATAATCACATGTTATGGATGAGTTCTTGACATTTAAACGCAACTTGAAGTGTTGGAAACAACTTGGAAACATAGGTATAATACCTAGGAATATGCATGAGAAAGTGTGGAAGGAATGGGAGAACATGGCGTCCTTGGCGCTCTGGAAGGCGCGGAGCACCAGCCCTCGAAGCTCAGAAGGCACCTGCTGGCGCTCTGAGTGGCGCCCCGCCCCAAGGGCTGGACTTCAGAGTCCCCTTTGGGGCATGCTGGCAGGCGTGACGCGCCAGTGTCACACCCCAAAACCAGATGTGATGGCACGTGCCCAAACCCCACCGGACACGTCAGCCTAACACCCAAAAACCCGACGATACAGAATTTATAAAACAAGAATAAGATAGAAAGATAAGCGGAAGTCTTTAAATAAACTCAACATAACCCCAGAATTGGTTGTCACATGTACAAACCTCTAATACAGAATCTGAATAAAATATACAAGTCTCATAGTAAAGTTCTAGAATAGAACAGAACAGTAAATATAGATAACTTGAGGGCACGTCTGGAATGAACCGCTACCTCTCAAGTAAGTCTGGAAGCTCTAATCTGAAGATGAGTAATAAGCCGGATCTGATAGAGCTGTCAACCTACACAACTGTGTAGAAGCAAGGGTGAGTACCAAAAGCAACAGGTACTCGCAAGTAACACTAAACTAAGCTAAACTAGCAGCTACAAACAACTCCTTTCAATCCCAACCGAACCACCGAAACTTCATTCTAACAGCGAACCAACAACCTATACTACACAATTCATAATCAACAGATATATCCAACAGTGTCTCAACATCAACCTCATATCCTCATGTAAGAGCAAATAGATCATATATCACATGAAGAGGGGCAAATAGG
>NC_064289.1:59939109-59955674 GCF_019186545.1 Solanum stenotomum | reverse complement strand
GATATTAAATAGTCTAGGGAGGTAATAGGTCCTCATGAAAGTTTAGTATCGCAACAACAAATTCGATCAAAGTTGAGATATTTTTCAGACCCTTATCCCTAACACTTAACACATTCTTTATTTCACAAATTATGAATAAAACAAAAGTGTAAGAAAACTACCATATAATTACATCAAATTCCATAAATAACTTAATGAGATAAGGTAGAGTTGAACCTTAAATAGAAAGAACAAGTACCGCAAAATTTTGGTAAGTGTCGGTCTTGTGTTGTTGTATTTTTCTTCCTGCTGATCTTCTTCTTTTCTCTTGTTGTGTCGTGTGTGTGTTGGATTGATCTGTGGAGTTTGTAGTAGTGTGTTTGTATATTTATTTTTCGTGTGTGTGTTAAATGTGCAGATTAATATAGGTGTATGTGTGTGTTGTGTTGTGGTTGTTTTTGTATCTGTGGGAAGTGTAGGTCTATGTTGTGTATATATGTAGTATTGTTGTGCAGAATGGTTATGAGGGTGTTTGGGTGAGTTTAGTGGTGTGTGTGGGGTACGGGAATTATATTATGGTGAAGTGGGGGTGAGGGTAAATGGGTTAGTTTTGATTATTTTTTAAAAAAACTAACAAAAATTGAGTAGCTAATAATAAATTATAATTAAGAAATATTAGCTTATTTATTAAATTAAAATTAAAATAAAACATATATTTTTGTTATTTTCAAATCTTTTTAAAACAAACTTACTAAAATAAGACAAAATTAAAATATCTAACTTAGACATAAAAGAAATACTTAACACTAAAAATGGTGTACAACTTAAGTTCGGTAAAAAATTACGTGTCTACAAAATCAACATTAAATTTATATTACATCATAAATTTTATTTATATCATGGTATTCAATTGTTTTTGTAGGTTGTATACTTAAAAATCATTAGTATGGTTTCGTTTTTTGAATTGTTATACTTAACTTAGATATGAGCTTATATATACTTCATCTTTTATGATTTATCAGGTTGGATTAATTAGTGATGATTTCTGATACATTCTTGATTCAAAAAAATGTAATTAAAGAAAATTGATCAGGAGAAATTAAAACGAACAACACAATAATAAGACATAAAGTAAACGAAGTAACAAGTGGTAGTGAAAATTGAAGTAATTTTACTACTTGGTAAAACAATACTCCATAACTTTATTTATATGTTTTACTTTTTTAATCCTTTTTAAAAAGAGTGTTTCTCTCTCACAATTTTCAGCAATTCATTAATTCAAATTTTCCACATGACATATTTGAGACCATAAAAATTAAATAACATTTTGTTACATTCTACATATTTTTAATTTAAGATCACAACAATCAAAATTCTACTTTAATTTTCTAAAACTATATAAATGTCAGAACTAGAAATAAATTGAAACCAAGATCGTACTACTAGCTAATAGAATGGACCTATATGTATAGGATCTATTATTGAGGACTACGACTATGATAAACAAGTTGCAGCTAGTTGAGCTGCGCTGGCACACGAGTTAGTTAGAGTTTGTTAGAAGATATTTTATGTAGTTAGTAGATTGTTAGAGATTATTAGCAAGTAGAATCTTTTGTATATAAAAGGTCCTAGTCTCATTCATTTGTAGTTAGACAATCCAATTTACAGATGATATTCAATGCAAGTTCTCTGAAGAAGATGAACTCTCTGTTTTCTTAACTGCTTCCATTTACATTTTTTCACCATCGATATGTGTATTGATTCAACAATTTAACATCTATCTATAGAATTAATTGGGTTGGCATTAATATTGTTGACCTAGCTCGATCGAGTTTGTGTATTCACACCTATGACCAACTCATTAAGGTTACATAAATATAAAGATTAATATAGGATCATATAGTAATGAAATTTTATCTTTTGACTTTGCTCGATTATTAGTCGCCATGAATTGATTTATTCATTTACTTTTAAACGTGAGATTTTATTTTCTTGCATCAAAATTTAGGCTTTAACTATTAGAGAATATCCAGATATTTATATTAGAGTCTGATTAAATTTAAATTTGTGTTGGAAAGTCCACTCTAATACAAAAAGTGCTCCCTAATAATAATGACTCTATACCCAAAGAAACTTGACCTCCGAACCATTATAGTTATACTACAAAAACTAGGTTCTTTTGCGGTGACTCATTTAGTCGCCACAAAAGCAAAGGATTTTAGGGTTTTGTGGCAATTATATGCGCGTTTGAGTGACTACAACGCCGCAAAAGACTAATTTTGGTTGTAGCGTTATTTTCATATTTTTGAAAAATTAACAATTTCACAATTAGAATAGACAAATATTAAATTAATTAGTCAATTCAAATAGAAGAAACCCAACTATATAGTGATAATTAATATTTTTTTGTCTTATTGAATATAATTGTAGTTTAATTAATTACTTATTCCAGGGAAAGAAAAGTTTACAACTAGTTTCAGATCTCATACACATTCCTTCATCTAGAATTTACCAAATACAAAAATGTCCAATAGGATCACCATTATCCTTATCTCTATCAAAGTTAAATAACTCAAAATGGCCATGTTTTTTTGATAAAACAATTAAATCTATATCACAAGTGAGTTTGTTATCTCCTTTGGGAATTATAGGAATATCGATGCAATTTAGATCACTTCCAGGAATTAATTTACTTTGAAACACAACTTTTCCTCTCAAAAAAACAATTGATTACTGCTATTTTTAAAGCTTTATTTTTTATACCAACTAAGTATATGAATTGTGAACTAACTGAACACGAGAAAATAAGTAGGAGACATGTTATAAATAATGAGGAAGTCATGAGGTCTTTTTTTTTTTTTGCTTTCGATGTGTGTATCTTTTGTGTTAATGCGACTCTAATTTATAATAGTATTTTTTTCTCATGTTACTTAAGATTCATGTATTAAGATTTACAGAAGTTTAATTACTTCCAATCCATAAAAATATAAGTCATCGAATTTAGTCCTAAGAATTAATTAAATTAGACAGTCAATAACACTTGATAAATGCCTAAATATAAAAAAGGCAAATTTCATTAATATACAGAAAAATTAAAAGTTTACAAAAGAAGTTGCCAATTTCTATTTACAGGAAAATAGCCAAAAGGGTCATGAGCTCAAGTATTATTTTTTTTAAAAAACCTTTTCCCTTTCTTTTTAAAAGAACTTTTTCCATGAAACTTTTCTCATGTATCAATATTGTATAAATATGTATTGATATGGTATATATAGATAGTTATGTAATGTATTAATATTGTATAAATGATGTATAAGCATGTATCAATATTATATAAATAGTATATACATGTGTATCGATATTGTATAAATAATATATAATCATATATCAATATTATATAAATAATTATGTAATGTACAATATCGATATTTATTTGACTATCATGCATTCCCACCTTAATAAATAAAACTACATAAATATTCATATATTTTTTTCAAAAAGAAGTGAAACAATTAGAAAAAAAAAAGTTTTTTTCAAAAAGAGCAACAAAAAAATTTACACAGTGAATTTCTTTTTTTTAAAAAAACAGAAATAAAGATTATTTTAAAAAAAAAAAAACAAGGAAAATGGCCAAATTAACATTCCCAGTTGTAAACCAAATAGTCGAGCAACTATATTTGGTAAAAACAATGGCCGATTGACCATTTTTAAAAATAATTTTAAAAAAAAAAACCGAATTGTTTTTTAGTAAAATTTAACTCAATGAAGATTTTGCATGAATTTTCCAATATTTCTACTATATAGAAAAGCCATCACATGGACGACCACCGCAGTAAAAATTGTACAAGAAGCTATTTCAGTTGCACTTTAAAGTGTTGTACACGTGTCAATTGAAATCTGATTGGTAACTCCAAGTGGGTACCACAAACCAGCATAGGTAATTCTAGAATCGGAAAAGGGTCAAAATTGCCCCTGAACTATGCGAAATAGACCACTTATACCCTCCATTACATTTTGGGATCAAAATACCCCCGCAGTTATCCCAGAAGACCACAAATACCCTCAAGAGTTAACACCCCAATTTTTTAGTGACGTGGCAAGCCACATGGGACTAATCCCTCCACCTAAGCATTGTCAACTAAGNNTTTTTTCTTTCAAATTTCTCAAATGCTTTCTTGTTCTTTCACATTAAGGTTGTTGTTCAAGACCATATGAACATGTCCCTCAATTTGAATATCACACTGTAGTTATAATCAATATCCATAAAAATGTCTACATCAATTCACCCAATTTATATTTTGTAGGAAATAATAAATGGACAAACATTTTCATAATTTTGGAGGAAAAAATATAGTTAGAGATCGAGGGATAGAAATATAAGAGAAAGAAGGAATTGTTTGGAGTTGCAGGGAAAGTGAGTGGGCTTGTTTCATTAAAAAATCTCATCTACACTAATCCACATAATTTTTTTTACCTTGTTAACCATTTGTTTCAAAAATCTAACCTTACATTCATGTTTCATCAAAAAAGTAAAATTAGATGAAGAAACAACAACAATAGGAGGGTGCATGTTTGAAAAAAAGAAGAAGATGAAGAAGCAGAATAGATGGATATCCAAGAGGACTAGATCTAGAAAAATCTTTAAGGGTATATTTGTTATTTACAAAATATTTTTTAATTTAATTTTTGTTATAATTATACTTGTCCCCAAATTCTTTCCGTGGCAAAAATATCAAATATAAATGCCAAACTATCTTTCTCTAGAAATTTCCATTCATGCTTTAAATAATTTTTTAACGCTTCATATCCTTACCAACAATTTTTTTTTCTACTATATAGAAAAGCCATCACATGGACGACCACCGCAGTAAAAATTGTACAAGAAGCTATTTCAGTTGCACTTTAAAGTGTTGTACACGTGTCAATTGAAATCTGATTGGTAACTCCAAGTGGGTACCACAGACCAGCATAGGTAATTCTAGAATTATCTTCCCACTATATCTTTATTCTAGAAATTGCCTAAAATTATCTCTCTCACACTATATTCATTCTAGAAATTACTCTCTCACTTATCTTCGTCTCTACAGGTATGCTCCTTCTATTTATTGCCCATATCTTTTTGTTTATTTTTTTCTTTGTCTTCTCTACAATTCTTGTAATGAGAACTTTTAAGTGAATTATTACAAATTTCAAAAAGAAAACTCGAGAATAAAAATCAAAGAGAGAAAAGGAAATTCACACAAATTTTTTCTTAATCAACTATACAAATCGTGAGAATTTGTGACCTCATGTCTACATTCAAACCTTAGTTAAATTCACATACTAGCATGTAAGCACATTTTCTTTTTAGTGTTTTAGGATCTAATATGTGCATCTATAGATTTTATTGAAAATTAATTCTATAAAACCAACTTTGTTGTTCTGTTTGTTAACTTAACAAAAATTCTGATAGGATTGTATCAGTTGCAAAAAATAGGTGGAAAGTACTTTTATAACAATATTTTATAATCTCCAACTCGTCAGAAGTATTTGGCATAGACTACATCAAAAATATGCTTATAAATTGATTGTAAAAGTATAAATCGCCATTCAAAATAAAAAGATTGATTTAGTATTTTTTTTTTCATTAAAGTTATACTTAATGTTTATGAGAAATTTGATGTATTTCAATTGTAATATATTTGAGTTAGTGTCTAAATAACATATCGACACTTGATTAAAAGCTTGCAGGATTCACATTACACCGACTTTGAGAAATCTTAATTTCACTTCACAAACTCCGTGGAGAAAACCTTGAATGGCCATGATGCTGCATTGAGTAAGAGCTTGCTCTTTGTCATCTCATGCTGTTCTGATTCTTGATATCAATAAATATTATTCCTATTCAAGAAAAGTATACATATCATATTTCTGCAATTTGAATGGGGTTAAACTAAATAAGCCACTCATTTTGTTTTAATTTGTGACCTATTATTTTTGTAACTTAAAAAGTCGCACACTCCATGTCAAACTTTTTTTTGTTTTGTTCCTGTTCTTTAATTTTTTTTCCAGAGGTGTTCCCTTTTTGGCTCTATTCCTATTCATCTATTTGTTTTAGAGTTAATATTTTAAAAGGTCACTCAACTATAGGAAGTTATCTAGAAAAGTCATTGAACTATGTTCTGTATCAATAAAATCACTCAACTTAAGGTTTTTATCTTAAAAAATCACTCAACTATATTAATCATTAAAATAAATTTGATATGACAAAATAAATTATATTCCAACTGATGAAGCTTCAAATGACTGAGATTATTACCTGGATACGTGAAATGATAATCACCAAAACTTAAATTTGGCATATCAGTCTCTGCCTATATTTAGACTTTTTTTTATATAGGAAATATCTCATACAAATTCTATAGATGCTAAGATTAGGCAGATATTGTCAATTAGAGCGAGTTACATTAGACTTGACAAATGCCTAAGTATCTAATTATGTCTGTTTCACAACATATTTATTGCACTGTGCCAGATCTTATTGTGACAAGGAGGAATAATTTCTTAAGGATTGTGTATCGTTTCGTTTTTGATGTGATAACATAAATGTATGGTCCTAAGGAATACAAATATTATATATGCTTCAAAACAACTAATATGTAATATTATAGTGTCATGGTAGAAGGCTAATGAACTGGAGGTATTGTTAGAGAGTATTTTGAAAGTATGACATGTATATCGTGAGAATATAGCTACCTGTAGAGGTTTTAGGCACAAATCTTTGGTGTTGGATGTATCGTTAGGTTGTGTAGAGCCAAATCTTCTTCCCTTTTTTTTCATTGCAGAAAAGATACATTAGCCAATTCTGTTGTTTCTTGTTCCATTTTGAAATAAATAGTGTCAACTATAAAAGTCAGCATAAGAGTGTTATAGTTATATTTCCCTGTAATTACGAGGACAGTCTACAAAGTCTTTTAGTTTCTTTGCTTGAATGTTGCTCTATACTGCAAACATACCATAATAGTAGACATTTTTACTTTTGTAAGAATACTAATGTCTCACTCTAGAAATATGACGTCTCATAGATAATTTTTTGTCTCTTTGATTCGGACCTCTATTCATCGCCATTAAGTAATAAGATCCTAACCAAATTTTCCATTCTTATATGTTTAACAATGGTAGATAGTATGAATCATGGGGATATTATATCTTTGATGTTTTGGATGAATTTCGCATTGTGTCTCACTGTACATTCTTTTGTTTGAATATATATGAACATGAACATATTGTTTAAAGTGGGAAAGTCTACCCCAGATAAGCTCGAAACAAAAAGGCTGCTTAATTTACTCTAAAAAGAAAAATGTTGTACAAGCTGTTGCAGTTCTGATAGCATTTTCACCCTTTGACGGAAAAGAAACGATTACGTAAAAAATATGGTTTTAGACAAATTGGAGAACCACTATCTGATAAAGTCACAATTGAGTGATATTACTGACTCACTACCAAAGAAGGTATTATTATTATTATTTCCTCTGACAAAGGTATTTGAAAATCTAAATGTCCTTTAGAATTTGGTGATTGACATTGGTACATTAGTTGCTCACGCAGTCACACTTCTTCCGAATGAGATGTACTTGTTATATAAAAAACTATAAAAATGAGTATCCAGTCCCTTTTGATGAAATATCTTCAAGTCAGTATTCAATGTTACAATGAAGGACAAAAAGGGACTCATATAGTGGCCAATACTATTTTGTTTCCATTGGTTAGTAACTTGCTATCCATGGTGCAACTTTGATTTAAGATTGCGTTTTGCTGCGCTAGGGCTCTTCCATAATTGCCAAAGCTCCATGGTATCTACTGCCTGGGCTTGGACAAGAACAACAGTTCACAGGGGTGAGTTCTGTATTTCCAAATGGGGATTTAACCTATTTATTTTTTATTTATATCCTTTGCCAACTGATCCTACACGTACAAGTTGACCGCTTAAAATTAGGGAGACAGATTTATCAATGTTTAAATTTGCTCTTCATGTTAGTTATTGTTGCGGCTTGTATATATGAATGTAGTATGACAGCTATTTTGAGTAATGGTAAATAAATCTGTTATGAATCAGCCCCAGCCCAATAGGGATACCAACAAAGATATCACACAAATAGATATGTATAACTTACATAAATACCATAGTGTAAAACCTAAATTACCTTTTATCCCTATTATTTTTGTAATTGCATAAATCCCATATTTTTTAAGCATTTCGGATACATAATTAAGGGTCCGGATACATTATGTATCAAATCTATTGCACTTATTAAGGAAAAAAAAAACTGAAAAATCAAATTAAGATCTCATAGTATCCATTTGTTGCACTAATTAAGGGGAAAAAAAAAGGCTGAAAATCAAATTAAGATTCCATAAATTACGTTATTCCATTCCAAACTATTGTCAAGAATTCAAAATCCTATAGTGTAACAAATTCAAAAATTAAATTTATTCTTCTTGTTCATCGTTCTCTCTGTTTCATAAAAACTTTTGTTGAAATTTTGGATAAGCGAGGTGAGTTATGAAGGATACAAAAGTGATGAAATTGTTATTGGACAAACGATTTCTTTTGTGAATCTTCAAGTTTATCGAATATCCTTTCGATGAACATCATCGATAAGATGCTAAAGATCAAGAATGCGACAAACTTTGAAGTGAAGCACTGCTATCGGGAGTGCAATCAAGTAGCTGATAGTTTGGCCAAACTAGCCTCGACCACCGACCAAAATCAAGTTGTATATTCCTATTTTGATTTGCACAGAACCTCTAAAGGCCCCTTTCAACTTGATAAGTGACAAATGCCTTGTATTCGATCCAAATTTGACAAGGCCAACTTTTTGTTAGCTAGGTGGGAATTTTGCCAGAAGCTTGGCTATTTTCAGCCTCTTCTGGCTTATCAATGGTGATGTGATCACCACAAAATGTGTTGTATTTGAGGTCAGGCCCAACCCCCCTCTGTATCTTTTTGCTTAATATAACACTGCCTAGAGATAAGACTGAGTAATTTATTTTTTTTAAAAAAAGAATATCCTTTCGATTTTGATTCAAGATTGTCGAAAATTTTGAGATTCAAAATTCTTCTCCAGTTCATTGAAGATCCTTTCCGTTTGGATTCAAAATTGTTGAAAATTTTGAGTTTCAAAATTATTCTCCTAGTTCATTGAAGATTCTTTCAATTTTAATTCAAAATTATCAAAAATTTTGAGAAGATACATCATGATGATCCTTTCAATTTAAATTGATAAGTATTGTATTTCTACTAAATACATTAAATAAGAAAGTGTTGCCCATAAGATTTTAGGTTTGAGATCGATACATTATTATTTGGTAATTGTTATGTATCAGATACATTTAGTATAAATTCGAATTTACGTATCATAACTAAAAAATTAGTGCATGATAAATTATTATTTATGTATCTTATTTTGTTTGAGATCATGAAGATCCTTTCAATTTAAATTGATAAGTGTTGTATTTCTACTAGATACATTAAATAAGAAAGTGTTGCCCATAAGATTTTAAGTTTGAGATCGATACATTATTGTTTGGTAATTGTTATGTATCAGATACATTTAGTATAAATTTGAATTTACGTATTATAACTAAAAAATTAGTGTATGATACATTATTATTTATGTATCTTATTTTGTTTGAGAAATACTATATTTTAAAATAAAAAAAATACATTATACATGTAATTGTTCCAAAATAGCTTCTTTTTTGTGTTTGTGATAAATAACACAAAGTTTATGTATCAAGTACATTTATATTGAACATGATAAACACTAATAAAAAATTCAACAACATTAGAGTTATGTATACCTTAAATATGAACATTATACACTGCATAAAACAAAGGTTATTGTAGCAGTGATGTATCAGATCAATGATAACACTAATAAATATTAATTTAAGACTCAAAATAAACAAGATACATTAAAAATATGTATCTTTGATAGTGATGGCCGTGCTATGGTAGATCCAACTTTTTTCTTCTTCTTTTTTTGGACGTTTTTCAATAGTAGAAACATTAAAAGAAAATAAATATTTTTCAAGAAAAATTTTCAACAACAATATGATTAACTAAAATTGCAAAGGTTCAATAAGATTTCAATGAGGGCTGGGGGTTGAGGTAATTTTATTTTTATTTTTTAAGATGAAAAAATTAAAAAATAATAATAAAAGAAATCAAAAATTGATGTGATGGAAAAAAATCTATCTCTTGAATAATTTGAAATCATTAATTGAAAACAGAAAAGATTTGAAATTCAAAAATAGATTAATTGATAAACTTGAGAGAGATACTTTCTGAAAATCAAAATGAATTTGAAATTTGTAACTGCTAAAGAAGTGGAGAGAATTTAGGGATAGAAGTGAAATAGGAGTGAAATATTTATGTATCCGAAAGATTTTATGAATTGGGAGAATAAGGGATTTTTGAAAATTTTAAAAAAGGTAGAGATAAATGGATATTAAGGTAAGTAAATCTGTGTATATAAGTAATTTTTCCTATAAATTATGAGAACAAAGTATCAAATAGATATTACTTACAATGATAAAAAAAAAAAAACAATAAAACACAGAAGATCACGGTAATTAAACAATAGTTTGGTTGGAAAATTAGAAAAGTTAAACTCCACATAAATTTTGTACACTATTTCATATAAATTTTAGCTTCATTATTTACCCCCCACAAAGCCTTCTTTGCAATGTTTGATATTTTTCTTCTTTTGTATAATTAATTTCCGCATAAATTCAATGTGATTGAATGTAAAGATTTAAATAAGATTTATTTAATAGTATAAATATTAAAATTACTAAATAGCAAAAATAACTCTTCGTGTATATCAATATTATTTTGCTAGAAAATAACTTTTTTAAACTACTCACTGAATAACTAATTATTGTACAATTAATTATTTGATTAAACTGTTCCAAATTTGATGAACATATTTAATTTTCAGCAGAGTAAGAAAAATGCAGGTGATTCTTTTATTTATTTATAATAACAAACAAAGATAATTAATATTTATGTTGTTATGAGATATCAAATACTAGAAATGGAGAGAATTGTGTGCAAACATGTTCAAATACTATAATTATAAAAAAGTAATTTAAAAAAAGTTTTAAAATGTCATAATATAGTGGAAGTGACTAAAATTTGTTCTCTAGTGGGAGTGTTTCACCCTTAACTAGAGGTCTCGAGTTCTAGCCCTGGATATGGAGAAAATTATGTTGAGAGCGCCACCCTCGAATGGGCCCTGCAGAGCGCGATCCGAATTTAGTCGGAGCTCCAACGTGGACTCCGGACACCGGGTGGAAAACAAAAAAAAAAGACTAAAATTTGTTCTCTACTATATTTTCTGACTAAAAACACACTTCTTTCATCGATTAAATTTCACTTGCCCTTAACATTATATTTCGATTTGAAATACCCTTATTTTAAACAAATTATTATGATATAATATATATATATATATATATATATATATATATGGGGCCTTAATTAATGCAATACTGATTTACTAGTCCTTAATTAATGCAATATTGATTTGCTAGTCCATGTAGCCACTTTAATAAGTAACACAATCCATTAAAGTTTAGCCGAAAATAAACTTAAAAAATATTTGAATTAAACATTAGTTGATTTAGCTTCATTGGGCTCGAAACTATTCAGTTCGACAATTAATTTACTTCAAATGAAAAATTTGAAGAATTATAACTAATTTACGTATTAACTCAAGAATTCAAGAAAACTTTACGACTATAATTCAATTTTTTTGTGGAGTCCATGTAAAATGATGTTTTGAACCCAAAATTATGTCAAAATTCCATACTCAAAATACCAATTGACCTCACGTTAAATTTTTGGAGATAAAATATCAACTCGTCTGATAATTGCTATCCATAGTTTCTAATAGAAAATAATTCAAGAAATAAATTTTAGAATTAATCGATTTAATAAGCTTTTCAATCTAAGAAAATGATCAAAGTCAAATAAAATCACAAAGTTCAGATTTTTTCCTAACCTATTTTTTGATGTTCCACATTTTATAATTATATGAATTTAATAGACAATAGCGTCTTCATCCTTTGAAGTTGCAATTTTAGTTCAAAATTATTGCAAACTTCAATTAATTTTAGATCTAGGTTCAACTCAACATGTGTTATCCTTTAATGTAATATTAGTGGAATCTTTAAAATTCAGTTCAAATAATTATCAAACAAATACATTCGATAAATTCAAATTATTTATAAGTTGAATTTAATATTCATAAATCAATATCACATGTTTAAAGGGAAAAAGGTTCAAAATATATCTGAACTTTGACCGAAATTGTTGTAACAATATCGAACTTTGGAAATGACCTTTTACCCCCTGCACTATTTAAAAGTGTATTTTAAAGGTATATATGTGCCCACGTGGACATCATAAATATTGCATAATTATTAATAGTAACGTGTCCACGTGGGCACATATATACCTTTAAAATACACTATTAAATAGTGCAGGGGGTAAAAGGTCCTCCATAAAGTTTGGTATCGTAACAACAATTTCGGTCAAAATTGAAATATTTTTCAGACCCTTTTCCAATGTTTAAAGAAAGTCCATGTGTATATTGTTTTTTTGGGATAATGTATAAGTATCCCTTAAATTATGACTAAAATCTCAGTGACACATTTAAACTTAACTAGGGTCTTATTGTCACTCTAAACTAATCTAAAATAGAATAAACACATCTCAAAAGCCGACTCGATAGAGATAATATCCACACTCTCTTGAAAGGCAAGTGAAGATTGAAAAAAATGGACAAATATTTTTTTTTAATTGGTTTGTTTACAACGACATTAAAACCTATATATTTTTAATGTTAGAAAATTTATTTTCATTTCTTCCTCACTTTAAACTTTTTATTTGTTCTCTTTCACTAATTTCTTATCTTTCACTTTTAATTATGTGCATTTTTTTAAAAAATAAAAAATTAAGAAGTATCCTTTAATTTTTAATGTTTTATTTTTTTTAGATTTTATTTGATTTTCTTCACTTATTTTGATATTGGTACNTAAGATCAGAAAAACATAACATAGTAGTTCACAAATATCATGTTCTCCATCTGCCACTTGACATAGTTGCAGAGTAACAAAGTAACTAAATATGATCAGATAGTAGCAAACTAATGCCAAAAATGACCAAAATGATTGTGTAGTTTCAGCAAGAATGATGGAGAGATATGTCATCTTAATGAATTTCCCTGTCCATATCCAAAAATTCAACGAAAAGTTACTGAGCTTTGCTTGTAATAACGGAACTGATATCACCCTCATTTTAGGTTCTTTCTCATCCGAAATATCCCAATGACTGAATTGCAATGTCGAACAATAATATGGTGACGTGTTTGTATAAAACACAGTCATTTGAGTACTCGATGACAACACCTGATAGCTAGAGAGTGAATGATAGGAAGGAAAAACATATTTCTTGCTCAACATACCAAACAAGAGTGACGT
This sequence comes from Solanum stenotomum, assembly GCF_019186545.1. Taxonomy (NCBI): domain Eukaryota; kingdom Viridiplantae; phylum Streptophyta; class Magnoliopsida; order Solanales; family Solanaceae; genus Solanum; species Solanum stenotomum. The sequence goes on along the minus strand of NC_064289.1, from coordinate 59,942,168 downwards.
GAGAAACTTCGAATGTGGTGAATCTGAAATATGTTTTTCCAGTGGTGGTACCTCATTTGTTGTGGGTATGTGCAAAATTAAACGAGACAACTTTAGAGCTTCAACTTGAGGCTCATCACTATCATTATTAATGACTTTAGATCCATATGGACAAACAGCAAGCAAGAATTGCCACCCTTTTATGTTCGCCAAACTCATGCACCATGTAAATTCACAAAGAAAAATAAGATAATGCACACGACACTGCCATCCGGGATCCCACACTAGAATAACTGAGTTAGCATATGCAATGGACTCAACAATAGTAGTGGTTTCACTTTCATGGTAGAACGTGTTAGAGACTTAGATTTGAAACTTATTCCTAGATCCCATACACGAAAATTTACTACAGTTTCTTGAACAAAGACATTGAGGGATGTCGCACCAGGATTAAATGGAAATTGACACAAAATATTGTGAGCATTTGATTCCTCAGTATAGTTTTCATGCTCTACGACAAACATCATGCCATCCAAAGGCATGCTACTAGGTGGAATGATATCTCCAATCTCCAAAGAAAAATTATCAAGACATAGATCCTCAATTGTCTTAGGCTCCAAGACAAACTCCACACAATGCATTTCTTCAAATTTCTCAAATTCAATTTTCTGTTTACTAGAGCCACGCACAGGAGAAGTTGCAGTAACATACCTTAATGACATATCTCTTGGTGAACATTCATCGAACGCCTGACTTTCGTTAATGGAAGAAGTCTCTTGTACCAAATCTGCTTCTATGGATATTTCATTCCCAATTTGAAGAGTTCCCATGCCTTTGAGAGTTGCAATCTCAACCATACTTCTGCTAGGCAATGCCAAGTAATTCACATTTGTATACTTCTCAGGCAATATCTCGAGCATATGGTCTGCCTCCATGTTTCCATTTGTGACAACATCTTCCAAATCAGATGAGTTTGTGATATGGCTTAGAGTAACAACTGGAGAGGTAGAGGTCGCTGGAGGAACAAATTTAGCATTGTGCAAATAGTCAATATAGAATCGTGAAGTATCTACCAAACTCACCGAAGTGTTCGCTGTGGAAATCGCATAAGCAATTTTTCTGTAAAATGCTTCCAATGGAAGAATTGCTTGTTACGATGCAGCCAAGTAAACCAAGTAAGAGCTTCACCATCAAGGTAGAAGTAAGGAAGAGGTAGCCAGTCCTTCTGGGAGAAGCCTAGCCAAGGCAGGTGAAATACTGCTCAGCCCGAAGAATCCAACCCTCTGGATCGTTGCCACCACTAAATCGATCCAATACCATCATTACCATTTGGAGTACAAACAATGAAAGCACCAATGTAACAAACCTAGATTCCTCACTATATTAATAAGAGAATTGGAATGTGATTATAACTTTGGAATCGTAATTGCAATACTCAAACAATTGGATTACAATGGAAATATTGAAATAACAATTAACCAAAGATAGAGATAAGAATATAGATGAGAAGCTTAGACTCTAGAAGAAGAGGAGAGGACAAACATTTTCTTCATAATATGCATAACCCTTTTATGTTAACTAGAAGACCTATTTAACCAATTGATAGTTGGGTCTGGATCCCAAATAAAACTCTCCAACATTTTAATCAGCCCAATAATCTTAAATAGACCGGTCTCATTCATCACTTCCTGCCCATAGGCCCTTATGTAGTTAGTTTGGTTCACAACAGCCAGTGTCTGCTTAGAAACCAAAATATGTGTGTAATTCTGATTAATTCAGTCGTTTGCCGTCTTCTATGAGTCCCTACTTATGGTACCATTGCGATTATCATTCCTAATCAAAAAGGAATTTTGTTTGTGCGGATTTACCTAGTTGAACATAGCTCTAACCCATTCAACTATCATGTTTTTATTTGATTTTGCTTTCAGCAACCATCCTCCTTGATGTGAGAACTCTGCTGCCCAACCAAGGAAATAAGGAGAAAGATTGAAAGGGTTATGAATTCCATTGAGTTAGCCCTACTTATCAGGCGGGAATTGACACCAATCTTGGAATATGTGTATAAGTATGTTTGATGAAAATCTCAACTGAATTATTTGTGAATATTATGTAAAATTTGAGTAGATGAGCATCTGTTGTTTTGTGCTCTTTTTCTTCTTTCTCATTTTCAACATTTTACTTGTATAAAAAAAAATTCTAGATTAAAAGAAATATTTTTTAATCTACTTGAAAATCCCATTTCGTTCGTTGTCTATCTCTTGCAGTCCAACTATTATTACCAAGCTAGTATTAGTACATTTATGGATCAAATTACACTAGCAACTTACAATTTAGTGCACTCAAGCAGCTATATTTACTGTCCAAAACTTTCCTTTTTGGTATTCTATCTTTAAAGGATTCATTGGGTGCTTATAATCTGGGTGGCTTTATAATTTTATTTTTTTAAAAAAAAAATAATCACATAGTCAAATCATCGTTTGTCACGTGGACAATAGTTTTGCAAAATCGGATGGGTTTCTGTTAATCCATAATGGCATAGATGAGTCTTTTCTCAAACAAAATATCAAAAATGAGTTAAACTTTTAACGGAGGACATGAATGATTCTTTTTAGTGAAAGTTTAATGACATATCTGAATCCATTCCTATTAATATATGATGTAAATTTTCGAGTTTAATGATTAAAAAAGGGAAAATGCATAAGTACCCCCTCAGCCTATGCCCGAAATCCCAGAGACACACCTAACCTTTACTAAGGTCCTATTACCCTCCCGAACTTAATTTATCTATAATATTCTACCCCTTTTCGGCCTACGTGGCACTATCCTTGAAAAAAATGTCAACATGCGCTGGGCCCACAAGATAGTGCCACGTAGGCCAAAAAGGGGTAGAATATTACATATAAAATAAGTTCGGGGGGGTAATAGGACTTTAGTAAAGGTTAGGTGTGTCTCTGAGATTTCGGGTATAGGCTGGGGGGGTACTTATGCATTTTCCCATTAAAAAACTAATAATTGAGATAATTCCCCTCACCCACCCACCTCCCACTCTTATCTTTTCTCATTCTCTTCTCTTCCACAAG
>NC_064289.1:59925390-59938808 GCF_019186545.1 Solanum stenotomum | reverse complement strand
AAATTTTTAGTGAAAAATGTTCCCCAAGAAATTTAGAATCCAATAGTGAAAACCGTTTCGAAAAAGGAGTTGAAATGAGTTCACAAACTCAAATTTTCTATTAAATTCGGATTAGGCAAAAACCCCCAAATTTTTCAGTTGAGATCTCAAATTTTGATGTTAAAATCCATAAATAATCGATGGAAATCAAAGATATAAGTTGGAAATAACTTACCCAATGAATTCCTTGCGAAAAACCACTTGAAATCGCCTATTTTCGAGCTCTCAAAGTGCACAAATGGAGAAATGGGTATTTTCAAGTTGGGGGAATTTAGCTACTGATTTTGGCTTTAAAAAAAAAGAAAAGAAACTGCTGTTGCAGCTAAAAAAACAGCAGCTGAAACACAATTATAACACCAAAGTTTAAGTCCCCGTTGGACCCTCGGGATTCGTTCGGAATCTCGTGCACACAAACTAAATATGTACCCCCACTAAATTTGACGTTTCGGACTCAATGGAACCGTCGAAATTTGAATTCGAGGACTCCTTGACCCGAAAATCAATAAAATGCCAAGAAACTAGTTTAACGCCAAAAAAATTCGAAACTCAAACGGAGCGTCTAAAAATTCAACCAAGACTCATTCTAGACTTAGAATCGCCTCCCGAAACCAACGGTACTCTCGGAATTTCAATCCGAGCCTCGGAACCTCATATGTTGACCAAAGTCAACTCTTTATCACAATTTCACAACTTTAGCAACTTAGGACCTCAATTTTTCGTTTCAACTCCAAATTCAACTCCGTAACTTCACACAGACCCGTTTCGACATTCTAAAACTGCCGGAATCGACGAAAATCCGATCCGAGTCCTGAAACTCCAAATGACTCGAAAAAGCACTTTTTAACCAACTTTAATTCATAAAAACTCAACTTCTCAAAAACTCAACTTTTTACCAACTTTTCCTCAAACCAACTTTACAACCACAAAACATGGGACTCGGGGCAACTACCGAAATGGCAAAATAGTCATTTTCACGAAAAATTATCAAAATGACCTTTCGGGTCATTACAGCCAGCCCCTTCCCGACTTTTCTCCCTCTTTTCTTCAACTCTAAACCACCCTAACTTCAAAGGTTTCAACCCCAAACACTAAGGATCATAAAATCCCTCAACATACATGAGATTCAACTCAAACACACATCCAAATCATGTCCCACAACCAACAATACCTTCAACCGCACAATCAACAACATCAACAACACAATCCAATCTTTTCTCAATAATAAAAATGGGTTTGATGTGTGGTGGAAAGGATCAACTCACATACCTTGGTAGGGATCACTCCCCGACGAAAATCCACGATGATCTTTGACGGAAACTCCTTGATCTCCTCTTCTTCTTCTCTTCTTTCTCTCTTCTTCTCTTCTTCACTCAAGAACCCTAACTCTTTCTATTTTAAAATGGGACAAAATGATCCAAAGATCAGCCTAACACAACAATATAGTCCCAAAAGAAATAGCTAGGGAAAAGACCAAAATGCCCTTAAAATTTTCGGACGGATTCCCTGCCAACTGCCCAACTTTCAAAGGACATAACTCGCTCATACGAACTCAGAATTAAGCAAACTCAGTGGCGTTGGAAAGATCATTCCACAAGCTTCGCAACCATAACTGGAACTACTCCTAAATCATCCCGATCTAAGAGTTACGATGGCTCAAAGTTGGCCAAAAACTCACTGATTTCCACACTTTGCCAAAAAATTTCCAGATTTTTTAATTCCTTCCAAAAATGACTATTTCCGATTTTAAGCCTCTTCATAGATATTTCAAATTACCGGATGTTACAATATCTCCCCCTTGGGAACATTCATCCTCGAATGAGGTTACTCTTACAAAGCTAAGGGTGTAACATCAACTCAACACCCAACAAACAACCACGCAAACACAACAACAACCACAACATGCTCATTATAATTAAAAGAGCACTAAGAAGGAAATTAGTACCTTAATCTGCATTTCCTCCGTATTCAAAGAGATGTGGATATCTCTTCTTCATGTCCTCTTCGGCTTCCCAAGTAGCTTCCTCAACAAATTGGTTCCTCCAAAGGACCTTGACTGAGGCTACATCTTTCGTTCTCAACCTACGAACTTGACGATCTAAAATCTGAACAGGCACCTCCTCATAAGATAAGTTTTCCTTGATCCTAATACTTTCAGTTGGTAGGATCAATGAAGGATCGCCAATGCACTTCTTCAACATGGAGATGTGAAATACCGGGTGAACCGCTGCTAGTTCCTGTGGTAACTCCAACTCATAAGCAACGCTGCCAATCCTCTTAGCTATTCGGTAAGGTCCAATATACCGGGGACTAAGTTTCCCCTTCTTACCAAACCTCATAACCCCCTTCATGGGTGAATCCTTCAAATAAACCCAATCGTCTATTTCAAACTCTAACGCCTTTCTCCTAACATCAGTGTAGGATTTCTGGCGACTCTGTGCCGTTTTCAACCTCTCTTGAATCACTTTCACCTTCTCCATAGCTTGGTGAACTAAGTCTGGTCCTATCAACCCTGCTTCACCAACTTCAAACCATCCAATTGGAGATCTACATCTTCTCCCATAAAGAGCTTCGTATGGAGCCATCTGGATGCTAGAGTGATAACTGTTATTGTAGGCAAACTCAATAAGAGGTAGGTGATCATCCCAATTGCCTTTGAAATCGATCACACTATCTCTCAACATATCTTCTAGAGTTTGGATAGTGCGCTCTGCTTGCCCATCAGTCTGAGGGTGAAAGGCAGTACTTAAGTTCACCTTTGAACCTAAGCCTTTCTGAAAAGATTTCTAGAACTGTGCACCTCTATTTGAAATAATGGAGATTGGCACTCCATGAAGTCTTACTATCTCTTGAATATACAATTTGGCATAATCTTCTGCTAAAAGAGTAGTCTTTATCGGTAGGAAATAAGCTGACTTTGTCATCCTGTCGACAATCACCCAAATAGAATCATGCTGTCTGCGAGACCTTGGCAACTCTGTGATGAAATCCATATTGATCATCTCCCACTTCCATTCTGGAAGTTCTATCCTCTGAGCTAAACCAACGGGCCTTTGGTGTTCAACTTTCACTTGTTGGCAATTTTGGACACTTAGCAACAAACTCTGCAATGCCCTTCTTCATGCCATTCCACCAATAAACTTCTCTCAAGTCACGATACATCTTCATGGAACCTGGATGAATGGAATATTTGGAGCTATGAGCTTCCTCCATAATCCTTTCTTGGAGTCCATCTACCAAAGGTACGCACAATCTACCTTGATACCTCAAAACACCATCTCCCCCTTGTTCAAAAGCTAATACTCTTTGCTTTTGAACATTTGCCTTCAACTCAAGCAAAATGGGATCTTGCTCTTGTTTCTCTTTCACTTCTGACACTAGTGATGACTCAGCCCCATTCGCCACCGCTATTCCTCCTTCTGCGGAATCTGTAAGTCTGACTCCCAGGCATGCCAATTTGTGTACATCTTTTGCCAACTCTCTCCTTCCTTCTTCAATATGGGCGGTACTACCCATAGACAACCTGCTCAAAGAATCAGCAACAACATTAGCCTTACCTGGGTGGTAAAGAATACTCAGGTCATAGTCCTTGAGTAATTCTAACCACCTCTTTTGTATGAGATTAAGCTCTTTTTGAGTAAGCACATATTGAAGGCTCTTGTGATCAGTGAATATGTCGACATGCACACCATACAAGTAATGACGTCATATCTTCAAAGCGAACACTACAGCAGCTAACTCTAAGTCATGGGTTGGGTAGTTCTTCTCATGAACTTTCAACTGTCTGGAGGCATAAACTATAACTTTGCCATTCTGCATTAAGACACAACCCAAACCAATTCTAGATGCATCACAATACACCACAAGACCTTGAGTACCTTCTGGTAGCGTCAATACTGGAGCTGTAATCAACCTTTTTTTCAATTCCTGAAAACTTTTCTCACAAGCTTCAGACCATTGAAATTTCACTGCCTTCTGATTCAACTTTGTCAAAGGAGATGCAATAGACGAGAACCCCTCAACAAACCTTCTATAATAGCCAGCCAAACCCAAGAAACTTCTAATTTCAATTGGAGATGTGGGTCTAGGCCAATTCTGCACTGCCTTAATTTTCTGAGTATCAACTTTAATTCCATCACCGGACACAATGTGGCCTAGGAACGCCACAGACTTAAGCCAAAACTCACACTTAGAGAACTTGGCATACAACTCCTTGTCTTTCAAAGTCTGAAGAACTTATCTGAGATGACTAGCATGATCTTCTTCATTCCTTGAATAGACTAGTATGTCATCAATGAAGACGATAACAAGCTTACCTGGCTAAACTCAACCTGACTGACTGCTTTCAATATAAGGCAATTTAAAACAAGTGAGATATAAAGAAAGACTGTTTTAAACATGCTATAAACTCTGAGTGTATACAAAGATACAATAAGCCTGAGATGTATATAGAAATACAATGATATGATGTATATAAAAATAAAATAATTTCTGTGTATGAAGATACAATAACTGCTGTGGGAGTTTCTCTAACCGACAACCATCACATGAGAGCTATAGTGATGATACAGCGATCGACCTCACGCTGCCAGAGCATCTTCTACCTGGCCAAATGTATAAGACTTGAACTGCCTAATGGATCCACTAGTCTAATCTGAAAAGGATTCATCTAAAAGGTATGTTCCCTTTCTACCCATGGTGGCTAACATGGTTCTATGGGGGCTGTGGGTTCTTTGAACGCTCCCCCAATTCGGTGCTCGATACTACTCCCAAAAATGTACTGGCTCTTATGTTTTTAAAACATATGTTTTCCTATTGATATGAGATAATTACTCAAAAACTAGCCCGAAGGCTCTTTTGGAAATCTCAGTTTCCAACCTAGTTTAAATGTACAAACATTTCTTTAAAACTTCTTTGAGAATACATAGTTCCCTAATAACTTTGAGAAATGAACTCAATTTTAAACTCTTTACTCAACTTGAAATTCTTAACTTGACTGGAAACTCTTGACTTAACTTGACTGGAAACTTGAGCCTTAAATGAAGTTAAAACATTCAATAAAGACTCTTGAATAACTTTAAGGACTTACTCTTAAACCTTGCTTGACTTGACTCTAACTTCTCCTAACTTGATACTAACTCGCCTTGAATTGGATTATGGATTCAAGGTATATAATCACATGTTATGGATGAGTTCTTGACATTTAAACGCAACTTGAAGTGTTGGAAACAACTTGGAAACATAGGAATAATACCTAGGAACATGCATGAGAAAGTGTGGAAGGAATGGGAGAACATGGCGTCCTTGGCGCTCTGGAAGGCGCGGAGCGCCAGCCCTCGAAGCTCAGAAGGCACCTGCTGGCGCTCTGAGTGGCGCGCCGCCCCAAGGGCTGGACTTCAGAGTCCCCTTTGGGGCGTGCTGGCAGGCGCGACGCGCCAGCCCCTTCCCCAGGAAACCTGACTTTTCTCCCTTTTTTCTTTAACTCTAAACCACCCTAACTTCAAAGGTTTCAACCCCAAACACTAAGGATCATAAAATCCCTCAACATACATGAGATTCAACTCAAACACACATCCAAATCATGTCCCACAACCAACAATAACTTCAACCACACAATCAACAACATCAACAACACAATCCAATCTTTTCTCAATAATAAAAATGAGTTTGATGTGTGGGGGAAAGGATCAACTCACATACCTTGGTAGGGATCACTCCCCGACGAAAATCCACGATGATCTTTGACGGAAACTCCTTGATCTCCTCTTCTTCTTCTCTTCTTTCTCTCTTCTTCTCTTCTTCACTCAAGAACCCTAACTCTTTCTATTTTAAAATGGGACAAAATGATCCAAAGATCAGCCTAACACAACAATATAGTCCCAAAAGAAATAGCTAGGGAAAAGACCAAAATGCCCTTAAAATTTCCGGACGGATTCCCTGCCAACTGCCCAACTTTCAAAGGGCATAACTCGCTCATACGAACTCGGAATTGAGCAAACTCAGTGGCGTTGGAAAGATCATTCCACAAGCTTCGCAACCATAACTGGAACTACTCCTAAATCATCCTGAGCTAGGAGTTACGACTGCTCAAATTGGCCAAAAACTCACTGATTTCCACACTTGGCCAAATTTTTTCCAGATTTTTGAATTCCTTCCAAAAATGACTATTTCCGATTTTAAGCCTCTTCATAGATATTTCAAATTACCGGATGTTACAATAAAAGCATTCTATATACTATTATGTATAATTTGTTTACAATGGAAATATCATTCTTATATATGTAATTCTTATTTAATAATTTCGCTAATTATTTTTTAATCTAACAGGTAAGAACGTGGATTACAATATTGAAGGAGTGATATATAATGCGAACACTAAATACAAAGATTTAATTACTACTATAGCTTCACAATTGGGTGTGGACACGACCATTTTTCATTTATAACTCAAGTATATCGTGAGTGGTCTATCTCCACCAATGAAAGTGAATCAAATGGGAAATGTGGTCAGTTAATTCGTAATTAAGGCGAAGGATTAAAAAGGAACATGTTCCTTTAAGACAATTTTTTTATGAAATATGTTGTTGGATTTTGTTCTGGACAAAAATGTTTTTGTTATACTTTTGGATATTGTGTTTCATTATGGTGTTAATACTATCTTTTTCAAGTTACTTAGTTACTTTAAAGGTTTACTGTGTGAGATTGTTTATAATACCCAACAATTCTGCCATTACATAACACCAATTAATATGAATTCATGGTATTTTCACAAAGATATCAACTATGTATAATCAAATTAATATGAATTCATGCTATAAGACTAATGTATTATATAACACCAATTAATATGAATTCATGGTATTTTCACCAATATATTTATCAAACTAAATTGCAATCACCAACCTTACAAATATTTCTCTCTACATACATAGATTAACTCAAAAAGGAAGAGAGATAAAAAAAAAGGAATGAAAAAGAAGAAAACGTCTAACCATTAAACTTTAATTAGAAAGTTAAAAAGTAAAGAAAAAGTAAAACCATATTTATCCATTTAATACAATGATTATCACCCCCCCCTCCCCCATAATAGGCACCAAAATCCCATAGATTAACTCAAAAAGGAAGAGAGATAAAAAAAATGAAAAAGAAGAAAACGATTAACCATTAAACTTTAACTGGGTAGTTAAAAAGTAAGGAAAAAGTAAAACCATATTTATCCATTTAATACAATGATTATCATCCCAAAAAATAGGCACAAAATCCCAAAAAGATAATATACTAAAATTGAAAATAAATAAATAATTAAAATTAAAATTTAATTTAATTTAATCTGCTATGTTTGTAATTTAGAAACTTCGTTTGTAATTAAATAGAAGTATATGTATAGACTGTTAATTAAAGTCTCAAGTAGTATACTTTTGTAATTTTCACTATATAAAATCTTTCATTTCATTTCTTGTAATTTTCTCTTACTTTTTTCACTTTTAAAAGCGAGGCATGTGATGTATCATAGAAATATAATGTGAATGGAGTTCGACCAATTCTATAAACTTATATAATCAAATTATATTGCTTTTTTTCTATGTTGTAGTAACAGTTATACATAAAGTTAGAAAGAGCAAATTTTAAGAGACTCACAATTTTTTTCAATCCATAATTACTTTTATTAATACAAAATTGTTTAAATTAACATACTATCAAATATGTTGCTAGTGTAATTGAAAAATATAAGTATTGGTTATTGTAAGAATATTGTTGACCCTTTTGTTTGTAAATGTATAAAATGATATGGAAAAATTGAGCAACTTCTTATAATGTATTCCCACTATTCATATAAAATAACGGTAGTTTCAAAGAATAATTTGTTTTAACTTCTTAATCTTCTCTTTGAATGATGCATTTGACGGGATAAAATCATAAATACATGTTTTGTCTATATATCAATCTCTTGTTTGTAAACATTATAAGAAGAAAAAGAATTCGCTTGAAATTATCATAAGTAGGAACAATTAAAAAATCACAGTTATGAAGATAACTACTTTAATCAGAAACGATTGAGGCAATCAAAATGTTTCGAGAGATTCAAAATGATTAGCTTATCCTCAAAATAGTTAATAATAAATATAAATTGGGATTAGTTTTATTATATTTATATCCTAAACATAAAAAAAAAATGAAGAATACACAAGTATAATAACCAATTACAAAGTTATATTTGAAAATTCAAATTAAAAAGATGGAGATATGAAAAATAAAAATTCACTTACAATTTTGTATTTGATGAACTTCCATCTTGTAACCATGCCAATTTACATATTTCTCAACAAAAAGAAGATAAATATATATGAATAAAATTATAAAGAACACAAATATAAGAATTAGTAAGGATTCTTACAATTACAAATTGATAATCATTTTTTCACAAATGGTGCATATTAATCTACAGAAAGCAAGATGATCACAAATTTGGATGAAAGAAGGGAAATCTACAGAAAACAGGTTCTTCTTCACCAATGTGTTTGATCAAATGCCTATATATAATTTGTTTGATTAAATGTTTAAAACCTGCCTACAATCTGTTTAATTTGATCAAAGTCTCAACTAAATATTTAGCCCATTTGTTACTCCAACACCCAACCAAACATCTCCCACAAAAAAGGCATTCTGGTCTTTTTATACAATTTGTGTCGTTACTTATTCTTCCATACATACTTTGTGTTTAGTTCCATATATAATTTTGAGCTATATTCATAACAAAGCAAGGAGAGGATAATTTTTCCATCTAGTAAAAAGGTTAGTTAACTCATCTATGTTAAGAAGTCCCACATCGGTAGAGGGATGGGAATTTGGTCGACCTCCCCTCATGANCCATACTTAGCTTACTCACTTTGTCACTGTTCAACTTTATATCTCAAACAACAGATTCATATTGCTAAACTTCAGACTGTGATAAGGTAAGATCTATCTTCAAAGTCTCAAGTTTCTACCAGGGATTTCATTTTTCATTACGACTCTAAAGATATAACAGAAAAAAATTTCTCTTCTTTTGATCATGTTCTTATACAATTTTGCTGCAGAGAAACCAAATATACTGTTCAATATTCTGATTCTTGTAGTGGAAATGGATCTACACTCAATGTTATATAAAATGGCAACCACTTGTTTTTTTTTTCAACAGATTCCATCCAGCTCTCAATATTTGTACGTTTGGTGATGTCGATGAATTCCATCCAACACTGAGCACTTTAGGTATTTGAAAGACCTGAGAAGTCGATGAATTATATTTTAATAATCTTGGAAATTCTAAATCTAGATCTAGCTATTTGATTCGTCTTTCAACCTATTACTTCAACCTGTCCAACAAAAATATGTCAAAAAGTATGATTATGCTTAAAGTCTCTTCATAAGAGGTCTCGGGTGTGGTGGGATGAATGAGAATTCGGACTTTAATTTGAGTTGGTGATTCAATGCAATGGTTCTCCTAGCGGGTTGTGGCTTGCTAGGTGTTAGTCCTAGCTTTGGAATTTGGGTAGTGACATGATCCCCACCATAGTCATTAGGTCAATAATATGCAGCCACGGTAGACACAAAAGATTTGGAGTGTTTAGAATCCTTCATTCTTAATCAGAGGTGCATTTGCCACTGTTGAATTCACATAATACCAAAAAAGATATGCAATGTTACAATTAAATCGTAGGACAACATCATCTAGATTCACAAGCTAACATTAATCTCCACAATCCTAAATGAACTTGTAATATGAATATTAGGTATGTTATTCTATCCAACCGACATATTAATTTTATACATGAATAACTTTTTTCTTATCCACCTACCAAACGTTGTATTAATTATATACATGAATAACTTTTTTCTTTTCCACCTACCAAACGTCGTATAAGTCATACGGACTCTAATACATGGATAAAACTTGTTTTATACAACTACCAAATGACCATTAATTATAGCATATTGGATTTTGCTTCTAGCATGGTTGCCTCTTTATGTTTTTTGAAACATGCAATATAAGAACCTTTACCTAAGAAATTATTAGAATGTCCAACAACAAAATAGTGTCAAATAAAATAAAACAGAGGAAGTGATATAAAGTGAGCAGATTATTGAAAGTTTGATTAATTTTCTTATCTTTTTCCTTTGTGGCAGACAAGTGAGTCCCTATTGTAATTCAATCATGCTTTTGCTTTCTAACTTTTTTGGAATAATACTATGCATCATATTTGGTCTTAATTATTCCTCTGTTTATTTCCAGAATTTTGAGCTCTATACATCTAATAACAAAGCAAGCAGAGGATATATAGTTTCATCAACTAAAAAGGTTAGTCAACTCATCTAATATTTGCTACTCTCATCTCTATTGAAGTAAAATTATGGAAAAGTAAAAGTGATGTAAGAAAAATGAAAGAACTTTGGTAGGTTAGTTGGATCGCACAAAGAGAGAGGTAAACAAAATGCAGGTGAAAGAGAGAGGGCTAAATACTTACTCACACCACCGATTTACAACAAATCAATAGATGCACGACATTATCACTTAATTGTGGTTAGTTAATGTATACTTTCACCTCATTAAATTATTACTTACCCNTGTGGCAGACAAGTGAGGAGGCCCAATTTTCAATAGATGCACGACATTATCACTTCAATTATGATTAGTTAATGTATACTTTCACCTCATTAAATTATTACTTACCCATGATAAGTTGTATTAATTTGGTATTAATATCCAGTGCGGGTGAATTCTTACCGGGTGAGAGGGAGGGGGTTGGAGAGTGCAGAGTGAATAGAAGCAGATCTTTTAGATTTTTTCTAAGATGACGAAAGATTCCCCTCACTAATGAAAATATATTACTATACGCTATTAGAGATAGAAAATTTCGGTACCAGTTGGTCTCGTTTCTGGATGAACCCCATTTTTACAAGTCATTTTCTTCAATTCAAATCGCAAGTGTACCTTTATCATCTTCCACTAATTAAGTCCTCCTCTTAAGTTCGCGTGAAAATAGTGAAATTATTGATTATTCTTATCATTTCATCTTCTTTCAGGTCTTGAGAACTTGGAAAGGAAAAGTAGAATCATGGAAAAACGAAAAGATAATGAAGAAGCAAACAACTCATTGGTATGTTATTTGATAAAGTGAATTGTAAAGTATTGAATTGTAGATATGTGGTTTTAAAATTTTGTTATGTGTCATTTTGGCAGGTGTCATTTTCTGTTCTTCGCAAGGACGTTGCCAATGTTCTGGATTTCATGGAGAGATTAAAGAATGAAGAAGATAAAAAGGCTGTTGATGTGGATCTAATTGAAAGCTTGAAATTGAAGCTGACATTTATTTGTACATATGTCCAGTTTTCTTATTCCGATTTGGAAAAGTTTGAAGATATAATGACTAGAAAAAGACAAGAGGTTGAGAATCTGCTTCAACCAATTTTGGATGATGATGGCAAAGACGTCGGGTGTAAATATGTCCTTACTAGCCTCGCCAGTAATATGGATGACTGTATCAGCTTGTATCATCGTTCTAAATCAGATGCTACCATGATGGATGAGCAATTGGACTTCCTCCTCTTGAATCTCTATCATCTATCCAAGCATCGTGCTGAAAAGATGTTTCCTGGAGTGACTCAATATGAGGTTCTTCAGAATGTATGTGGCAACATAAGAGATTTCCATGGTTTGATAATGAATGGTTGCATTAAACATGAGATGGTTGAGAATGTCTTACCTCTGTTTCAACTGATGGCTGAGAGAGTAGGACATTTCCTTTGGGAGGATCAGACTGATGAAGACTCTCAACTCTCCGAGTTAGATGGGAATGATCAGACTGATGAAAATGCTCAACTCTCCGAGCTAGATGAGGATGATCAGAATGATAGAGACTCTCGACTCTTCAAGCTAACACATCTACTCTTGAAGATTGTTCCAACTGAACTGGAGGCTATGCACATATGTTATACAAATTTGGAAGCTTCAACTTCAACAGAAGTTGGACGCTTCATTAAGAAGCTCCTGGAAACCTCTCCGGAACTGTTATTACCCCTAGCACTTCCGGGGCTCGAAACATTCATGTCATGATGGAATTCCTATTGATTATTCTTTCTGATATGCCCAAGGACTTTATTCATCATGACAAACTTTTTGATCTCTTGGCTCGTGTTGGAGCACTTACCAGGGAGGTATCAACTCTTGTTCGCAACTTAGAAGAGAAATTAAGGAATAAAGAGAGTACCGATGAGACAAATCATGCAACCCTAAAGTTGCTGGATATTGAACTCCTCGAGGAAGATCTCAAACATGTTTATCTGAAAGTCCCGGATTCATCTCAATGTTGCTTCCCCATGAGTGATGGACCGCTCTTCATGCATCTACTACACATACATTTGAATGATTTGCTGGATTCCAATGCTTATTCAATTGCTTTGATAAATGAAGAAATTGAGTTGGTGAGACAAGACTTGAAATTCATAAGATCGCTCTTTGTGAATGTTGAGCAAGGATTGTATAAAGATCTCTGGGAACGTGTTCTAGATGTGGCTTATGAGGCAAAAGATGTCATAGATTCAATTATTGTTTGAGATAATGGTCTCTTACATCTTATTTTCTCACTTCCCATTACCATAAAGAAGATAAAGCTTATCAAAGAAGAGGTCACTAATTTACATGAGAACATTTCAAAGAACAGAGGTCTCATCGTTGTGAACTCTCCCAAGAAACCAGTTGAGAGCAAGTCATTGACAACTGATAAAATAATTGTAGGTTTTGAGGAGGAGACAAACCTGATACTTAGAGAGCTCACCAGAGGACCGGCAGATCTAGATGTCATTTCGATCACTGGTATGCCGGGTTCAGGTAAAACTACTTTGGCATTCAAAGTATACAATGATAAATCAATTTCAAGTCATTTCGACCTTCGCGCATGGTGCACAGTCGACCAAGAATATGACAAAAATAATTTGTTGAATAAATTTTTTAATCAAGTTAATGGCTCGGATTCAAATTTGATTGAGAATATTGATGTTGCTAATAAGCTACGGAAACAACTGTTAGGAAAGAGGTATCTTATTGTCTTAGATGATGTGTGGGATACTACTACGTGGGATGATTTAACAAGACCTTTTCCTAATGGTATGAAAGGAAGTAGAATTATTTTGACTACTCGAGAAAAGGAAGTGGCTTTGCATGGAAAGCGCTACACTGATCCTCTTGAGCTTCGATTGCTAAGATCAGAAGAAAGTTGGGAGTTATTAGAGAAAAGGGCATTTGGAAACGAGAGTTGCCCTGATGAACTATTGGATGTTGGTAAAGAAATAGCCGAAAATTGTAAAGGGCTTCCTTTGGTGGCTGATCTGATTGCTGGAGTCATTGC
>NC_064289.1:59920561-59924901 GCF_019186545.1 Solanum stenotomum | reverse complement strand
AGTTGAAAACAACGGAACAATCTTGATACTATTACCGAGAATTTGGGATCTTGTAATGTTGCAAGGGCTGTATGTGAGTGCTTGTTCTTTCTTTGATATGGATGCAGATGAATCAATATTGATAGCAGAGGACACAAAGTTAGAGAAGTTGAAAATATTAGGGGATCTCATTCTTTCCTATTCGAAAGATACAGAGGATATTTTCAAAAGGTTTCCCAATCTTCAATTGCTTGAGTTTGATCTCAAGGAATCATGGGATTATTCAACAGAGCAATATTGGTTCCCGAAATTGGATTGCCTAACTGCACTAGAACACCTCATTGTAGCTTTTAAAAGTTCAAACACAAACGACAGTGGGTCCTCTGCAGCCATAAATCGGCCATGGAATTTTTACTTCCCTTTGAATCTGAAAAAATTGCATCTGCTTGACTTTCCTCTGACATCCAATTCACTATCAACAATAGCGAGACTGCCCAACCTTGAAGAGTTGTACCTTAAACGTACAATCATCCATGGGGAAGAATGGAACATGGGGGAGGAAGACACCTTTAAGAATCTCAAATTATTGAAGTTGCATAGAGTGACTCATTCCAAGTGGGAGGTTGGAGAGGAATCCTTTCCCACGCTTGAGAAATTAAAACTGCAGGGATGTCATGAGCTTGAGGAGATTCCACCTAGTTTCGGGGATATTAGTTCATTGAAAATTATTAAACTTGTAGAGAGCCCTCAACTTGAAGATTCTGCTATGAAGATTAAGGAATATGCTGAAGATATGAGGGGAGGAGACGAGCTTCAAGTCATTGGCCGGAAGAATATCCTGTTAGCTTTTGAGCATTATGGTTGAAAAGTAGATTGTATTTAGAAAACTAGTAAGTTTTTAACAAAAATTATAATTTTAAACATTAATCTTGTACACCAAAATACTATTCTTATCACTGCTTTCTTTACTATTTTGGCAGATAGATTCATTGATTTATGCTTTTGCTTTTTTTACAATAGCAGAATTTTCTTACTTTTCTGCCACTAGGTATCTCTTTATTTTTTTCTTTGCATTCACACACACAATAATTTTCTTGCTTATAAGCCGTCTGCGGAGGATTTGACGTTTACAAGTTTCTATGGCATCCTCACGTTAACATCAATTATAATTAGATTCACAATCACATATTTATAATTACTAGTTTTCGAACACGTGCGTTGCACGTGTATACCATGCTAATTAGTATAAATACTTCTAAAATATAAGTGTACGATGTGTAAAATACAAGCTCGAATCAATGAACGGTGCAACATATTCAACTGATATTATGATCATTGCAAGACATCATACAAAAATATTATTATCAAGTGAATTGTTTTGAAAACTAATACTATAACAACTTCAATTATACAATTCTTATAATATATCAAGTATTCAACTTGCTAATAGTTTTTTTTTTAATATGCTACAACACATAATTTAAATGTCGACATTATAGTTACAAAATATTTAATGTCTTAAAGCTTCCGCCTTCTTTTTAAGGAATAATACCCTCCACTTTTTTACAGATGCATACATATCGAGAACTTGTCGTCGAAGAAGAGTGGTGTTTTGTAATAGTTGTAGAGATATTCGATCAACATATGTCTTCCTTAGGATGGCTAGTAGATCATTATCAATTTCATAGTCTACCCCTACAAAATAAAAGTATTTATTTGTTATAAAATAATCATTGTTTAAATATTTAATTGACATATATATAAATAATAATTACATAATATGTTCCCTTCATCTTCTTTGACTCATTCAAAATTATTAATTCTGCCATCTGTAAATTTTGACAAAAGAATTTTTTTCAAGTTATATACATATAACTGAATTATGAAATACAACACAATCATTTGTGAGATATTAACAGTATGATAGAAAAAAAGAAAATAATATAAACCAAAAATTATATGGTGTATGCACTTGTCGACTGTTTTGTCAATGAGGGCATGGAGCTTGATGACAACAAAAACTTCTTCCTCTCTGTTAAGTTTCTGCAATTTTATGTCTCTGTGAACTTTAGTAAACATTCAGCAGCAGGAATCCTAACGCATAATACCTAAACCAAAGCTAGGACTGCTATTAGGAGCAAAACATAAAAGAACAACTACAACGAATATCAAGTGGTGGATATTTATTTTTTTAAAGAAGGCTAAGCCACATGGAAAACACGGCATCTATCCTCTGGAGGTAGGCAGGTTGGCCTTTATAAACAGTGTGTTAGAACCATTCCAACATTGAATTGGTTACAGGGGTTAAGAGTTTCTCTTACAGAGTGGAAGCAAAGGCCAAGATATATAGGGAGGGGGTATTTTGACATCACAAAACTGAGACACCAGACAAGAAGCAGTCACGGAATTTTGCAATACCAAATTGATGTTTGTGCGAGAACAGCCAACAACAGGAACAAAAGTTCGAACAGCCTACTCCAAATTCCAAACTTCCCAACGAATAAACAGAAAACAGGGGAAACAAAGTGGCTATTGATAAAGAAGAAAACAAATTTATGTGGCATAACAGAAACAACAATATCACAGAAATAACAATATCAAGAACATAGCGACTCATGATAAAGAGAATGAAACAGAGCAGCTCTTGATAAATAAAGAGGAGAAAAAATAAAGTTTACCTGATGTATTTGAATGAGGCACAGAAAAGAGAAACAGATTAATGAACAATAACATGTTGGTGGAGACATTTATTGAGATGACCGAAGAATATGAAAAGGTTTTGCATCAGCTCATAATTAAAGCAATGGAACTTGCGCGTTGGAAAAAGGTTGTTACACTGATCGAGGGACGCTCACTATACGTACGTTACCAGTTTTTTTTTAAAATATATGAATTGTTGCAGTGAAGGAAGACAAAAGGAGGAAGAATGAAGAGGAAAGTAGGTTCTATAAATCTACCAAGAGCTTCTTAGAGATGACTCCTCAGTCTCACGGAAAAGTTGCTTAAGCTTAATAACGTTGAGGATGCAACCAAGTAAACTCAGTTTTGTTACCTATTATCTGCTATCTTATTTGTTAGTGCACATTACATGGACCAATATCATCTATCAAATGTCAATTCAGTGACCATAAATATGTTGTTTTTACATTGGATGTGAATCCATTTATGAGTGTCCTTGATAAAATATATCTACTCAAAGAACTATGCAAGAAGAGATTATTTAAGAATTAATGCAATGGAACAATTCAGGATGAAGTTGGTTGCAATCACAATGGAGTATGTGGTGTTTACTGCTCCTTTGGGACATGTTGGCTTCCTTTTCATCCTAGTTCAGTTACTACTAAAGGTTTTTGATGTCTATGTAGAATCGAATGTTATCATTTCGCTTCTCAACCAAGAGTGTTAGTTAGATGTAAAACTCTTCTAATGATCTGCTGATATTGTGGGGCATGCGGTAATTATTTAAGTTTCAGATATGATTACATGGTTATAGAGGGAAATGTAGAGATAAAGATCTTTATTGATTTTTGGAGTGTAAAACAGTTGATTTCTTAGTCTCCGATTGACATTGCGTTGAATTGGTTACTCTAGGAGAATGATAATTTCTGCCTGGCAGAAACTAAAAGCTATCAAGTAAAAGTGATCGTTATGTGCGAGTTCATATAAGACCATCTAAAAGCTATCAAGTAAAACTGATCGCAATGTGCGAGGAAACTAAGGGTGTACATATATTTTCAATTAGCAGTAAAACAGAGCAAAAGCAAAGCGTCAAGGTCAGGAAAGTAGATTAACCTTAAGAAAGTGCCCTCGGCTATTGTCCCCTACAGCAAAGTAAAACACCTGCAGTGTTTAAAAACCACAAAACAACATTTAACAGAAGTGAATGATTAAAAGTTAAAAAAAAAACAGTCGAGAAGATAAAAAGGAACTGAAGACTGCATAAACTCCAATATATGTTTTCCATCACAGGTTGTTCATATCATCCTGGATAAAACTTTCTACTTGAGCACTATGCATACTTTCACTGAAACGACGAAACAACAACAGTGCATAGCTAATGACACAACAGAGAAGAATTCGCGGCATTATTGCCCAAGAAACTGTTGATGATGTGCGAGCTTGGGATGGCTTAGCATGGTGATGGAAAACAATACATGGAACTGGACCAGTCTAAGCGTTATCATCCTTACAATCAGAATGTGCACTGGACTCTTTGATTGTCCTCTCCTTCGTTCATGATCACAGTTTTGTTGACAATTGATCGTAACTATTATGCAACAAAAACAGAGCAGGAAAAATATTTACCTGATAATGATGTATTTCATTCAGGCACAGAATAACAGATTAATGGACAGTAACAT
>NC_064289.1:59879667-59919193 GCF_019186545.1 Solanum stenotomum | reverse complement strand
CCTTTTCAGATTAGACTAGTGGATCCATTAGGCAGTTCAGGTCTTATACTTTTGGCCGGGTATAAGATGCTCTGGCAGCGTGAGGTCGATCGCTGTATCATCACTATAGCTCTTATGTGATGGTTGTCGGTTAGAGAAACTCCCACAGCAGTTATTGTATTTTCATACTCAGAGATTATTGTATTTTTATATACATCAGTTCATTGTATTTCTATATACATTTCAGGCTTATTGTATCTTTGTATACACACAGAGTTTATAACATGTTTTAAACAGTCTTTCTTTATATCGCACTTGTTTTAAATTGCCTTATATAGAAAGAATGTCAGTCAGGTTGAGTTGAGTTGAGCCAGGTAAGCTATTCAGTTTCTCCCAGGTTTCCTTCTAGTCGTTGTTGCTTAGCTTTCCAGCTTGCATACTCGTACATTCCATGTACTGATGCCAGTTGGCCTGCATCGTTTCATGATGCAGATCCAGGTATCCCAGATCAGCAGCCTGTGCGTCGTTGATCCAGCTGAGCACTCCAGAGTCAGTGGTGAGCCTCCTTGCTTTCCGGAGGACTCTATTACTTCGTGTTCTTAGTGTTGTCTTATTAGGATGTTGCGGGGTCTGTCCCAACATCCATCTCAGTAATTTAGAGGCTTCATAGATAGACAGATAGACAGTCAGTCAGCTAGTTTTAAGTCTCTTATCTATGTATATATGTAAATATTCTATTTTGAGATTCGAGTTGCCTTATGGCCATATTTTATAAGTTAAGTTGTGTTGTAATATTGCATCGCTTGAGTTATTCCGCTGAGTTAAGAAAGCCAGGCCAAGGGTTCGCTTGGGGCCAGAAATGGTTTCCGGGTGCCGGTCCCGCCCAGGGTGTAGGCTCGGGGCGTGACAAACATGTTGGAGACATTTATACAGATGAGTGAAGTATCTGAAAAGGTTTTGGAAAAACAGATAATTCAAGTAATGGAAC
Organism: Solanum stenotomum; assembly: GCF_019186545.1. NCBI lineage: Eukaryota > Viridiplantae > Streptophyta > Magnoliopsida > Solanales > Solanaceae > Solanum > Solanum stenotomum. The sequence goes on along the minus strand of NC_064289.1, from coordinate 59,918,226 downwards.
TTGAGCGTTGCAGAAGGGAAGGTTGAGTAGCAAATATATGACTGTTACAGTGATCGGGAGGCACGTTGTACAGGAGGTATACGTTTCTGAAAATTTAATTAGGGCTGACAGCAAATTTAATTTTTAATAAATTAATATTTAACTAATATTTTTAATAAATTAATTTTTAAGTAATACTGTAGGGTTAAAACTGTAAATCAACTTTGGGGTTAAGAGGTTCCTACTTATAATAATATATGATATGATGATATGTCCAGCTTTCTTATTCCAATTTGGAGCAGTTTGAAGATATAATGACTAGAAAAAGACGAGAGGTTGAGAATCTGCTTCAACCAATTTTGGATGATGATGGCAACAACTTCGGGTGTAAATATGTCCTTACTAGCCTCACCGGTAATATAGATGACTGTATCAGCTCGCATCATCGTTCTAAAGCAGATGCCACCATGATGGATGAGCAATTGGACTTCCTCCTCTTGAATCTCTATCACCTATCCAAGCATCGTGCTGAAAAGATGTTTCCTGGACTGACTCAATATGAGGTTCTTCAGAATGTATGTGGCAACATAAGAGATTTCCATGGGTTGATACTTGATAGTGAATGGTTGCATTAAACATGAGATGGTTGAGAATGTCTTACCTCTGTTTCAACTCATGGCTGAGAGAGTAGGACACTTCCTTTGGAATGATAGAGACTCTCGACTCTTCAAGCTAGCACATCTACTCTTGAAGATTGTTCCAACTGAACTGGAGGTTATGCACATATGTTATACAAATTTGGAAGCTACAACTTCAGCAGAAGTTGGACGCTTCATTAAGAAGCTCCTGGAAACCTCTCCGGACATTCTCAGAGAATATCTGATTCATCTACAGGAGCATATGATAACTGTTATTACCCCTAGCACTTCAGGGGCTCGAAACATTCATGTCATGATGGAATTCCTATTGATTATTCTTTCTGATATGCCGAAGGACTTTATTCATCATGACAAACTTTTTGATCTCTTGGCTCGTGTTGGAGCACTTACCAGGGAGGTATCAACTCTTATATGCGACTTGGAAGAGAAATTAAGGAATAAAGAGAGTACCGATGAGACAAATCGTGCAACCCTAAAGTTGCTGGAATATATTGAACTCCTCAAGGAAGATCTCAAACATGTTTATCTGAAAGTCCCGGAATCATCTCAATGTTGCTTCCCCATGAGTGATGGACCTCTCTTCATGTATCTGCTACAGAGACACTTGAATGATTTGCTGGATTCCAATGCTTATTCAATTGCTTTGATAAAGGAACAAATTGGACTGGTGAAAGAAGACTTGGAATTCATAAGATCTTTTTTCGCGAATTTTGAGCAAGGAATGTATAAAGATCTCTGGGAACGTGTTTTAAATGTGGCATATGAAGCAAAAGATGTCATTGATTCAATTATTGTTCGAGATAATGGTCTCTTACATCTTATTTTCTCACTTCCCATTACCATAAAGAAGATCAAGCATATCAAAGAAGATATCTCCAATTTACATGAGAAGATTCCTGAGAATAGAGGTCTCACTGTTCTGAACTCTCCCAAGAAACCAGTTGAGAGCAAGTCACTGACAACTGATAAAATAATTGTAGGTTTTGAGGAGGAGACAAACCTGATACTTAGAAAACTCACCAGTGGACCAGCAGATCTAGATGTCATTTCGATCACTGGTATGCCGGGTTTGGGTAAAACTACTTTGGCGTACAAAGTATACAAAGATAAATCAATTTCAAGTCATTTTGACCTTCGTGCATGGTGCACAGTCGACCAAGAACATGATGAGAAGAAGTTGTTGGGTACAATTTTTAATCAAGTTAGTGATTCGGATTCAAAATTGAGTGAGAATACTGGTGTTGCTGATAAGTTATGGCGACAACTGTTAGGAAAGAGGTATCTTATTGTCTTAGATGACGTGTGGGATACTACTATATTGGATGAGTTAAGAAGATCTTTTCCAGAGGTTAAGAAAGGAAGCAGAATTATATTGACGACTCGAGAAAAGAAAGTTGCTTTGCATGGAAAGCTCTACACTGCTCCTCTTGACCTTCGATTGCTAAGACCAGAAGAAAGTTGGGAGTTATTAGAGAAAAGGGCATTTGGAAATGAGAGTTGCCGTGATGAACTATTGGATGTTGGTAAAGAAATAGCCGAAAATTGTAAAGGGCTTCCTTTGGTGGTGGATCTAATTGCTGGAGTTATTGCTGGGAGTGAAAAGAAAAAGAGTGTGTGGCTTGAAGTTGTAAATAATTTGCATTCCTTTATTTTGAAGAATGAAGTGGAAGTGATGAAAGTTATAGAAATAAGTTATGACCACTTGTCTGATCACCTGAAGCCATGCTTGCTTTACTTTGCAAGTTGGCCGAAGGACACTGCAAATTCAATCTTTGACTTGAAAACTACATTGGGTGCTGAAGGATTTGTGGAAAAGACAGAAATGAAGAGTATGGAAGAAGTGGTGAAGATTTATTTGGATGATTTAATTTCCAGTAGCTTGGTAATTTGTTTCAATGAGATAGGTGAGTACCCGAGTTGCCAACTTCATGATCTTGTGCATGACGTTTGTTTGATAAAAGCAAGAGAGGAAAAGTTGTTTGACAAGATAAGTTCAAGTTCTCCATCAGATTTGTTGCCACATCAAATTACCATTGATTATGATGAGNGCTTATCAAAGAAGAGGTCTCTGATTTACATGAGAAGATTCCCAAGAACAGAGGTTTCATCGCTGTGAACTCTCCCAAGAAACCAGTTGAGAGCAAGTCACTGACAACTGATAAAATAATTGTAGGTTTTGAGGAGGAGACAAACTTGATACTTAGAAAGCTCACCAGTGGACCGGCAGATCTAGATGTCATTTCGATCACTGGTATGCCGGGTTCAGGTAAAACTACTTTGCGTACAAAGTATACAATGATAAATCAGTTTCTAGCCATTTCGACCTTCGTGCATGGTGCACAGTCGACCAAGAATATGATGAGAAGAAGTTGTTGAATACAATTTTCAATCAAGTTAGTGACTCAGATTTAAAATTGAGTGAGAATATTGATGTTGCTGATAAGCTACAGAAACAACTGTATGGAAAGAGGTATCTTATTGTCTTAGATGACGTGTGGGATACTACTACATGGGATGAGTTGACAAGACCTTTTCCTGGAGCTCAGAAAGGAAGTAGAATTATTTTGACAACTCAAGAAAAGGAAGTGGCTTTGCATGGAAAGCTCTACACTGCTCCTCTTGACCTTCGATTGCTAAGATCAGAAGAAAGTTGGGAGTTATTAGAGAAAAGGGCATTTGGAAACGAGAGTTGCCCTGATGACCTATTGGATGTTGGAATTGAAATAGCTGAAAATTGTAAAGGGCTTCCTTTGGTGGTGGATCTGATTGCTGGAGTCATTGCTGGGAGGGAAAAGGAAAAGAGTGTGTGGCTTGAAATTGTAAATAATTTGCATTCCCTTATTTTCAAGAATGAAGTGGAAGTGATGAAAGTTATAAAAATAAGTTATGACCACTTACCTGATCACCTGAAGCCATGCTTGCTTCATTTTGCAAGTTGGCCGAAGGACAGTGCAATGGTAATCTATCAGTTGAAAGTGGTATGGTTTGCTGAAGGGTTCGTGGAAAAGACGGAATTGAAGAGTATGGAAGAAGTGATGAAGATTAATTTGGATGATTTAATTTCCAGTAGCTTGGTAATTAGTTTCAATGAGATAGGTGATGAACCGCGTTGCCATGTTCATGATCTTGTGCATGACTTTTGTTTGATCAAAGCAAGAGAGGAAAAGTTGTTTGACCGAATAAGTTCAAGTGCTCCATCAGACTTGTTGTCACGTCAAATTACCATTGATGATGAGGAGGAGCACTTTGGGCTTAATTTCGTGCTGTTCGGTTCAAATAAGAAAAGGCATTTTGGTAAACACCTCTATTCTTTGACCATAAATGGAGATAAGGTGGACGATTGTCTCTCTCATACATTTCACCTAAGACATTTGAGGCTTCTTAGAGTGTTGTACCTGGATCCCTCTTTTATCACGATGAATGATTCTTTGTTGAATGAAATATTTATGTTGAATCATTTGAGGTTCTTATGCATTGGGACATGGGTTAAATCTCTGCCTTTGTCTTTCTCAAACCTCTGGAATCTAGAAATCCTGTGGGTGGATAACAAAGAATCAACCTTTATACTATTACCGAGAATTTGGGATCTTGTAAAGTTGCGAGTGCTGATCATGACTGCTTGTTCTTTCTTTGTTATGGATGCAGATGAATCAATACTGATAGCAGAGGACACAAAGTTAGAGAACTTGAGAATATTACAGAAACTCGTGCTTTCCTATTCGAAAGATACAGAGGATATTTTCAAAAGGCTTCCCAATCTTCAAATGCTTTCATTTGAACTTAAGGAATCATGGGATTATTCAACAGAGCAATATAGGTTCCCGAAATTGGATTTCCTAACTGAACTAGAAGACCTTACTGTAGGTTTTAAAAGTTCAAACACAAATGACAGTGGGTCCTCTGCAGCCATAAATCGGCAATGGAATTTTCACTTCCCTTCGAGTTTGAAAAAATTGTCGTTGGGTGACTTTCCTCTGACATCCGATTCACTATCAACAATAGCGAGATTGCCCAACCTTGAAGAGTTGTCCCTTTATTATACAATCATCCATGGGGAAGAATGGAACATGGGGGAGGAAGACACCTTGAGAATCTCAAATGTTTGAAGTTGCATCAAGTGACTCTTTCCAAGTGGGAGGTTGGAGAGGAATCCTTTCCCGCGCTTGAGAAATTAGAACTGAATGGATGTCGTAAGCTTGAGGAGATTCCGCCTAGTTTTGGGGATATTTATTCATTGAAAATTATCAAACTTGTAGAGAGCCCTCAACTTGAAGATTCCGCTGTGAAGATTAAGGAATATGCTGAAGATATGAGGGGAGGAGACGAGCTTCAAGTCGTTGGCCGGAATAATATCCCGTTATTTAAGTAGCTTTTGAGCATTATGGTTGAAAAGTAGATTGTACTTTGCTGGGTAGATTGTATATGATTAAGAAAATTCTGTTACAGTTGTTATGAACATTTTTATGTGACTTTTCTGAGTTTCTTTTAGAAAACTTACAAGTTTTTAACATCCATGATTGCAAGTCACACCTGAGGTATGTTGTATATGGGTGACCACGAGACACACCGATGTCAAGTATCTGATGTTGATGCCAAACTGAAGTGACTATCTAAAGTTGATATTTTAAACTTAATCTTGTACACCAAAGTACTATTCTTATCACTGCTTTCTTTACTAATTTGGCAGATAGATTCATTGATTTATGCTTTTGCTTTTCTTACAATAGCAGAATTTTGTTACTTTCTGCCACTAGGTATCTCTTATTCTATGCTATGCATGTTTTCCATTCTCATTCTCTCTTTACTTTTTTCTTTGCATTCACACACAATAATTTTCAAGTTTATGTCGCAATCTCATGTTAATATCAATAATAATTAGATTCACATGAATTCATAGATTACATTGTGGATTTGCCTATGGCTGTCAAACCTCCTTTGTGTCAAACTTGGTCTGAAGTCCCATCTTATGTGCTCAAAGCACGATCGTTTGACCTCAATCAAGGTACTGATTTAAAACGACATTGATACTACTCTGTCACAAACCCACCGAACTTTCAAACAAAAGCTAGGCCATGAAGTGAAGAGGTTGTAGAGAGCTTATAAGCACTCATGACTTCCTCTCCTCAAACATTCGACCAACTTAGGCTGAAATCCCACTCTGAACGAAAATAAGTGTTTATTTATCAAACTGACTCATAGTAGAACACTGATACCTTCTTCTAAACGTTCAACAAATGGGAATTCCAGCACTCAAAATGAATGAAAGGTTCGCATTAATCTTCAAAGAGAATTACAACAATACATGACCAGAGAAGTACATGATAGAACCATTTCACCAGAAGAAAAAGTCACTAGAAAAAGCAAAACTGATACATAATGATACAAAATAGGATACACAGTTGAACATGCCCCCCTCCCAACCAAAAATACAATAGTTGCCCTTACTGATATAGCACAACAACGAGTTTAAACTCATTATTTGTAATTAATTGCTGCAAAGTCGCTCAACAAAGGGTCAAATCGATGGCACACGAGATTCACTCCCACCATAACCAGCACTGCAACTACACAATGCTCAAGCAAGTAAACGCGGGTGAAAGATTAACATAGAACTTATACCTGAAGTCTTCCTAAGAAGAAGCCAGAGACCAATTCCCGTTGCTAGATGGAGTCAATGCTGCATCTTCATCAATAATCCAAACAAAACCAGGAGTGTCAAACCTCCTTCCTGACACTGTCCTGTATATATAAAGGTTCTCAATAGGGCAACTTTCTGGTCTCGTATCCGGATGATCCCTCTCATCTATAACTTCAACATTAAGCCTTGACAACTTCTGGGCTAGTAGCTTACATGATTCAAAACTTACTGAACAATTAGACATCCAAAGGGATCGCATTGTCTCCAGCTTGGCAGCATTAGCCAACAGAGCCTCATCGCCAAAGGAGCAGTTTCTAATCTCCAACTTACGGAGCCTCTCACAACCAGAGAGAACATAGTGGAGGCCTAGATCGCTATTCCCCACAAAAGCTAAGGAAAGCTTAGTACTATTACCGAGAATTTGGGATCTTGTTAAGTACTACATATAAACTACTCTTCTTTTTTTTGTGTGTAAATTAACATTGTGGATAACGTTTTGTAAGCACCATTTGATATTTGACCTTGATCAATATCTCGAAAATGACTTTTTATGTCTGACTATATCTGCATTATTGCTTTCTTCTATTAGTATTGACTTTTGGGAAGTACAATCATGGAAAGAAGAAATGAAAGAGAAAGATAGGAGGAGGAAGAAAACGGTACGTCATGCATATAAAAACATATATTGGCCTTACGATACAAAATGTGATACATATGTTTAAAGAATTGTTGTTCAAAAGTTCATAATCTGAAATGTGCAAGAGCCACAAGCTACAGAAGTATTGAATTTGTCATGAATATCAACATTCTTCTTCCTAGTTAATTCTTTTTCAATTTTGAATACACTCTCATTTTAATTACTAATATTCTTCTAACTGTGTCTTCTTTTCTGAAGGTGGCAATTTTAAGTCCATTAAGTATAGGATTGATGAGCTTTTGTAGACAAACTCGAAAAAATATCTTAATGGTGACAAGCACATACTACCCCGGAGGGCGATTTCAAGCTCAATGTAGAAAGTTTAATGGAAGCCTGATGCATATGGTTAGTGTTCCGAGAAATGTTATCAGTCCTTTGTTGTGTCTTTTTGGAAGTGTTGCCTCAGTGACTTTGATCAATAAATGATCATCTTAAACTTTTGTTTTCCCTAGTTTCTGTCTCCTATTTCCTTTGACATAAATTTATCTTATGTTTCATAATGTGGACTAATCATGTTGGAGTCTTGATGTTGAATACAAATACACAACTGTTTTGGTTAAATCATGTTGTTCCGATAGCTGTGAAACAACAGACAAGAATCTCATTAAAAATCTAATTGCATGAATTAGATTCAGATAGGGATGAAAAATCTGTTGTTAGGAAAAATCATGTTCTCTTTCTTGTCCGTATTAGGATTAGTAAGATAACATTTGGCCTGATTGGCTTGTATGTTCCTCTTTGAGTCTTTTACTACTAATAAAAGTCTACACCCCAGAAGCGAATCTAGAATTTCTAGAATATGAATGCACCGCTAATGAAAGTAGAAAAAAGAAAGTATGAAGTCATGAGTTCGCGTGCACCATAATTTGAGGGGTAAATTCTCATCAGTCTACACCGGCGATTGGAGCACCAGAACAGGTTCTTCTCCATTTTTTTAAAAATATTTTACCAATTTGCTAGACTCGTTCCAGCTCTGCTTCTAGTTGGCTTACTAAATGCTTATATATTTTGGCTGTTCAAAACTGTCTACAATGTGTTTGATGAAAGTCTCCACTGAACTAACTTTATATAAAATGGCAACCACTTGCTCATTTTCAACAGATTCCATCCAGCTCTGCTCTTTGGATTTTATATTAACTGTCAATCAATTTGATTCTTCTTTCAGTACGTGCGTGCTGGCCTTTCAAATTCATCGTTAGCCAATTACGACAAGTTGAATACATATATTAAGATGATAAACAATTCTAAAGTCAATGAGTTGAGTTGTATGTTAATAATCTTGGAATTACTGTAAATCCAGATCTACCTACCTATTTCATTCTCTCAATCAAGGACTTCTAGTATTGCTAAACTTCAGACCGTCAAAAGGTAAGTTCATCTTCAAACTCTCTTGTTTTCTTTATCTTCTACCATGCATGGATATAAGATCTAAAGGGAACTATGAAAAACAAGAAAAATCAGGAATGTCCCGTAAACAAAGCAGCCTCGGGCACAAAACATCCAACGTTAGTAGGATTAATTGAAGGATCGCACCCCAGGAGGATACTGTAGAAACATTAGTGGCTTCTTTACTGTTACATGGAGACAACTTTATTGTTGCTCGTAAGCTCCCATCAATTCTCATAAACCACAACACCATCTCCACAAGTCTTAGTCAACTTGTAATATGAATATTAGGTAGACGTACATATTTACAAAATTGAGTTTCGTATATCATATGATTTGAAGGAATGAAAGAACATGATAAGGAGGGTAGCTAAAATAATATACGAGGCATAAAAACAGGAAAGATATTCGTATTGATAGGTTTTATTTTCTCGAATATCTGGGACTTGTATTTTCCTTCATCTTATTAACTCTTTTTCTTAAAATGCAACAACTTTGGGATATTATGTTTATTTTTTCACGCCATAACATGTTATATGTGATTAATATTTGACATTTCTTGTGTTAGAGACTAATTGCATCTAATATTACTATTCGTCAAAATAATTTTATCTAACCTTGATCAATATCTCAACAAAATTAATAAGAATAATATATACTATACTTTTGTTGTGTTGAAAATACAAATGCTAACAAATACTAAAGAGTAAAGTTTTATGTGGGTACTTTTTATACGTCCGATCCGCAGAACTTGAAAGGAAAGTTACAATCATGGAAAGAGGAAAACAAAATCAAGAAGAAAGAGAGGAAGAGAAAGCAAACAACTCATCGGTATGTTTAAGAAAGCTCTCTATAGCTATGTTAGGTGCCTACATAAAAAAAATGAAATATTACAAAAACCATGATAATAAAATACACTAATCTAAGATATTCACTGCAACATACATGCAAAATATATATATATAAATTTTCATGAACATTATAACAAATAATAGGCTGGCACTAATTTGTGTTATAAAAAATATTCAGTAGAAAGACAGAGAATAACGAAAAAATGTATCGAGCAAGTGTGTTTTATTATACTGCTGCAAGCTCTCTTTATACAAGTGAGTTACAACGACTAAGTGCAGAAAAATAGGAACCAACGTAACTGGTAGCTTAACAATTGCTAAACAGTTAAAGATAAAATATTCTACTAAGTTACCTACTGCAAATCAAACTCTACAAACAGAACTACACCTACGAAATAGAAATCTACTGCCAACAAGGTCCTATAAATTAGGATAGCAGCTAACAAAATCACTTATTTTAACATTTGCTCCCTTAAACTGATGTTCTCAAACATTCAGTTTAATTCTCAGAAGTCTGTTACACATAAGTACAAACTCCAAGTAATTTCCTAAGCTTCACAAATGATGCATGTTTGAGGGATTTTGTGAAAATGTCAGCGACCTGATCTTCACTTCTGCAGTAGACAAGATCAATTACTCCATCTTCAGTGAGATCTCTTAAAAAATGAAAACTTACATCAATATGCTTGCTTCTCCCGTGAAGTACTGGATTTCTGGACAACTTTATAGTAGAACTGTTGTCCCAATAAATTGTTGTTGCTTCTTGTTGCTTGAAATTCAGCTGAGTAAGAATATTTCTTAGCCAAATGGCTTGCGAGGCACATGCAGTAGCAGCAACAAACTCAGCTTCAGTTGTTGACAAAGTGACGATTGGCTGCTTCTTTGATGACCATGAGACTGCACCTGAACTCAACATAAACACATAACCTGAAGTACTCTTCCGATCATCTAAATCTCCAGCATAATCACTATCAGAAAAGCCAATCAGTTCTGTATTTTCATCCTTCTTGTAGAACAACCCAAAGTCGACAGTACCTTTCAAGTATCGAAGGATCCTTTTTGCAGCCAAAAGATGCAATTCTTTTGGATTCTCCATGAATCTACTAATGAGACTTACAGCATGTGTGATGTCTGGCCTTGTTGCTGTCAAATACATCAGACTTCCCACAATTTGCTTGAAAAAAGTGTCATTGATCCTCTTTCCTCCAAGATCCTTTGTAAGCTTCAAGCCAACATCTGAAGGTGAAGTGACAGGATTGCAATTTCTCATTTGAAACCTGTCTAAAATTTCTCGCACATACTTCTTTTGAGAAATAAATATTCCTTCAACCGATTGCACTATTTCTATGCCAAGAAAGTAATGCGACATTCCAAGATCAGACATATCAAACTCAAGCATCATAGACCTTTTGAACTTTTCAAACATGACTCTATCATTACCCGTATAAATCAGATCATCTACGTATAAGCATACCAACAATATTTTCCCTCCATCTTCACACTTTGTATAAAGAGTATGTTCATATGGACATTTTTGAAAACCTTCCTTTTGAAAATAAGCATCGATACGACTATACCAAGCTCTAGGTGCTTGTTTTAGTCCGTATAGAGCCTTCTTCAATCTGCAAACTTTGTGCTCTTCATCAATCTTAACATAACCAGGAGGTTGTTCAATAAATACCTGTTCTTGCAAGTCTCCATGTAGAAAAGCCGACTTCACATCCAATTGGCAAATAGGCCATGAATTTTGCGCAGCCAATGCCATCACCAATCTGATTGTATCAAGTCTGACAACAGGAGCGAAAACTTCTCTGTAATCCACTCCAAATTCTTGTTTGTAGCCTTTAGCCACCAACCGTGCCTTGTACTTGTCGATCTCTCCATTCTCCTTCAGTTTAGTTTTATAGACCCATTTTACTCCAATCATTTTGTGTCCATCCGGTAGATCAGCAAGCTCCCATGTATCATTTTTTTCAATGGCTGCAATTTCATCATCCATTGCCTTACGCCATTTTTCATCTTTGACAGCACTTTCAAAATTTGTTGGATCACAATCTGAAAAGAGAGCAAAATGAGTGAGAGGATCTTCGGATTGATCAATTCCTTTTACCTCGTAATCTGTCATCCACGCTGGCCTTCTTCGAGCACGAGGGGCACGTGAATCAGCTATAGTTTCTCTCTGCTCATCCATAACATGTGATGTTTCAGAACTTCCAAGATTGCTATCTTGAGCATTTTCAGGAACTACTACTGCTGGAACTTGTTGTTGAGGCTGAATTGCTTCTTCACCATTTTCTCCATCAAGGCATATTGGAATTTGTTCTCCCATGGCATTTTTGTTCCACGACCAAAACTGATTTTCATCAAAGACGACATCTCGGCTAACTAATATTTTCTTAGTGTTAGGATTATAAAGCTTATAAGCTTTTGATTGATCACTAACGCCGAGAAAAATACATTTTTCTCCCTTGTCGTCTAGCTTCTTTCTCTTTTGATCAGGAATATGGGCATATGCAATGCACCCAAAGATTCTGAAGTGATCTACGGCTGGTCGTTGTCCGCTCCATGCTTCTTCCGGAGTCATGTATTTAACTGCAAATGTGGGGCATCTATTTAGGATATGAATAGTCCAATTGACTGCTTCAGGCCAAAAGCTTCTTGAAACACCACTGCTTGTCAAAATACTCCGCACCATATTCATGATAGTGCGATTTTTTCTCTCACATACTCCATTTTGTTGGGGCGAGTAGGCTGCTGTAAGTTGCCTTTTGATTCCATGAATCTCACAGAAGTTTGCAAATTCATGTGAGTTATATTCTCCCCCACGATCTGAACGCAAAGCTTTTATTGGGCTACCGATCTCTTTTTCAACAAGCACTTTGAAGCTTTTAAAAGCTTCGAAAGCTTCAGATTTCACCTGTAGAAAGTATACCCAACTTTTCCGAGTAAAATCATCAATGAAAGTAATTATATAACTTTTACCTCCATTAGAAGATGGTGTTATTGGTCCGCAAATATCGGAATGGACAAGTTCCAGTGCCTTCTTTGCTCTCCATGAACCCCTTTGTGGAAAAGAGTTGCGAGACTGCTTGCTAACAACACATTCTTCACAAATTTCAGATGGAGCTAAAATTTGAGGAAGACCAATCACCATATTTTTCTGTTGCAAGGTCCTTAATCCAGCGAAATTAAGATGCCCAAAACGAAAATGCCACAACCAAGCATCATCTCCTTGTTTTGTTAAGAAGCATGATTGTTGTATATTATTGAGATACAGAGGAAACATTCTGTTTGCAGTCATTTTAACTTGAGCAACTAAGCCTAAATTGTCATCTTGAATCCGACAAAATCCATTTTTAATGACAATCTCATATCCTTTCTCTTGCAACTGACCGAGACTCAAAAGATTTGATGTTAACTCTGGAACATAAAGGACATCAGAGATTATTTGAGGAATATCTCTTTTAGTTTGAATGGTTACCTGTCCTTTTCCCGTGACTGCAACTTTTGAATCATTTCCGAACTTCACAGAATCCTGATATGACTCATCTAATATGGAGAAAGCTGACTTGTTTCCGCACATATGATTGCTGCAACCCGTGTCTAAGTACCATATATTCTGCTGAATTTCCTTTGTCGCTTGTTCTTTCTCTTGATAGGCCATTAACAGAGAGATCTCTTCTTCCTTTTCTGCAAAATTAGACTGCCGTCCACCATCTCTATTCAAGTTAGTTCTACATTCTGATTTATAATGGCCATACCTGTGACATCTGTAGCATTCAATCTTTGACTTGTCAACTGACTTCGGCTTATAATCACCTGAATTATTATTGTTGTCAAAGCTTCTTCCCCTTCCTTGAGAATTTGAAGATTTTTCTTCAGATTTCTGGTGCGAGTGCCTCCCACCACCAGAATTGTTTCCTCTTCCTCTTCCACGACCACCACCTTTTGAAGAGTGATAGTTGGATGAGACTTGAAGAGCTTGTTCCTCGCTACTTTGTCGATTCATTTTCTGCTCATGAATCAATAGTGAACTCTGCAATTCATCAATTGAAAGTTCAGTAGTATCTTTCGATTCCTCAATTGAACAAACAACATAGTTGAATTTTGATGTCATGGAGCGAAGAATCTTTTCAATAATGGTGACATCTTCCATCTTTTCACCATGAATCCGCATTTTATTTGCTATTGCCATAGTCCTTGAGAAGTAATCTGAAATTGATTCTCCCATCTTCATTTGTAATGTCTCAAAATCAGCTCGAAGTGTTTGCAATAATGCCCTTTTTGCCTTCGCCGTTCCCTGATACTTCTTCTTCATGGAATCCTATATTTGTTTAGAAGTATCTTTGCAAAGAATAGTCTCCAATATTGAGCGATCAATAGCTTGGAAAAGATAATTCTTTGCCTTAAGATCTTTCAACCTTAGACTGTCCAACTCCGCCTTTTGTACTTCCGACAAGGCGGTACCAGCCACTGGTTCTTGCACGCCAGTACTGACAACTGGCCAGAATTCCTTGGACCTAAGGAAATTCTCCATCAGCATGCTCCAATGGTCGTAATGACCATCGAAGTGTGGAATAGCAGGCTGAACAAAATTCTCAGAGGCCATAGTTTTTGCTACTGCAATAGTACTGCAAAAAAAACTCTCAATATGCAGTACCAACACTTTTACTCGATATCAGAAACTCTCTTTCTGGCTCTGATACCAAATGTTATAAAAAATATTCAGTAGAAAGACAGAGAATAACCAAAAAATGTATCGAGCAAGTCTGTTTTATTATACTGCTACAAGCTCTCTTTATACAAGTGAGTTACAACGACTAAGTGCAGAAAAATAGGAACCAACGTAACTGGTAGCTTAACAATTGCTAAACAGTTAAAGATAAAATATTCTACTAAGTTACCTACTGCAAATCAAACTCTAGAAACAGAACAATTTGTGCACACTTCCTGCTTTCTTATTCCGATTTGGAACAGTTTGAAAATGTAATGACTTCCCTAAGAGAACCGCTTAAAGATGTGTTTCAATCAATTTTGGTTAATGTTGACAACAACGTCGAGTGTAAATACAACATGCCTCAAGTCCTTGGTAACCTCATGGATAATATCGATGATTGTATCAGCTCATGTCCTCGTTCTACATCCATGACTGAGGAGGAGTTGGACTTCCTCCTCCTGAATCTCCATTATCTATCCTAGTATGCTGAGCAGATGTTTCCATTAAGCACTCAGCTTGTGATGCTTCAGAATATGTGTGCTAACATGAAAGATTTCAATGGGTTGTTAGTGAATGGTTGCATTGAGCAAGATATTGTAAAATATGTCTTACCTCAGTTTCAACTCATGGCTCAGAGAGTTGGATTCTTTCTTTGGGTGTTTCATATAGAGTCTGGACTCTCCGACTCCGACTCCTACTCTGACTCTGATGATCAGACTGATGAAGACTCTCACCTCATCATGTTAAATCATCTACTCTTGAAGATTGTTCCAGTTGAATTCGAGCTTATGCACATACGTTATACAAATTTGAAATCTTCAACTTCATCAGAAGTTGGACGCTTCATTAAACAGGTCCTGGAAACCTTTCCAGACATTCTTAGAGAATATCTGATTCATCTATAAGAGTGCATGGTAACCGTAATTAACCCAAGCATTTCAGGAGCTCGAGACATTCACATCATGATGGAGTTCCTGTTGATTATTCTTACTGACATGCCTACCGACTTGATTCATCATGACACATTTTTTGATCTCTTGGCACGTGTTGGAGAACTTACCAGAGAGGTAGCATCAATTCTTGTTTGGGACTTTGGAGACAAATCAATGATCAGAGAGGGTATCAATGAAACAACTCGTACAACAATAGACTTGCTAAAAGATATTGAACTCCTGAAGGAAGATCTCAGGCATGTTTACTTGAAATCCCCAGACTCATGTCAAAAATGCTTCCCCATGAGTGATGGACCGCTCTTCATGCATCTTCTACTCAGGCACTTAAAAAGATTTGATAGATTCCAATGCTTATTCAATTGCTTTGATAAAGGAAGAAATTGGGCAAGTGAAAGAAGATCTGGAATTCATAATATCTTTTTTCGCGGATATTGAGGAAGAATTGTATAAAGATCTCTGGGCACGCGTTTTAAATGTGGCATTTGAGGCAAAAGATGTCATTGATTCAATAATTGTTC
Organism: Solanum stenotomum; assembly: GCF_019186545.1. NCBI lineage: Eukaryota > Viridiplantae > Streptophyta > Magnoliopsida > Solanales > Solanaceae > Solanum > Solanum stenotomum. The sequence continues at coordinate 59,902,828 of NC_064289.1, read as the reverse complement.
GAGATAATGGTCTCTTACATCTTATTTTCTCACTTCCTATTACCATAAAGAAGATCAAGCTTATCAAAGAAGACATCTCCAATTTACTTGAGAAGATTCCCAAGAACAAAGGGCTCGTTGTTGTAAACTCTCCCAAGAAGCCAGTTGAAAGCAAGTCATTGACAACTGGTAAAATAATTGTAGGTTTTGAGGAGGAGACAAACTGGATAATGAGAAAGCTCACCAGTGGACCGGCAGATCTAGATGTCATTTCGATCACTGGTATGCCGGGTTCAGGTAAAACTACTTTGGCGTACAAAGTATACAATGATAAATCAGTTTCTCGTCATTTCAACCTTTGTGCATGGGGCACAGTCGACCAAAAATATGACAAGAAGAAGTTGTTGGGTACAATTTTTAATCAAGTTAGTGATTCGGATTCAACATTGAGTGAGAATATTAATGTGGCTGATAAGCTACGGAAACAATTATATGGAAAGAGGTATCTTATTGTCTTAGATGACGTGTGGGATACTACTACATGGGATGAGTTAACAAGACCTTTTCCAGAAGTTGTGAAAGGAAGTAGAATTATTTTGACAACTCGAAAAAAGGAAGTGGCTTTGCATGTGAAGCTATACACTGATCCTCTTAACCTTCGATTGCTAAAACCTGAAGAAAGTTGGGAGTTATTAGAGAAAAGGGCATTTGGAAACGAGAGTTTCCCTGATGAACTATTGGATGTTGGTAAAGAAATAGCCGAAAATTTTAAAGGGCTTCCTTTGGTGGCTGATCTAATTGCTGGAGTCATTGCAGGGAGGGAAAAGAAAAAGACTGTGTGGCTTGATGTTCAAAATAATTTGAGTTCCTTTATTTTGAACGGTGAAGTGGAAGTGATGAAGGTTATAGAATTAAGTTATGACCATTTGTCACATCACCTCAAGCCGCTCTTTCTTTACTTTGCAAGTTTTCCGAAGGACTCTGCATTGAAAATCTCTATATTGATAGATCTATGGCATGCTGAAAGACTTGTTGAACAGACATTGATGAAGGTTTATTTGGATAACTTAATTTCCAGTAGCTTGGTAATTTGTTTCAATGAGATAGGTGAGTACCGGACTTGCCAACTTCATGATCTTGTACATGACTTTTGTTTGATAAAAACAAGAAGGGAAAAGTTCTTTGACTCAATAAGTTCAAGTGCTCCATCTTCTTCTTCAGATTTCATGCCATATATGTTGACCATTGATTATAACAGAGAGTTCTTTGGGCTTAACAATTTTGTTCCGTTCGATCCAAATAAGAAAAGGCATTCTGGTAAACACCTGTATTCTTTGTCGATAGAGGAAGACCAGCTGGACGACCGTCTTTCTGATATATGTCACCTAAGACACTTGAGGTTTCTAAGAGTGTTAAACCTGGATCCCTCTTTTATCATGGCGAAAGATTCTTTGCTGAATGAAATCTGCATGTTGAATAATTTGAGGTTCTTACAAATTGGGACAAAAGTTAAATCCCTGCCTTTGTCTTTCTCAAACCTCTGGAAACTAGAATTCCTGGCAGTGTATAACGAAGGATCAACCTTGGTACTATTACCGAGAATTTGGGATCTTGTAAAGTTGCGAGTGATATCCATGAGTGATTCTTCTTTCTTTGATTTGGATGCAGATAAATCAACACTGATCACAGAGGACACAAAGTTAGAGAATTTGAGATTTTTAGAGACTGTCATGCTTTCCTATTCGAAAGATACCAAACATAAATTCAAAAGGTTTCCCAATCTTCAAGTGCTTGGATTTGATATCAATGAATCATGGGATTATTCAACAAAGAAATTTTGGTTCCCGAAATTGGATTGCCTAACTGAACTAGAAGAGCTCACTGTACGTTTTGCATATACCAGAGGGTTCTCTCCAGCCACAAACCGTCCATGGAATTTTAACTTCTCTTTGAGTTTGAAAATATTGCGGTTGTATGACTTTCCTCTGACATCCGATTCACTATCTACAATAGTGAGACTGCCCAACCTTGAAGAGTTGTCCCTCTATCGTACAATCATCCATGGGGAAGAATGGAACATGGGGGAGAAAGACACCTTTAAGAATCTCAAATATTTGGAGTTGCATCAAGTGACTCTTGCCAGGTGGGAGGTTGGAGAGGAATCATTTCCTTCGCTTGAGAGATTAGAACTATGGAGATGTCATATGCTTGAGGAGATTCCGCCTAGTTTTGGGGATATTTATTCATTGAAAATTATCACACTTGTAGACAGCCCTCAACTTGAAGATTCCGCTATCAAGATTAAGGAATATGCTGAAGATATGAGGGGAGGGGATGAACTTCAGATCCTTGGCCGGAATAATATCTCGTTATTTAAGTAGCATTATGGTTGAAAAGTAGATTGTACTTTGCTGGGTGATATTGTATATGATAAAGAAAACTCTCTTACAGTTAATTGTTATGAAACATTTTTGTGGGATTTTAGAAATTGGTGCCTATTTCCTCCTGTTTCTAAGAAAAAGAAATTTAATTTGAGTAACTACCTCTACCGCTACTGAAGGAATTAATCCAAATGTGCCACTGCTAGAATGTCTTGTACAGACTGAACATGGCTATTTTAATTTCCAACTGGTAGAATTACAATATTAACTTAATTCAAGGTGATGCCTTGGTAGCCAACACAAATAGAACTTAACTTATGGTAGCCACACAGTAGGTGACAAACACGATGGCGATTTCAAATTCGAAAGGAAGAATAACTTGTGTTCAAAATGATGAAACTGTATTGATGTCTATTAATTTTTTTAAAATCATATCTTATGTTAGTAACAATATAATCATCTTATTTCAAATATAATGTGATTGATCAAATGTTTAGAAATGCCTATATATAATGTGTTTCATTAAATGTTTAAAACCTGCCTACAATGTGTTTGATCGAAGTATCAAATGAACTATATGTTTGTGAACATTAAGTAGAAATTGAGCAGATGATAGATATGATCACATTAAAAATGGCAACCATTTGTTGTTCTGTTTTTTCTTCTCTTTCCAATTACTTATTTTCCGTCGTACCAAACACATCATTCTGTTCGAGTTGTCTTAGAAATTAGAATCAAAACACTGTTTCATCATTTGTTTGAATTTTCACAAAGCTTAACAGAACAAGTAAAAAAAGACTTTTGAAACTTGTGATCATAAATATATCATAGTATTTGCGTAGAAATAAAAGCTTTTAATTAAGAAATCATATATTTATATAAAAGAGAACCCTAGGCCCGCCTACGTGGCGCCACCACTAGCTAGAATTTCCTTTTAAATTTATTTATTTCCAAAAATACCCTTCCCCTTTCATGAAAAGATGTGACTTTTATGAAAAATTATGACTTTTATGAAGAGTTGCGATTTTTAAATAAAATTGTGACTTTTATGAAAGGTTGTGACCTTTTCGAAGGGTTGTAACTTTTCCGAAGAGTTGTGACATTTTCGATAAGGCACAATAAACATTTGTTCACACTACCCTTTGTTGTCTATAAATAGAGGGATTTCCTCTCATTTTAAAACAACGAAAATTTTGAACTTCTTCTTCTTCTACATAATTAAATATTCGTGTACTTTGCTCCTGTTGAGCGGCTCACTGACACTATTTGTTTTTGTATCAATATACTTGTGAATAGATTCATTCCATCCTGAGAGGATCTGTCACGCCCCGAGCCTACACCCTGGGCGGGACCGGCACTCGGAGACCATTTCTGGCCCCAAGCGAACCCTTGGCCTGGCTTTCTTAACTCGGCGGAAACCTAACTCAACAGAATAACTTCATGCAAAGTAAGATCATAAGACCACTTAACTGATGCAAATCTGGCCATAAAGGCACCTCGGGTCTCAAAATAGAGTATTTACATATATACATAGATAAGAGACTCAAAACTAGCTGACTGACTGTCTGTCTATGAAGCCTCTAAAACACTGAGATGGATGTTGGGACAGACCCCGCAACATCCTAATAAGACAAAAATTGAGAACACGAAATAATTGAGTCCTCCGGAATGCAAGGAGGCTCACCACTGACTCTGGAGTGCTCAGCTGGATCAACGACGAGCAGGCTGCTGATCCGGGGTACCTGAATCTGCATCATCAAACGATGCAAGCCAACTGGCATCAGTACATGGAATGTACGAGTATGCAAGCGGGAAAGCCAAAACACAACTTAAGCTTGAAAGGAAATACAAGAGAACACTTACCTCGGCTCTGTACGACTCATGACTAACTGAACTCAATATATATAAAGCAATGAGACGCATGCAATATATAAAGCTTGTAAAACAGTATAAACAACTTAGCTTGTTAATGATAAAACAATAACAACTCAACTATACTTATATAAAAGTAATATAACTTATGTGGGAGGTTCTTTAACCGACAACCACCACTATGAGCCCTAGTGATGATACAACGCTTTACCTCGCGTTGCCAAGGACCATCCTATACCTTGCCGTGATATAGGAAGCTAACTTTACTTAGTGGATCCACTAGCTTAACTTTCGTGATCATCTAAAAAGTATGATCCGAGAAATCCCATGTTGGCGCATGGTTCTTATGGAGAGTTGAGTAATTCAGAACTCGTGTCCCCAATTCGGTGCTCAATACTACTCCCAAAAATACTTTGGCCCATAGATGTCTTTAAACACATTTTTCTTTAGTTGAGATAATTACTCAAAACTTTAGCCTAAAGGCTCTTTTGGAGAAAGAAAACATGGTTCCCCTCTTACTCAAACGTAATAGCATTTATAACTTCCTTTGGGAATACTTAGTTCCCTAATAGCCTTTAAAAAGAGAACTCAACTTTAAACTCATGACTTAACTTGAAACTGAGACTCTTACTCGACTTGAAACTTGAGACTCTTACTTGACTTGAAACTTGAGACTCTTACTCTTTTTCTTGACTTCTAACTTCACTTGACTTGGGACTATCTTTCCTTGAATCGGAATTATGAATTCAAGGTGTTCGATCACATGTTATGGAGGGATTCTTGAACGCTTAGACGTACTTTGGAGTGTCGGAAACAACTATAAAACATAGGTATAATACTTTGGAACATGCATGAGAAAGTGAGAAAAGAAGTGGGGAGAACTTGGCTGAGACTTCAGATTTCTGGTGACACAGATGGGACTTACGGATGCCATCGACGGACCATAGATGGACTTACGGTCCGTCCTGCAGGTCCGTAGATCGCGTCAGAAACTTTCCCCAGAATTCCTTTTAAAAAAATGACTAAGTGTTGACCTACGGTCCGTAGGTCAGGTTACGGACCGTAGGTCGTGACAGTAGATCGATGCCCCAAGAACCCAACTTCTGTCCCGATTAACGGTTGACCAGTACGGACCGTCAATCGATCTACGGTCCGTAGGTCACGTCCGTAGATGGGGTTCGACAGCCAAAACTTGCTGAGAATTGATGGTGAATCAGTTTCAAAAGGGTCATAACTCTTAGAATCATAATTCCCTCAACATACAATAGGTTTCAACTTAAATACACGACCCAATCATGTCTCACAACGAACAATAACTTCAACAACACCACCAACAACATCAACAACAACTAACAACTTCAACACTTCAACAACAAATCCCAATCTTTTCTCAAACCATAGAATAAACTTGGTGTGTGTGAGGGAAAGGATCAACCCACACGAAAAACTCACATACCTTGATAGGGATCACCCCCGACGAAAATCCACAATGATCTTGACTAAGCTCCTCTTTCTTCTCTTCTTCTTCTTCTCCTTCTTCTCTTCTTAAATCTCAAGAACCCTAACTCTTTCTCTTTCAAAATGGGACAAAAATGATCCAAAGATCAGCCTAATGCAACAATATGAGCTCAACATAAATGATTTGTGAAAGGACCAAAATGCCCTTAAATTTCCGGACGGATTTCCTTTCCAACTGCCCAACTTCTACAGGGCATAACTCCCTCATACGAACTCGGAATCGAGTAAACTCAGTGGCGTTGGAAAGATCGTTCCAAGGGCTTTCTAAACATAACTAGAACTACTCTTGGTTCATCTTGATCTAGGAGTTATGACTGCTCAAAGTTGGCCAAAAACTCACTGATTTCCACACTTCCAGATTTTTAAATTTTTCCAAAAATGACTATTTCCAAATTTCAAGCTCCTTCAAAGCCACTTCAAATTGTCGGATGTTACAGGATCTATTTCTTTAAACTTCGGGTACTAGAGGGGAATAATTTCCTTAAGGAGACGTTGCACATTTAGTGGGCTCAATTTTTCCTTTTTGTTACATTTTATTGTTATAGATCCTAGTATATTTTTTGATAGTCATTAATGTATGCTTATGATATTAACTAGTCTTTTGGAAACGTGTGTGGCATGTTTGTCCCTTATCAGTATTATAAAAGCTTCTAAACAAAAGTTGAGTTATAAAATAGAAAATTCAAGATTAATTTTATCACTTTCATTGTATTTATTAAAAAAGAAAATTCATAACAGTAGACCTGTGCTTTTGTCATTAAAGAAAAATAGGTGTAGCTAACTAAGATAATATAGTCTCTGGTACTATGAATACGTCAGTATCATATATGTGTGACTTTGTTGGAGTAAATAGGCAGGAAAACTTTAAGAAGAAACAGAGGCTCAAAGGTTAAGAGAATTGTATGCTGAAGTCTTTTCTATTTTTCAGTATTTGAAATCACAGGAAAGTACAGCTTTATATAGACTTAAAAATAACAAACTACTAAGTCACTAAATGACCACTACTTCCTTTAACTAAACAACTAATTACTAACCAAACCAAAACAAAACTAGAAACAACTAATTTGATGGAAAATCTTGTCTTATTGCAGTAGTTTAGCAGTGAATAAATACAATACATTAGGTGCTAACTAAGGAAAGAAATTAAGATTGATTCCTATGAATCTGCAGTGATTCCTATAAATCTGCTACCTAAATATAGCTATGTACATTACTAGATTTAAGTCTATATACATTCTATAACACTCCCCCTCAAGCTGGAGCATATATATTGATCATGCCCAACTTGTTACAAAGATAATCAACTCGAGTTCCATTCAATGCCTTAGTGAGTAAATCAGCTACTTGCTCTCCTGTCTTCACGTAGCCAGTGGAAATCAAGTTTTCCTGAATCTTCTCACGAATAAAATGACAATCAACATCAATATGTTTAGTTCTTTCATGATACACCGGATTTGAGGCAATATGCAAGGCAGCTTGATTATCACAACAAAGTTTTGCTGGTGTATGATGTTCCAACCCAATTTCAGTTAGAAAATGATGTATCCACATAATCTCACACGTAGACTGTGACATAGCTCTGTACTCAGATATTGCACTAGATCGAGATACAACACTTTGCTTCTTACTTCTCCATGAAACTAGGTTCCCTCCAACAAAGACACAATAGCCTGTAGTCGATCTCCTGTCAATTTTGGATCCGGCATAGTCAGCATCTGCAAAACACTCAACACGAGTATGACCATGATTGCTATACAATATCCCAAGTCCAGGGGCTCCTTTCAAGTAACATAAAATCCACTCCAAAGCTGCCCAATGTTTGATTGTAGGCGAGGACATAAACTGGTTGACAACACTTACTGCAAAAGCAATGTTTGACGAGTCACACTAAGGTAGTTTAACTTCCCAACTAACCTCCTGTATCTCTCGGGATCATCAAAGAGGTCGCCGTCATCTTTCACAAGCTGCACATTGGGAACCATTAGAGTACTGCAAGGTTTAGCTGCTAACTTTCCAATATCTGCAAGAAGATCAAGAATATACTTTCTCTGAGACAACAAAATTCCCTTCTTGTTTCTATTCACCTCTATACCCAAAAAGTATTTCAACTGACCCAAGTCTTTCGTATGAAACCTAGTATGCAGGAAAGATTTGAGGGAAGAGATCCCCGCATAATCACTTCCTGTGATGACAATGTCATCAACATATACAACCAGTAGGATAGTGCCAACTGCTGATTGTCGGTAGAAGACTGAGTGATCACATTTGCTCATTTTCATCCCAAACTCCAGGACTACCTCGCTGAACTTCCCAAACCAAGCTCGTGGACTCTGTTTCAAGCCATACAAAGACTTCTTCAAATAACACACTCTCTCATACTCCCCCTGAGCAATAAAAGCTCGCGGACTCTGCTCCATATATACTTCCTCTTGAAGATCACCATGAAAGAATGCATTTTGGATATCCAACTAATGTAAAGGCCAATTCTTAGAAGCAGCTAGAGAAATTAACAAGCGGACGGAAGTAAGTTTGGCAACTGGAGAGAAAGTGTCTGAATAATCCACCCCATAGGTTTGAGCATACCCTTTAGCCACAAGCCTGGCCTTAAGTCTTGTCACAGAACCATCTGGATTTACTTTAACTGTGAACACCCACTTACATCCCACTAGTTTCTTCCCACTAGGTAAATCCACCAAATCCCACGTGTGATTTTCCTCTAAGGCATTTATTTCCTCAAGCATCGCATCATACCATCCAGGATGATTCAAAGCTTCCTTCATTGTTTTGGGTATAGAGATATAGTCTAAAGAAGCAATCAAGGACCTTGACGTAGAGGATAAGTGATCATAAGAAACAAAATTAGCAATGGAATACGTCGAATGACAAGTCCTTTTACCTTTGCGAAGAGCAATAGGGAGATCAAGATCATCTGAAGGATCGGATGAAGAAAGATTTGATAACAAAGGAGCCGGTGCAGAACATGTATCATCGATCTCTCGTCTTCTCGAATAAACTTGAACAATTGGTGGTCTTACCGGAGTAGAAGATGTGGGCCCAGTAGTCAAATTGTGTTCAATAGGGGAACTAAGAGATTGAAGGACATCATCTGATTGTTTTGTCAAAGCACGAGTAACTTGATAGACTAACCATTCATCTTCCTCCCCCTGGGTTGTCGAACTGGGAGGTGCATAGAAGAATGGTGTCGTCTCTGAAAATACCACATCATTTGACACCAAATATTTACCAAGCTCAGTAGAATAACATCGATACCCCTTCTGATGGCGAGAATAACCCAAGAAAACACACTTCAATGCTTTAGGGTCCAACTTGGTAACAGATGGCCGAACATCTCGAACATAACATGTGCTTCCAAACACCTTAGGCTCCACTGGAAATAGTGGCTTGTTTGGCAAAAGAATGTCGTAAAGCACACTACCAACAAGAACAGTCGATGGCATGCGATTAATCAAGAAACAAGCTGTAGAGACTGCATCAGCCCAAAATTGTTTAGGGACCTTCATTTGGAACAAAAGTGCTCGAGCTGTCTCAAGCAGATGCCTATTCTTTCTTTCGGCAACTCCATTTTGAGAGGGTGTATCAACACATGAAGTTTGATGGAGAATATCGTGTTGTCTCATGTAAGATTGGAAAAATTCTGACATATATTCTTTAGCATTATCACTCCTTAGAATACGCAACGAAGTATTGAATTGTGTTTTGACCTCCACACAAAAGGCACAAAAGTGAGTATACACTTCAGAACGACTCTTCATAAAATAAATCCAAGTTATTCGAGAGAAATCATCCACAAATGTGACAAAATACTTATATCCAGTTTTGGAAACAACAGGACATGGTCCCCAAACATCAGAATGAACTAATTCAAACATCGACTCCACCTGCTTATTAACCCTTGGATTTGTTGAGCTACGATGGTATTTGGCAAATAGACATGACTCACAATCCACTGAAGAAATATTCTGAAATTGAGGACAAAGCTTCTTCAACTTAGGCAGAGAAGGATGTCCTAATTTACAATGTGCCTCAAATGGAGACACGACACTAGAGCAGGAAACAAATCGAGGCTCCCAATATTCATCAAGAATGTAGAGATTATCAGATACATGTCCTTTACCAATAACTTTATTTGTCTTCAGATCACGAAACAAACAATGATCAAGAAAGAACGAGATATAACAGTTTAGGTCCCTGGTAAGCTTGCTAACATACATCAAATTAAAGGATAACTTTGGTAGACCTAATACAGATGACAAGGTAATAGAGGATATTGGTTTTACAATCCCAGATCCTATAATCTTACAGAGCAAACCATCAGCAACCATCACAGGAGAGAGTGTTCCATGTGATTGAAAGCTAGAGTATATATTAGGATTACCTGTCATGTGATCTGTGGCACCTAAATCGATCACCCATTTATTCGAAGAGGATATAAGACATGCTTTTCCTAACTCAACAAGGGTAGTAATCGGAACAAATTTCTTTTGTAAGTTTTGATATTGCGAGAATTTTGCAAACTCTTCTGCTGAAACCAAAATTCCTTTATCCGAAGATATAAGAGTCACAATTTCAATCATTTTCTCTAACTATTTTAGTAGCATATGAACTCATCAACAACAAGTATGACTAGAAGCATGTACGTCAGTTCGTGACCCCGCAAACACAGATGAACAGAGTCAAATGATTTTATCAACCAAGAAACCAATTGTCGACGCAGAATAAAGAAATTGACTACTTGACCAGTAAATTCAGCAAGTAGTGAACAATAAAATACCCAAATAAGTAGTTTAGAAAAAGAAATCTTGAACCAGCAGTTTATCCACACAACACCAATTATCTGAACTGAAGTAAGAGCTAGTAGCCACGAAACCACAAATCACAGACCAGATTCAATGTCGCAGAACAAAAACAGACCTTGAAGTGAAGAACAGACTTTCCAAATCGTGTTTTAACACCAGAACATGCACTTTCACGTGCTGGTGCGTGATGAATAGTCAAACTGTATAAGCAGTGTATGACAGTCGTTGTCTTCACACCCAGATGAAAGAGAAGACTGGTTTGGCCTGAATATATACTCCACCTCCTTCTGTGGTGGCGGTGAGCAGACTGACCATTCTAAATCATTGGATTAGAAATCCAAACTCTTCCGTAACACAGCCAAAACGACATAAGCCAATTGGCTCTGATACCATGTAATTTGATTGAAAATCTTATCTTATTACAGTAGTTTAGCAGTGAATAAATACAATACATTAGGTGCTAACTAAGGAAAGAAATTAAGATTGATTCCTATGAATCTGCAGTGATTCTTATAAATCTGCTACCTAAATATAGCTATGTATATTACTAGATTTAAGTCTATATACATTCTATAATAATGATCAACATATTTGCTAACAACTAGCCCTAGAATATAGGACACTACTAATAAACTTAACAGACCAGGTCATACTTTGAATCAGTCTTCAATATTCCCCCTTGATTCAAAGTTACAGACACCAAGCAAATCCCTCAAATAGATAAACTTGTCTGCTGCCAACGACTTCGTCAATATATCAACCAATTGTTTATGAGTGTTGCAATGCTTCAATACAATCTCCTCCTTTGCAACCAAATCACGAATGAAATAAAAGCGAACATCAATGTGCTTCGTTCTACTATGAAAATTTGGATTCTTTGTCATGGAGATTGATGTTTTATTGTCGCAATATATCTCTGTTGCACTTTCTTGCTTATGCTGAAGTTCTGCTAACATCTTTCTTAGCCAGATAGCTTTTCAAGCGGCTGAAGTAGATGCAATGTACTCAGCTTCAGAGGTGGATATGGTTGTTGTAGCTTTCTTCTTTGAGCTCTAATTTATTACTCCTGACCCAAGAGTAAAAATATGTGCTAAAATGCTTCGTTTATCATCCAATGAACCAGCATAGTCATTATCAATGAACCCACATAATCTGAAGTTAGAAAGTTGTGAATACCAAATCCCATAGTCCATACTTCCAGCGACATAACGCATAACTCTTTTGCTGCTCCAAAATAAACCTTTGAAGGTTGTGGCATAAACCTGGATATAACACAAACAGAGAATGCAATATCGGCGCGAATATGAGTTAGGTAAATTAAACCTCCAACCATGCTTCTAAAATTTATAGCATCATCCATCTCTGATCCATCCTTAAGCTGCAGTTTTCACCAACATTCATAGGTGTAGCAGTAGGCATGCAATTAAGCAAACCAAAATTAGTGAGAAGGTCCTTGGCTTATTTCCTTTGTGAAAGAAATATTCCATCTTCAGCTTGATGGACTTCAAGGCCAAGAAAATAATGTAATAACCCCATATTTGACATCTCAAACTCATTCATCATTTGAGACTTAAATTCATCCACCAGAGAAATAGAAGAGCTAGAATAAATGATATCATCAACATAAAGGCAAACAATGATGAAATCATTACCTTTCTTCTTTACTTACAACGTGGGTTCATTCTCACTTCTCATATATCCCTTTCCCTAAAATACCCATCGATTTTGCTATACCACACTCGAGGGGCTTGCTTCAAACCATACAACACCTTTTTTTAGTTTGTAGACCTTTGTTTCATCGCCCTTCTTTATGAAACCTTCTGGTTGTGCTACATAGACCTCTTCTTGTAGGTCTCCATTGAGAAATGCCAACTTGACATCAAATTGATAAACTAGCCATTGTGAATGTGCAGCCAATGCTAGAACAAGTCTAACAGTTTCAAATCGAACAACCGGAGAAAATGTTTCTTCAAAACCAATATCATATTGTTGCGCATAGCCTTTTGCCACAAGGCAAGCTTCATGCTTCTGCAGGCTCCCATCCGTTGCAAACTTTGACTTGAACACCCATTTCAAATCAATTGCATTTTTGTCTTCTGGTAATTCCACCATCTCCCATGTGTCATTCTTCTCGATAGATTTCATCTCTTCTAACATCGCTCTCCGCCACTCTTCCTTTTTAGCTGCTTCTCCATAATGTGTAGGATCTGAAATAGCAAAAGAAAATTGACAAGTTGTATACATGTCATTGGCGTACTTGGGGTTCGGCTTTTTAAGCCTCGTTGATCTTCTTAATGGAATTGGCTCATCTGTAGACTTTTCAAGAGTAGTAGATGAAGAGTTTCTGCTCCCTGAAGTAAAAGAAAATGAATCTAGAGAAGTGGTACTAGAACCGACTGTTGTAGCTATAGGAGTTGGCTGCTGAATTGCATCAAAAGTGATTCCAGTAGGCATAGGAATCTATTCTTGCATCTTATCGTTGCTTCCACTCCAATTCCAGCTTGCCATTTCATCAAATACTACATCCCTTCTAATTAAAATCTTTCTACTAAGAGGGTTATACAATTTATGTGCTTTAGATTGTGTGCAGTAACCAATAAAAACACATTTTTTCAGATTTTTCATCCAACTTATGACGAAATTGGGAATTTACCAAAGCATAAGCAATACAACCAAATATTCTTAAATAACTTACAGTTGGTTTTCTACCCTTCTAAGCTTTAAATGGAGTTTGATACATAACAGCCTTTGTTGGAGACAAATTCAATAAATGGACTGATGTCGCTACAGCTTCAGCCCAAAATTGATTCGGAACTCCCTTCGCTTGTAACATGCTTCTTGCCATCTCCACAACAGTGCGATTTTTTTGCTCAACAACACCATTTTGCTCCAGAGTAGAAGGTGTTGTCAGCTCCCTATGAATGCCATTTTCCTCACAAAAGAGATTAAACTCCTTGGACAAGAATTCGCCGCCTCTATCTATGCGAAAAGTTTTTATGCACAAGCCACTTTGCTTCTCAACCTGGGCTTTAAAGTACATGAATTTTTGAAATGTTTCTGAGTTGCTTTCTAAAAAATAGACCCAACTCATGCGACTACAATCATCAGTAAATAGTAGAAAATAATGACTCCCACCAAAAGATGTAGTATGCATAGGTCCACATAAATCAACATGTATTAATTCAAGACACTTTGAAGCCCTCCAAGCTTTTCCAGCAAGAAAAGACTTCCTAGTTTGTTTTCCATAAATGCACCCTTCACACAATTCAATAGAATCAATTTTTGGTAGTCTAAGAACCATACCTTTGTCAACTAGCAATTTCAGGCCCTTTATATTGAGGTGACCATACCTCAAATGCCACAACTTCGACTCATCCTTTGCACTTGCAGCAAGCGCAAAACTTTCCATGTTAGAAACATCCAGCAGAAACATCTTGTTTGGCGTCATAGTGATGCGAACCTTTTTGCCTGACTTCTTGTTTGTAATGACACAAACATCGTCATCAAACCAAAGAGAATGTCCATCGGACATTAGTTGTCCAACACTTAACAAATTGTATCCTAAATCAGGTACAAATTAAACGTTGTCCAACATTTTTACTGCGTCGTGGCTAGTGTCAATACCCATAGTGCCTTTTCCTTCAACCTGCATCTCTTTTGCGTTGCCAAGCTGCACCTTTTTCTTTTGCTTCTCATCTAGCTCCTGGAACAAACATTTGGTGCCTGTCATATGATTTGAACAACCACTATCTACAAACCATATATCACTTGGCTTGTGATCTGTATCAATGCAAGCCATAAAGAGATAATTTTCTTCCTCATTTTCGGTTGCTGCAAAGTTTATTTTCTGGTCTTTAAACCAGCAATTAGCCTTTATATGCCCATAGCGCTGACAATGATGACATTGAATGCCATTCTTTGTGTTACTTTTCTCATTGGACTGCCTATGCCCGTCATTCCTTCATTTGTCTCTTCCATAGCCACAACCTCGACCACTACGGAATCCTCCTCTTCCTCGACCTCTGCTTGCTGGACCATTGTTCTCACCATATTTGGTTGTTGCTTCCTTCACCTGGAATGTTTTATCTTTATTCTTTTCAATAGATCGATTGAGTCTTGCCTCATGGGCTGGAAGAGATCCCATCAGTTCATCAAAGGAAAAAACTGATAGATCCTTAGACTCTTCTATAGCAGCAACTACATGATCAAATTTTGGAGTCAAGCTTCGCAGTGTCTTTTCCACAATCGTTTGATCAGTAACTTTCTTGCCACATGATCGAATTTTGCTGACAATTGCCACTGCTCTGGACAAGAAATCATCAATTGATTCTCCATTTTTCATCATCAAGGTTTCAAAGTCACGCCGAAGTGATTGTAATCTTACCACAATGACCTTTGAATCACCTTAAAACACCTTATGCAGAATGGACCAAGCTAGCTTTGATGTGGTTGCTGCTGCGATCCGTGAAAAGTGGCTAACATGAACTGCTTACTGAATAAAAACCAGTGTTTTAGCATCTCTTTTCTTACTGTCTCGCAGTCTTTTTTTTTTATCAGGATCTCCAATTCTTTTTGTACCAAGTCCCAAAGATCTTGAGATTTGAGTATTGTTTTCATATGAATACTCCAGAATTCATAGCTTTCTCCCTTGAAGACGGGAATGAGTAGTTGTGCCACACTCAGTGCATTGCCATTACTTGCCATGGCTCTGATACCAAAGATGTTGGAGTAAATAGGTAGGAAAACTTTAAGAAGAAACAGAGGATAGAAGGTTAAGAGAATTGTATGCTGAAGTCTTTTCTATTTTTCAGCATCTGAAATCACAGAAAAGTACAGCTTTATATAGACTTAAAAATAACAAACTACTAAGTCACTAAATGACCATTACTTCCATTAACTAAACAACTAATTACTAACCAAAACAAAACTAGAAAGTACTGCACCATGATCAGCATATTTGCTAACAACTAGCCCTAGAATACAGGACACTACTAACAAACTTAATTGACTAGGTCATACTTTGAATCAGTCTTCAATAGACTTATCCTTTATAATTTCGTGTTTAATGCTCTGTGTGTATGTCACATAGTAATTTGTAAAGAGATGCAGTGAAGGAAAACAAACTATAAATTTGGATGTACAATTAAAAATTACTAGAATTAAAATTACTCGTACTATTAGAATAACTAAAATTGTTTCGGAAAAAAATACAAATATGAACACTTAATTTTATCAATTGAGAAATCATGTATATATATAAAAGAAAACCCTAAACCCGCCAGCGTGGCGCCACCACAAACTAGGATTCCCTTTTAATTTATTTTATTTCCAAAACTAGCCTTCCTCATTTAATTAAAAGTTGTAACTTTTATGAAAAACCTTTTATGAAAAGTTGTGACTTTTTTGAAAAGTTGCGACTTTTATGAATAGTTGCGACTTTTATGAAACGTTGTGACTTTTATGAAAGGTTGTGACCTTTTCGAAGGGTTGTAACTTTTCCAAAGAGCTGTGACCTCTTTGATAAGACACAATAAGCATTTGTTCACACTACCCTTTGTTATCTATAAATAGAGGAATTTCCTCTCATTTTAAAACAACAAAAATTTTGAACTTCTTCTTCTTCTTCTTATGGACAATCAAATATTTGTGTACTTTGTTCCTGTTAAATGACTCACTGACACCATTTTTTTATTTTTCCATTCTGTTTCATTTTATTGTTACAGATCCTTGTATGTTTTTTATTGTTATTAACTTATGCTTATATTAATAGTTGTTGTTTTTTAGTACAAGATTTAAAGTTTGTTGTTTATGTTTCTGCAAAATTATTGTTATAGGTATTTGTTAGTACAGATTAAATAACAAACATTAACTGAGTATTCAAGAAATTTTTCTCTACTGGAAATGTTGGTACGGTAAAAAAATCCCTCACAAATCTCTAATTTCTTAATCAGCAACGTCATTCCTTCAGATACAAGGATGAGATTTTGTGTTTTTTAGAAAATCCTCTGAGATTAATAACTTTGTATGCCCATATTTTTATGTTGTTGTTATCTATTTTTACTAAATTTTATCAGTGGATATTATGAGTAATCTATGAATTGAAAGTTGATTAAAGTGTTAGTCAATTTTTGGAGGTATGTTATTTCAAAACATAGGAACTTTCTGGTTAGAATGATTTGTTATCATCATTGGATATCTCATAGTTTACTCTCTTTAAAGTATGTTTTTTCTCGCTGTTTTATGGTCTCCTTAAAATTGTATTGAATATTTTTCGTTTGGTATGTATATGATCTCTCTTGGACAAAGCTTTCGTCCTTTTAATGTTTTTCTTTTTTTCCTTCTCATTCCTCACTTCTAAATATTTTTCGTGTGTGTTATAACTATTTTCAGCAAGCTTAATTTGAAGAATATGAAACAAAACCTGCTCTCAATAAAAGTAATAGCTTAAGCTACAAAAGATATGTCTATTAACATAGAATTGTTGTCCTTAATGTCCAAGTCATTGCTGAGCATTAAGTTTTTTAATGTTCAAGAATATTTCTTTAACATGAGTCGAGGATCCAACATTTTGATCTACTTATACTTTCATAATACAAAATTTATACATACATATTTCTAAAAAAAGTCTTAAAGTTGCATTGATAAAGCATCTAGAAGGGCCTTCGGAGCAGCAGTCTAATGAAGAATGAATTTTTAAAATATTATTTTGGTGTCGTTTCAAATTTATTTTTCTCCTTCTATAAATTTTGTTAGACTAATAAAGTAGCAATAACGAAAAGTGGTGAACGTTTGACCTCAGACAAGTAGATTGTCTCTTTAAAAAAATTATTTATGTTGGTGTGGTTTTTAACGGTCTTAACTTATTTATGAATAATATTGATTATCAAAAACTTTCACATAATTTTTTTTTCACAAGGAGTTATTCTAACCATTAAATTATCAGATTCTATATTTTTCATGTACAAAAAAATAAAAAAGTGATGTTTAATCGCTACATAAAAACATCACTCAGTTTTAACAAGATAATTATATCATCAAGCATATATTATGATAAATTATGTAAAAGACAAAAATGATTAGATATCAAGATATTTTTAATCATTTATTATATATTTACAATTCTTGAGATATGTGATAATGTAAAATCATTTAATTTCTGTTGATGTTCATAAAATCTACTAAAATTTACTTTTTGTTCTTATAACAATCTATTATTGGAAAGGTTGTTAAAAAGCTTAGAAAGATTATTTATGTCCGCGCGAAGTGCGGATTTATTACCTAGTTCCTTTATAAACAGAGACATTTGAAATACGGAAAGCTTCTTAGTTATTTTGATTAATGCGTATACGTATTTAATATAAAATAAGGAAGAATTAGAAAAGGATAAAATTATCGAAAATTGAAATAAAGTACTTCTAGTTACTTGGCTTCATGATCATTGATCCTCTCTTCAAGTATGTTTTCCAACCATTTCACATGATAACTTGATTCCTCCATTTTCAACTCCAAGAATATATAGACCTCATCATTTAAATCTCTACTTTCTCTTATATCTTCATTAATTAAATTACATAAATGATATATTAACACCATTTGTCTCTTCATTTTCTCTAATGCTTGCTTTTTTTAAAAAAAAAAAAACCTTTAAAGTAAATGTTCATTTGTTATTAAGAACAGAAATGAAGAAAAAAAAAACGTTTCTGGTACATTGGGTAATTAATTTTTATTCTAAAATATTCTTTTTATATTTTGTACATTAAGCTGAAATGTGGAAAGGTTGTAATTAAAAAATAAACTAAGATAAATTCACAAAGAAAATGAAAAGGCAGCATGTTCTAACTATTGAGAAGGTTAGCATTAAGTTAAGAAGATTAAAAGTTATACCAATTAAGTAGTAGACTAACATTAAAACGTTCAAATTATTATATTTTTATAGTAAATCGCATGTGTAGCCAAGTGTATCCATTTCTATAAACTTATAGTATATGACAATCGTGCTCCACATAAGTTAGACATCTTATTCTAATGTTTGACTTGTAAATGTGAAGTATTTATAGGATTTATGTTGCATTAAAAAAGTATAAATGATGGTGGATATAGGAAGATTTTTTACCAATTAGTGTTACACAGATAATTGTTAGAGTAAGAGTGTTTGTTTGAAAATTAAAATAGTGATATAATTTTATTTGAATCTCATTATTCGCATGTTATTCTACCTCATTAAGTCATTATGTTTGTAACTTTTGTAACATATGGACTATTCATTTACCTAATTTATTATCGTATAATCTTTGAATTTCTCACCTGTAAATAGTGATGGTATTACTTTGTTTTGACAACAAGGGATAAACAAGAAATAGAGTGAAAAAAGATGAGGAGTACTATATTGTGTTTATATTGAGATTAATTAATCTAGGTAAAAAGAGAGTTGAGACAAAGAAAAATATTCTAAGTCTTCAATTATATTCACTATATAAAAGAGAATAATTATATGTCGAAGAAAGATGTTTTTTTTTTTTTTTGCAAAGCTTTGGACTCTTCAACTAATTCGGAGTTGCTTGAGTTGTATGATGTTATTGGATTATTGTATTCTGGAGGACAGAGGCGTATCACATATGTTGAGGTGGTCACCAGATTCACGTAAACTCATACTCCCCTCTCATGATCAATATATAGTAGTGTCAAATACAACAAAACGGACGAAGTGATATAAAGTGAGCAGAATATTGGAAGTTTGATTAATTTTCTTATCTTTTTCCTCTGGAGGCCCCACTGTAATTGATTCATGCTTTTGCTTTCTTGACTTTTTGGAATAATACTATGCATCATATTTGGTCTTAATTATTCCTCTGTTTATTTCCAGAATATTGAGCTCTATAGATCTAATAACAAAGCAAGCAGAGGATGTATAGTTTCATCAACAAAAATTAATAATAAAAGTGAATTAGGAATTAAGTAATAAATTATCACTTGATTTTTTAAAGTAAACAAGTAACAAATGAATAATTATTTATAACGTAATGAATAAATAAAAATGGACAGAAAGAATAGTTACTAGAAAAAAAACCCGTAAAAAGAGTTAGAGCCGTTTGGATTGACTTAAAAAAAGTAACTTTTTAGAGTGCTGGAACTTATTTTTAAAATAAGTAGTTATGTGTTTGGATAAAAGTGTTGCAGTTGAAAAAAAAGTTGTTGATGTGTTTGGCAAATAAGTGCTGGTAAACACTTTTTTTTTATCAAAATGTCTGAAATACCCTTTAAGCTATTAACATGATAAAAAGTTGATTAATTTAAGGTTTTTATACTTAAAAAAAAATTAAAACAAAATTAATTTATGTTTTACATCCATAAGTAATAATATTTTTCTATCATTCACATATTTCTTTACCACCTTATAAGAGGAATATAAATTCATATTTCAGAAATAATAATAATAATAATAATAATAATAATAATAATAATAATAGTAATAGTAATAGTAATAATAATAATAATAATAATAGTAATAGTGATAGTAATAATAATTATTATAATAATAATAATAATAATAAAAATAATAATAGTAATAGTAATAATAATAATAATAATAGTAATAGTAATAGTAATAATAATTATTATAATAATAATAATAATATAATAATAATAATAATAATAAAAATAATAATAGTAATAGTAATAATAATAATAATAATAGTAATAGTAATAATAATAATAATAATAATAATAATAGTAATAGTAATAATAATAATAATAATAATAATTCAATATGGGCAATTTGGAAATTGTATAAAAGAATTAAGGGCAAAAAGGTAATCTACTTGGTCAACATAAAAGGGCTTTTAAGTTAAAAAAAAAAAAAAAGCTCCCCTCCCCTAGCTTTTAGCTTTTGTCTTAAAATAAGTCACTTTGATAATTGTCAAACACTCTAATAAGTCAAAAACTGGCTTTTTAAGCCAGTTTGACCAGCTTAAAAGCCCATCCAAACAGGCTCTTAGTTGATATAATACTCTAGATTTTTTAACGTGAAAATTGTTCTCTAACGTCACTTTTTTTCTTTTCTTTTGTTCACTTTTACTTGTTTTTAATGTTCACCTTATGCATTTTATAAGAACTTAAAGAAGGAATGATTTAGAATAAATAATTAGTGTTAATCGTAATAACAAAAAATAAATATGAGTTGTTTAAAAATGTTCACTTTGTGTTATGTAATTATTATTTTAACCGAGTATATCATTTGGGTTGATTTAAAAGTTAAATTTTTTAATTATTAATAAAAAAGGAATAATGTGACATAGGAGAGAGAAAAATATGTTTTTTTGTGATAAGTATATTTTGAAGAAAATATGCAAAGTTGGGTGATATTGTAGTCCTAAAACAAATCAATGTGATATTATGAGATAATTTCTCAAACATGAGTGACTATCTAGGAAAATTACTCAAGAATAATTATATGTTGAAGAAATATGTTTTTTTTTGCAAAGTTTTGGACTCTTCAACTAATCCGGAGTTGCTTAAGTTGTACATGTTATTGGATTATTGTATTCTGGAGGGCAGGGGCATATCGCATATGCAGGGGCGGTCACTAGATTTAGGTAAACCCATGCTCCCCTCTCATGATCAATAAATAGTAGTGTCCAATTCAACAAAACGGAGAAAGTGATATTATAAGTTTGATTAATATTACTCCCTCCGTCTCATTTTATGTGACATCATTTTCTTTTTGGTCAGTTCCAAAAAAAATGTCACATTTTCTTATATGGTAATTATTTAAAGGTACAATTCCTCTTTTACCCTTGTTGGTCCCACTTAATCTTAAAATAATACTCCAATACATTTATGAGGAGAGAGAAACGTGAGTCTACTTTTTAAAGGGCAATTTGGTAAACATTTTAAAGTCTTCATTTATTTCTTAAACTCCGTGTCCGGTCAAATGTTGCCACATAAAATGAAACGGAGAGAGTATTATCGTTTTCCTTTGTGGCAGACAAGTGAGGAGGCCCCACTGTAATTGATTCATGCTTTTGCTTTCGTGACTTTTTGGAATAATACTATGCATCATATTTGGTCTTAATTGTTCCTCTGTTTATTTCCAGAATTTTGAGCTCTATAGATCATCTAATAACAAAGCAAGCAGAGGCAACTAAAAAGGTTAGTCAACTCATCTAATAGTTTGTTTCAATTATGGAAAAGTAAAATGTAAGGAAAATGAAAAAACTTTGGTAGGTTAGTTGGATCTCACAAAGATAAAGGAAAACAAAATGCAGGAGAAAGAGAGAGGACTAAATAGATCACCGTCTGTTTACAATAAATCAATAGATGCATGACCTTGTCACTTAATCATGGTTAGTTAATGTATATTTTCATCTCATTAAATTATGACTTACCCATGATAAGTTGTATTAGTTTGGTATTAATATCCAGTGCTGGTGATTACCGGGTGAGAGGGAGGGGGTTGGAGAGTGCGGAGTGAATAGAAGCAGATCTTTTAGATTTTTTCTAAGATGACGAAAGATTCCCCTCACTAATGAAAATATATTACTATAAGCTATTAAAGATAGAAAGGTTCGGTACCAGTTGGTCTCGTTTATGGATGAACCCCATTTTTACAAGTTATTTTATTCAATTCAAATCGTAAGTGTACATAAAAGATTATCATCCATTTTCTTCTTCATATAGGTTGGACAAGTAATGGTAAACGAGCAGGACTCCTTTTTTTGTAAATAATTAACAGTTGTGATACACTTTATTTTATTGAATATTTAGATCTTCCATTTTCTTCTTCATACTCCTTTTTTGTAAATAATTAACAGTTGTGAGATTTAATGTTTGTGATTTCATGTCATAAACATTTTGATGTGTGATTAAGATTGACATTTCCAATTGTGCGAATCTAAAATTACTATATGTCAAGTTATACAATTGCTCTTTATGCACCATTTGATGTTTGACTAATTTGATATATATATATATATATCTAGACAAAAACTCAATAAGAAAATGGTTACATATTTATTATACAGAAACTGTCGAAAATCAATAGACTCACCTTTATCATCTTCCACTAAATAAGACCTCCTCTTAAGTTTGCGTGAAAATAGCGAAATTATTGATTATTCTTGTCTTTTCGTCTTCTTTCTCCTGATAAAGTTTTATGTACTTTTTATGCATCAGGTCTTGAGAACTTGAACAGAAAATTACAATCATGGAAAAACGAAAAGATAATGAAGAAGCAAACAACTCATTGGTAAGCCATTTGATAGAGTGAACTGTAAAGTATTGAATTGTAGATATGTGGCTTTAAAATTTTGATATGTGTTATTTTGGCAGGTGTTATTTTCTGCTCTTCACAAGGACATTGCCGATGTTCTGGATTTCCTAGAGAGATTAGAGAATGAGGAAAATCAAAAAGCTCTTGACAAAGATCAAGTTGAAAAGCTAAAATTGGAGCTGGCATTTCTTTGTACATATGTCCAGCTTTCTTATTCCAATTTGGAGCAGTTTGAAGATATAATGACTAGAAAAAGACAAGAGGTTGAGAATCTGCTTCAACCAATTTTGGATGATGATGGCAAAGATGTCGGGTGTAAATATGTC
>NC_064289.1:59867435-59871038 GCF_019186545.1 Solanum stenotomum | reverse complement strand
TGAAAGTTGTATGGAGTGCTGAAGGACTTGTGGAACAGACAGAGATGAAGAGTGTGGAAGAAGTGATGGATGTTTATATGGATAACTTAATTTCCAGTAGCTTGGTAATTGCTTTCAATGAGATAGGTGATGACCCGACTTGCCAACTTCATGATCTTGTGCATGACTTTTGTTTGATAAAAGCAAGAGAGGAAAAGTTGTTTGACCAGATAAGTTCAAGTACATCATCTTCTTGTTCAGATTTGATGCCACGTATAGTGACCATTGATTATGACAGTGAGTTATTGGGGCTTAACAATTTTGTCCTGTTTGATTCAAATAAGAAAAGGCATTCTGGTAAACACCTCTATTCTTTGAGGATAAATGGAGACCAGTTGGATGACAGTCTTTCTGATACATTTCACCTAAGACACTTGAGGCTTCTTAGAGTGTTGTACCTGGAACCCTCTTTTATCATGGTTAAAGATTCTTTGCTGAATGAAATAAGCATGTTGAATCATTTGAGGTTCTTATACATTGGGACACAAGTTGAATCTCTGCCTTTATCTTTCTCAAACCTCTGGAATCTAGAAACCCTGGGGTGTGTAATGAAGGATCAACCTTGGTACTATTACCGAGAATTTGGGATCTTGTAAAGTTGCGAATACTGGCCATGACTGCTTGCTCTTTCTTTGATTTGTATGCAGATGAATCAATACTGATAGCAGAGGACACAAAGTTAGAGAAGTTGAAAATATTAGGGAAACTCATTCTTTCCTATTCGAAAGATACAGAGGATATTTTCAAAAGGTTTCCCAATCTTCAATTGCTTCAGTTTGATCTCAAGGAATCATGGGATTATTCAACAGAGCAATACTGGTTCCCGAAATTGGATTTCCTAACTGAACTAGAAGAAGTCACTGTAGGTTTTAAAAGTTCAAACACAAACGACAGTGGGTCCTCTGCAGCCATAAATCGGCCATGGAATTTTTACTTCCCTTTGGATCTGAAAAAATTGTGTCTGCTTGAGTTTCCTCTGACATCCAATTCACTATCAACAATAGCGAGCCTGCCCAACCTTGAAGAGTTGTACCTTGGTCGTACAATCATCCATGGGGAAGAATGGAACATGGGGGAGGAAGACACCTTTGAGAATCTCAAATATTTGAAGTTCCATGAAATGAAACTTTCCAAGTGGGAGGTTGGAGAGGAATCCTTTCCTGCGCTGGAGAAATTAGAACTGCAGGGATGTCGTAAGCTTGAGGAGATTCCGCCTAGTTTTGGAGCTATTTGGTCACTCAAAATTATCAAACTTGTTGAGAACCCTCAACTTAAAGATTCCGCAATGAAAATTAAGAAATATGCTGAAGATATGAGGGGAGGAGACAAGCTTCAAGTTGTTGGCCGGAGGAATATCTCGTTATTTAAGTAGCTTTGAGCATTATGGTTGAAAAGTAGATTGTACTTTGCTGGGTAGATTGTATATGATTAAGAAAATTTTGTTACAGTTGTTGTGAAATATTTTTGTGGGATTTCTCTAAGTTTCTTTTAATAAAAATTATAGTTTTTATAAATGCACGTGTCATTTGTTGATTTGTCCATTTCACGTGTCATCTGGGATTGCAAGTCACACATGTGATATGTTGTATATGGGTGGCCACGAGACACACCGATGTCAAGTATAGGTTTGGCATAATACATAAACATGATCCTTAACTTGACGTCAATTGATAACTATGACCTTTAACTTTGGATGTACACAAGTAAGTACTTAAACTCGTATAAAATTGAGCAAATGAACACATTCGTCCTACATGGCAATTTTGTATCCTACACGGCATCCTACGTATATTGTGTCATGTAGGACATTTGTGTCTACTTGTTCAATTTTATAACAGTTTAAATGCCTACTTGTGCACATTTAAAATTGGAGGGCATAGTTGTTCGTTGACATTAAGTTAAGTGTCATGTTTATGTATTATATCTATAGGTTTCTATGCAACTTTGAGTGACTATCTAAAGTTGATATTTTAAACATTAATCTAGTACACCAAAGTACTGTTCTTGTCACTGCTTTCTGTACTTTCACTTTATAGACTTCTTTGGCAGACATTGGTTCATGCTTATTCTATGCTATGTTATTTGCCATTGTCATTCTCTCTTTATTTTTTCCTTTGCATTCACACACAATAATTTTCTTGTAGACTGCGTATAATCTATCTGCACAGAGACAAATCTAGGATTAAGTTTCTATGGCAACCTCATGTTAATATCAATAACTTAATACTCATATATATAGGATTTTGACAAAAGTAAGGAATTCATATGAATTAATAGATTACACTGTGGATATGCTTTTGGTTGTCCAAACCTCCTTTCTGTCAAACTTGGTCTGAAGTCCCATCTTATGTGCTCAAAGCATGATCACTCAAACTCAATCAAGGTACTGATCGTTTAAAACAACATTGATACTACTCTGTCACAAACCCAACGAACTTTCATCACAAAAGCTAGGCCGTGAAGTGACGAGGTTGTACAGAGCTTATAAGCACTCATGACTCCCTCTCATCCAACATTCGATCAACTTAGGCTGAAATCCCACTCTAAACGGAAGTAAGTGTTTGTTTATCAAACTGACTCGTACTAGAACACTAAAATACCTTCTTCTAAACATTCAACAAATGGGATTTCCAGCACTCAAATGAATGAAAGGTTCACATTTATCTTCAAAGAGAATTACAACAATACACGACCAGAAGTACATTGACAGCATCATTTCAACAGAAAAAACAAGTCACTAGAGAAAGTTAAACTGATACATAATGATACTGTAACATTCGACAATTTGAAATAGCTTGGAAGAGGCTTAGAATCGGAAATAGTCAATTTTGGAAAGAATTCGAAAATCTGGAAAATTGGCTTGAGTGTGGAAATCAGTGAGTTTTTGGCCAACTTTGAGCAGTCATAACTTCCAGATCAGGATGATTTAGGAGTAGTTCCAGTTATGGTTGTGAAGCTTGTGGAATTATCTTTCCAACGCCGCTGAATTTGCTCAATTCCGAGTTCGTATGAGCGAGTTATGCCTTTTAGAAGTTGGGCAGTTGGCAGGGAAATCTGTCCGGAAAATTAAGGGCATTTTGGTCTTTTCCCTAGCCATTTCTTTTGGAATTATATGGTGTGTTAGACTGATTTTGGATCATTTTTATCCCATTTTAAAAGAGAGAAAGTTAGGATTCTTGAGAGTGAAGAAGAGAAGAAGAAGAGAAGAAGGAGAAGAAGAAGAGAAGAAGAGGAGATCAACAAGTTTCCGTCGTGGAAATCGTCGGGGGTGATCCCTATCAAGGTATGTGAGTTCTTTGTGTGGGTTGATCCTTTCCCCCACACACCAAGCTCATCTTATGATTTGAGAAAAGGTTGGAATTGTTGTTGAAGTTGTTGGAGTTGTTAGTTGTTGTTGATTGTGTTGTTGAAGTTATTGTTGGTTGTGGAACATGATTTGGTTGTGTGTTTGAAGTTTAATCTCTTGTATGTGGAGGGAATTTATGATCCTTAGTGGTTGGGATTGGAACCCTTGAAGTTAGGGTGGTTTAGAGTTGAAGAAAAGAGGGAGAAAAGTCGAGTTTT
>NC_064289.1:59847231-59865989 GCF_019186545.1 Solanum stenotomum | reverse complement strand
GTATTAGAGCGCAGAGTTCAAGAGTCCTAGGGAGTGTATGAAGCCGTGTCTGTAGAGTCCTAGTTATCGGTGTGAAGCGCGCCACATCTATAATTGGGAGGCTACAACATTTAGGAAGATTTCTCATTTCTTTCACACTCATCTCGTGCGTTAGAGTTTATCTCTAAAGAGTTTCTTCCTAATCTGTGCTTGTAACATCCGACAATTTGAAGTGGCTTTGAAGAAGCTTGAAATTGGAAGTAGTCATTTTTCGAAAAAATTCAGAATCTGGAAAATTTGGCTAAGTATGGAAATCAGTAAGTTTTTGGCCAACTTTGATTAGTCGTAACTCCTAGCTCAGGATGAGTTAGGAGTAGTTCCAGTTATGGTTGTGAAGAACGATCTGTCCAACGCCATCGAGTTTGCTCGATTTCGAGTTCGTATGAGCGAGTTATGCCCTTTGAAAGTTGGGCAGTTGGCAGGGAGTCTGTCCGGAAATTTAAGGGCATTTTGGTCTTTTCACAAATCATTTCTTTTGAGGTTATATTGTTATGTTAGGCTGTTTGTGGATCAGTTTGTCTCTTTTTTTTTAAAAGAGTAAGAGTTAGGGTTCTTGAGTGAAGAAGAGAAGAAGAGAGAAAGAAGAGAAGAAGAAGAGGAGATCAAGAAGATTCGTCAAGATCATCGTGGATTTTCGTCGGGGGTGATCCCTATCAAGGTATGTGAGTTCTTAGTGTTGGGTGATCCTTTCCTCCCACACACCAAACTCATTTTTTATGATTTGAGAAAAGATTGGAATTGTTGTTGAAGTTGTTGAAGTTGTTAGTTGTTGTTGATGTTGATAGTTGTGTTGTGGAAGTTATTGTTGGTCGTGGGACATGATTTGGTTGTGTTCTTGAGCTGAAATCTATTGTATATTGAGGGATTTTATGATCCTTAGTGTTGGTTGGTTCATACCCCCACACACCAACTCGTTTTTAATTCCAAAAAAAGATTTATTTTGGTTGTTGAAGTTGTTGGTTGTGTTGTGGAAGTTCTTGCTGATTTGGACAGGATTTAGTTGTGTTTTTTAGTGGAATCCACTGTAGGTTGAGGGGTTTATGACCCCAAGTGTTTGGGAAAAGAACCTTTGAAGTTAAGAGGGTTAGAGTTGGCATCATGAAAGAGAAAAGGAAGGCTGCTTTCAGGGAAACAAGTCTGCGTTACAGCTGGGTTCCCTCTGTGAACAGAATCTGATCTGTTTTCAGAATTTAATTTCGAAATTTTTCTTAAGTCTAGCTGTCCTAAATTATTCCTAATCATCATGGGGTCTTTCCAAACACAAATCATTACCCTTGTATTCATAATCCAATTCAAGTGAAGTTAGTTTCCAATTCAAGTGAAGTTAGTTTCCAATTCAAGTGAAGTTAGTTTCTAAGTCAAGTCGAGTTAGAAGTCAAGTGAAATTAGAAGTCAAGCTTAGAAGTTAAGAAGTTAGTTCAAGCAAGTCCTCCAAGCTTTTCAAGAGTCTTTATTGAACGTTTTAACTTCATTCTAAGGCTCAAGTTGCAAGTCAAGTAAAGAGTAAAGAGTCAAGAGTCAAGAGTTTAAAGTTGAGTTCATTTCTCAAAGTTATTAGGGAACTATGTATTCCCAAAGAAGTTTTAAAGAAAAGTCTTTACATCTAAACAAGGTTGGAAACTGAGATTTCCAAAGAGCCTTCGGGTTAGTTTTTGAGTAATTATCTCATATCAGCAGGAATAAATATGTTTTAAAAACATAAGAGCCAGTACATTTTTGGGAGTAGTATCGACCACCGAATTGGGGGAGCGTTCAAAGAACCCACAGCCCCCATAGAACCATATTAGCCACCATGGGTAGAAAAGGATCATACTTTTTAGATGAATCCTTTTCAGATTAAACTAGTGGATCCATTAGGCAGTTCAGGTCTTATACCTTTGGCCGGGTATAAGATGCTCTGGCAGCGTGAGGTCAATTGATGTATCATCACTATAGCTCTTATGTGATGGTTGTCGGTTAGAGAAACTCCCACAGCAGTTATTGTATTTTCATACACAGAGATTATTATATTTTTATATACATCAGTTCATTGTATTTCTATATACATTTCAGGCTTATTGTATCTTTGTATACACACAGAGTTTATAGCATGCTTTAAACAGTCTTTCTTTATATCGCACTTGTTTTAAATTGCCTTATATTGAAAGAAGTCAGTCAGGTTGAGTTGAGTTGAGCCAAGTAAGCTATTCAGTTTCTTCCAGATTTCCTTCTAGCCTTTGTTGCTTAGTTTTCCAGCTCGCATACTCGTACATTCCATGTACTGATGCCAGTTGGCCTGCATCATTTGATGATGCAGATTCAGGTACCCCGGATCAACATCCTGCATGTCGTTGATCCAGCTGAGCACTCCAGAGTCAGTGGTGATCCTCTTTGCATTCCGGAGGACTCAATTATTTTGTGTTCTTAGTTTTTGTTTTATTAGGATGTTGCGGGGTCTGTCCCAACATCCATCTCAGTATTTTAGAGGCTTCATAGACAGAAAGTCAGTCAGTTAGTTTTGAGTCTCTCATCTATGTATATATGTAATTATTCTATTTTGAGATTCGAGTTGCCTTTGTGGCCAGACTTTATAAGTTAAGTTGTTTTCTAACCTTGCATTAGCATTGAGTTATTCTATTGGGTTAGGTTTCCGCTGAGTTAAGAAAGCCAGGCCAAGGGTTCGCTTGGGGCCAGAAATGGTCTCCGGGTGCCGGTCCCGTCCAGGGTGTAGCCTCGGGGCATGACAGTGTTTGCGCGTGTTTTCAGATAGTCATGCCTCCATGAAAAGTTGGTAGAGGGCGTCTTCCTAGACGTTATGTTGATGAGCAAGAGTTACCTAATGCATCGGGAGTGCAAGATCAAGGGGAAGTTTCTAATGCCGAGATCAGAGAGGCAATTAGAATGTTGAGTCAAGCTGTAGCTAATCAGATTGGTCAGCAAAGGGGAGCTCGACAGGAAGGAGCTGACATTTCGAGGATTCGTGAGTTCTTGGGGATGAATCCTCCGAATTTCATGGGTTCGAGTACTACTGAGGATCCAGAGGACTTCGTTGAGGAGTTGAATAAGATTTTTTATGTGATGCATGTGGCAGATACTGAGCGGGTTGAACTAGCTGCGTATCAATTGAAGGATGTTGCTAGAGCTTGGTTCAACCAGTGGAAAAGGGGCAGAGTTGAGAATACACCACCTGCGAGTTGGGCTTCTTTTGAGGAAGCTTTCTTGGGGCATTTCTTTCCTCGGGAATTGAAAGAGGCCAAGGTACGTGAGTTCCTCACACTTAAACAGGAGTCTTTGAGTGTTCACGAGTATAGTTTGAAGTTCACCTAACTATCCCGCTATGCTTCGGAGATGGTTGCGGATATGAGAAATAGAATGAGTTTGTTTGTTGTTGGGCTGTCTCGGTTTTAGAGTAAGGAAGGTAGGGCTGCAATGCTTATCGGGGACATGGACATGTCAAGGTTGATGGTCTATGTGCAACAGGTCGAGGAAGAGAAGCTGAGGGACAGAGAAGAGTTCAGAAATAAGAGAGCTAAGACCGGTAGTAAGTCCGGGCAGCAGAAAGGTAATGTGAATCATTCCTCCTTTCAGCAAAGGTAAAAGGGACCTGCTGCATCATTTGTTAGTGCACATGCACCCAGAAATAAAAATGGGTATGCAGGACAGAATTCACAGAACTTCAAAGTTGGACCTGCACAGTCTCAGAATAGTATAGAACAAGGAAGTAACCGGGGTCTTGCATGTGCTAGGTGTGGTAGAGTCCATCCAGGGAAGTGTCGTCAAGGCCAGGCAGGTTGCTTCAAATGTGGGCAAGAAGGTCACTTCATGAAAGAGTGCCCTAACAACAATCAAGGTAGTGAAAATCTGGGCAGTAGGGCCCATTCTTCATCAGTTGCTCCCCCAGACAGGAAGACACCTAGAGGAGCTACTTCTAGTACTGGTGGAGGAGCAAATCGCCTCTATGCCATTACCCGTCGTCATGAGCAAGAGAACTCTCCAAACGTTGTTACTGGTATGATCAAAGTCTTTGCTTTTAATGTGTATGCTTTGTTAGATCCAGGAGCAAGTTTATCTTTTGTAACTCCTTATGTTGCAAATAAGTTTGATATTCTTCCGGAAAGACTTTGTGAACCCTTTTGTGTTTCTACACCTGTTGGGGATTCTATTTTAGCAGAAAGAGTTTATCGTGATTGTCCTGTTTCCATCAATCACAAGAGCACCATGGCTGATTTGGTTGAGTTAGACATGGTAGATTTCGATGTCATTCTAGGTATGGATTGGCTTCATGCTAGTTATGCATCGATAGATTGTAGAACTCGAGCAGTCAAGTTTCAATTTCCGAATGAGCCAGTCTTAGAGTGGAGTACTAGTTCAGCAGTGCCTAAGTGTCATTTCATTTCGTACCTTAAGGCAATGAAGTTAGTTTCAAAGGGTAATATCTATCACTTAGTCCGACTTAATGACTCTAGTGTTGAGATACCTCATTTTCAGTCAGTTCTTGTAGTAAGAGAATTTCCAGAAGTGTTTCCTGATGATCTACCCGGAATTCCTCCTGAGAGAGAAATAGATTTCAGCATAGATCTCATTCCAATTACTCGTCCTATCTCTATTCCGCCATATAGAATGGCACCAACAGAGTTAAAAGAGTTGAAAGAGCAGTTGAAAGACCTTCTAGATAAAGGTTTCATTCTACTGGGTGTCTCACCTTGGGGCGCTCCGGTCTTGTTTGTGAGAAAGAAAGATGGTTCCCTTAGGATGTGTATAGATTACCGCCAGTTGGATAAGGTTACTATCAAGAATAAGTACCCTCTTCCGAGGATTGATGATCTTTTCGATCAGCTTCAGGGTGCCACCTGCTTTTCGAAGATTGACCTCAGATCATGCTATCATCAGTTAAGAGTAAGGGAATGTGATATTCCAAAGACAGCTTTCAGAACCAGATACCGCCATTACGAGTTCTTGGTCATGTCTTTTGGGTTGACCAATGCACCGACAGTTTTCATGGACTTGATGAATAGAGTCTTCAAACCTTATTTAGATACGTTTGTTATCGTCTTCATTGATGACATACTAGTCTATTCAAGGAACGAAGAAGATCATGCTAATCACCTCAGAACAGTTCTTCAGACTTTGAAAGACAAAGAGTTGTATGCCAAGTTCTCTAAGTGTGAGTTTTGGCTCAAGTCTGTGGCATTCCTAGGCCACATTGTGTCCGGTGACGGAATCAAAGTAGATACTCGGAAGATTGAGGCAGTGCAGAATTGGCCTAGACCCACATCTCCAACTGAAATTAGGAGTTTCTTGGGTTTAGCTGGCTACTATAGAAGGTTTGTTGAGGGGTTCTCGTCTATTGCATCTCATTTGACAAAATTGACTCAGAAAGCAGTGAAATTTCAATGGTCTGAAGCTTGTGAGAAAAGCTTTCAGGAATTGAAAAAGAGATTGATTACAGCTCCAGTTTTGACGCTACCAGAAGATACTCAAGGTCTTGTGGTGTATTGTGATACATCTAGAGTTTGTTTGGGTTGTGTCCTAATGCAGAATGGCAAGGTTATAGCTTATGCCTCCAGACAGTTGAAAGTTCATGAGAAGAACTACCCGACCCATGACTTAGAGTTAGCGGCTGTAGTGTTCGCTTTGAAGATATGGCGTCATTACTTGTATGGTGTGCATGTTGATATATTCACTGATCACAAGAGCCTTCAATACGTGCTTACTCAGAAGGAACTTAATCTCAGACAGAGAAGGTGGTTAGAATTACTCAAGGACTATGACCTGAGTATTCTTTACCACCCAGGTAAGGCTAATGCTGTTGTTGATTCCTTGAGCAGGTTGTCTATGGGTAGCACCGCCCATATAGACGAAGAAAGGAGATAGTTAGCAAAAGATGTGCACAAATTGGCATGCCTGGGAGTCAGACTTACAGATTCTGCAGAAGGAAGAATAGAAGTGACGAGTAGGGCCGAGTCATCACTAGTGTCAGAAGTGAAAGAGAAGCAAGATCAAGATCCCATTTTGCTTGAGTTGAAGGCAAATGTCCAAAAGCAAAGAGTATTAGCTTTTGAACAAGGGGGAGATGGTGCATTGAGATATCAGGTAGATTGTGTGTACCTATGGTAGATGGACTCCAAGAAAGGATTATGGAGGAAGCTCATAGCTCCAGATATTCCATTCATCCGGGTTCCACAAAGATATACCGTGACTTGAGAGAAGTTTATTGGTGGAATGGCATGAAGAAGGACATTGCAGAGTTTGTGACTAAGTGTCTAAATTGCCAACAAGTAAAAGTTGAGCACCAAAGGCCCGGTGGTTTGGCTCAAAGGATAGAGCTTCCGAAATGGAAGTGCGAGATGATCAATATGGATTTCATCACAGGGTTGCCAAGGTCGCGCAAACAGCATGATTCTATTTGGGTGATTGTCGACAGAATGACAAAGTCAGCCCATTTTCTACCGGTAAGGACTACCTATTCAGCAGAAGATTATGCCAAGTTGTATATTCAAGAGATAGTGAGACTTCATGGAGTCCCAGTCTCCATTATTTCAGATAGAGGTGCACAGTTTACTGCATAGTTCTGGAAATCTTTTCAGAAGGGCTTGGGTTCCAAGGTGAACTTAAGTACTGCCTTTCATCCTCAGACTGATGGGCAAGCAGAGCGCACTATTCAAACTCTAGAAGATATGTTGAGGGCTTGTGTGATCGATTTTAAAGGCAATTGGGATGATCACCTACCCTCATTGAGTTTGCCTACAATAACAGTTATCACTCTAGCATCCAGATAGCTCCTTACGAAGCTCTTTATGGGAGAAGATGTAGATCTCTTATTGGATGGTTTGAAGTTGGTGAAGCACAGTTGATAAGACCAGATTTAGTTCACCAAGTTATGGAGAAGGTGAGAGTGATTCAAGAGAGGTTGAAAATGGCACAGAGTCGTCAGAAATCCTACACTGATGTTAGGAGAAGGGCGTTAGAGTTTGAAGTAGATGATTGGGTATATTTGAAGGTTTCACCCATGAAAGGGGTTATGAGGTTTGGTAAGAAGGGGAAACTTAGTCCCCGGTATATTGGACCTTACTGCATAGCCAAGAGGCTTGGCAATGTTGCTTATGAGTTGGAGTTACCGCAGGAACTAGCAGTGGTTCATCCGGTATTTCACATCTCCATGTTGAAGAAGTGCATAGGTGATCCTTTATTGATCCTACCGATTGAAAGTATTAAGATCAAGGATAACTTATCTTATGAGGAGGTTTCTGTTCAGATTTTAGATCGTCAAGTTCATAGGTTGAGAACGAAAGATGTAGCCTCAGTCAAGGTCCTGTGGAGGAACCAATTTATTGAGAAAGCTACATGGGAAGCCGAAGAGGACATGAAGAAGAGATATCCACATCTCTTTAAATCCGGAGGAAACGCAGATTAAGGTATTAATTTCTTTCTTAGTGCTCTTTTAATTATAATGAGCATGTTGTGGTTGTTGTTGTGTTTGCATGGTTGTTTCTTGGGTGTTGAGTTAATGTTGCGCCCTTAGCTTTGTAAGAGTAACCTCATTCGAGGACGAATGTTCCCAAGGGAGAGATATTGTAACATCCGACAATTTGAAATAGCTTGGAAGAGGCTTAGAATCGGAAATAGTCAATTTTGGAAAGAATTTGAAAATCTGGAAAATTGGCAAGTGTGGAAATCAGTGAGTTTTTGGCCGACTTTGAGCAGTCATAACTTCCAGCTCAGGATGATTTAGGAGTAGTTCCAGTTATGATTGTGAATCTTGTGGAATGATCTTTCCAACGCCGCCGAGTTTGCTCAATTCCGAGTTTGTATGAGCGAGTTATGCCTTTTAAAAGTTGGGCAGTTGGCAGGGAAATCTGTCCGGAAAATTAAGGGCATTTTGGTCTTTTCCCTAGCCATTTCTTTTGGAATTATATGGTGTGTTAGGCTGATTTTGGATCATTTTTATCCCATTTTAAAAGAGAGAAAGTTAGGGTTCTTGAGAGTGAAGAAGAGAAGAAGAAGAGAAGAAGGAGAAGAAGAAGAGAAGAAAAGGAGATCAACAAGTTTCCGTCGTGGAAATCGTCGGGGGTGATCCCTATCAAGGTATGTGAGTTCTTTTTGTGGGTTGATCCTTTCCCCCACACACCAAGCNGTTGTACCTGGACGATATCAATGTGAATGATTCTTTGCTGAATGAAATAAGCATGTTGAATCATTTGAGGTTCTTATACATTGGGACACAAGTTGAATCTCTGCCTTTATCTTTCTCAAACCTCTGGAATCTAGAAACCCTGGCGGTGTGTAATGAAGGATCAACCTTGGTACTATTACCAAGAATTGGTGAACTTGTAAAGTTGCGAGTGTTGTCCGTGAGTGCTTGTTCAAAGTTAGAGAACTTGAGAATATTAGGGAAACTCATGCTTTCCTATTTGAAAGATACAGAGGATATTTTCAAAAGGTTTCCCAATCTTCAAGTGCTTCAGTTTGAACTCAAGGAGTCATGGGATTATTCAACAGAGCAATATTGGTTCCCGAAATTGGCTTTCCTACACAAATGACAGTGGGTCCTCTGCAGCCATAAATCGGCCATGGGATTTTCACTTCCCTTCGAGTTTGAAAAGATTGTGGTTGAAAGAATTTCCTCTGACATCCGATTCACTATCAACAATAGCGAGATTGCCCAACCTTGAAGAGTTGATCCTTTATTGTACAATCATCCATGGGGAAGAATGGAACATGGGGGAGGAAGACACCTTTGAGAATCTCAAATATTTGAAGTTCCATGAAATGAAACTTTCCAAGTGGTAGGTTGGAGAGGAATCCTTTCCTGCGCTTGAGAAATTAAAACTGCAGGGATGTCGTAAGCTTGAGGAGATTCCGCCTAGTTTTGGAGATATTTGGTCACTCAAAATTACCAAACTTGTTGAGAACCCTCAACTTAAAGATTCCGCAATGAAAATTAAGAAATATGCTGAAGATATGAGGGGAGGAGACGAGCTTCAAGTTGTTGGCCGGAGGAATATCTCGTTATTTAAGTAGCTTTGAGCATTATGGTTGAAAAGTAGATTGTACTTTGCTGGGTAGATTGTATATGATTAAGAAAATTTTGTTACAGTTGTTATGAAATATTTTTGTGGGATTTCTCTAAGTTTCTTTTAATAAAAATTATAGTTTTTATAAATGCACGTGTCATTTGTTGATTTGTCCATTTCACGTGTCATCTGGGATTGCAAGTCACACATGTGATATGTTGTATATGGGTGGCCACGAGACACACAATGTCAAGTATAGGTTTGGCATAATACATAAACATGATCCTTAACTTGACGTCAATTGATAACTATGACCTTTAACTTTGGATGTACACAAGTAAGTACTTAAACTCGTATAAAATTGAGCAAATGAACACATTCGTCCTACATGGCAATTTCGTATCCTACACGGCATCCTATGTATATTGTGTCATGTAGGACATTTGTGTCTACTTGTTCAATTTTATAACAGTTTAAATGCCTACTTGTGCACATTTAAAATTGGAGGGCATAGTTGTTCGTTGACATTAAGTTAAGTGTCATGTTTATGTATTATATCTATAGGTTTCTATGCAACTTTGAGTGACTATCTAAAGTTGATATTTTAAACATTAATCTAGTACACCAAAGTACTGTTCCTATCACTGCTTTCTGTACTTTTACTTTATAGACTTCTTTGGCAGACATTGGTTCATGCTTTTGCATTTCTTACAAAAGCATGAACCAATGTCTCTTATTCTATGCTATGTTGTTTGCCATTGTCGTTGTCTCTTCTTTTTTTTTTTCACACAACAATTTTCTTGTAGACTGTTTATAAGCCATCTACACAGAGACGAATCTAGGATTAAGTTTCTATGGCAACCTCATGTTAATATCAATATCTTAATACTCATATATAGGATTTTGACAAAAGTAAGGAATTCATATGAATTAATAGATTACACTGTGGATATGCCTTTGGCTGTCCAAACCTCCTTTCTGTCAAACTTGGTCTGAAGTCCCATCTTATGTGCTCAAAGCATGATCGCTCAAACTCAATCAAGGTACTGATCATTTAAAACAACATTGATACTACTCTGTCACAAACACAACGAACTTTCATCACAAAAGCTAGGCCGTGAAGTGACGAGGTTGTACAGAGCTTATAAGCACTCATGACTCCCTCTCATCCAATATTCGACCAACTTAGGCTGAAATCCCACTCTGAACGGAAGTAAGTGTTTGTTTATCAAACTGACTCGTACTAGAACACTAAAATACCTTCTTCTAAACATTCAACAAATGGGATTTCCAGCACTCAAATGAATGAAAGGTTCACATTTATCTTCAAAGAGAATTACAACAATACACGACCAGAAGTACATTGACAGCATCATTTCAACAGAAAAAACAAGTCACTAGAGAAAGTTAAACTGATACATAATGATGCAAAATAGGATACACAGTTGAACATGCCCCCCTCCCAACCAAAAATACAATAGTTGTCCTTACTGATATAGCACAACAACAAGAGTTTAAACTCATTATTTGTAATTAATTGCTGCGAAGTCACTCAACAAAGGGTCAAATCGATGGCACACGCGCTTCACTGCCACCATAACCAGCACTGCAACTACACAAGGCTCAAGCAAGTAAACACGGGTGAAAGATTAACACAGAACTAATAATTGAAGTCTTCCTAAGAAGAAGCCAGAGAGCAATTCCCGTTGCTATATGGAGTCAATGCTGCATCTTCATCAATAATCCAAACAAAACCAGGAGTGTCAAAACCAGCTGGATAACCAACTAGTCAAAGGAACTCGAAGAGTTTCAAAAGAGTCTGGCAGAGTATTAAGAAGCAAGAGTCCCTGTATTTCTTCATCAAACTTTACACTCATTCCGGATAGCTGGTCAAGGACACCCTGAAAACATTTATATGATCTGAAATAGGATTGGTCTCTCTATATCTGATGTTCATCAATTGTTATTGCCAGTCTTCGAAGCATAATATGTCTCAAGCTTATCCATTTCTTGAGGAAATTTGGGTTAAGAGGATGATTCATTGGAGTTGGTTGCTACTCATGGACTTGCTGACATTGCTGCTAACTGCAGGTTTTTACTAGAAATTTTATGTGTTTAGTTTGATTTCATACCAAGTTTTAAATAGAAACAGAGATACCAGTTGAAGCTTATGGGTTCGCAATCATAGCTCCTTTAATTGTAGATACACCAAACAACTCATCAGATGTATGGAGTTGGAGGGAGAGTGGACACAGATTATTCGATCATAATACATAATTATGTCCTTTAACTTGGGCGGATTTCACATTTACAACTATACCCTTTCCTTCTTTAACTTTGTATTTAAATTAAAACATCCTTTAATTATGTAGAAGAAGAAAGAAGTCAAGTGGGAGTGATAAGAGTAATATTGTCATTTTAACTTTTTATCCATGTATTAGCTACACATGTTTTAATTATTCCACCTTCTACTTCGCACAAATAATACACAAATTTCTTCATAACTTATACATGTATTAGTTATGTGAGTTTCAAAATTGTCAACCAAACGAGTATTAATTTTATACATGAATGACTTTTTTCAAAATTGTCAACCAGATTTTTCAGGTCTCAAATGCTCGTTTGGGACCAGATTTCGACTTTCAGGGACCATATTTCCCTTCCTTAGAGACTGTTTTTCTTGTAGTGCCTACCAAACATCGTATTAATTATATACATGAATAACTTTTTTCTTATCCACCTACCAAACGTCGTATAAGTCATACCGACTCTAATACCTTGTTTTATACAACTACCAAATGACCATTAATTATAGCATATTGGATTTTGCTTCTAGCATGGTTGCCTCTTTATGTTTTTTGAAACATGCAATATAAGAAACTTTAACTAAGAAATTATAAGAATGTCCAACAAAGAAAATAGTGTCAAATAAAATAAAACGAAGGAAGTGATATAAAGTGAGCACAATATTGAAAGTTTGATTAACTTTCTTATCATTATCTTTGTGGCAGACAAGTGGGTCCCCATTGTAATTCAATCATGCTTTTGCTTTCTTACTTTTTTGGAATAATACTATGCATCATATTTGGTCTTAATTATTCCTTTATTTCTCCTTCATTATCTTTTTGTTTCTCCATTATTGTAATTTTCCTTTCAAGTTCTCAAGACCCGATGCATAATAAAAAGTACATAAAATTAACTTTATCAGGAGAAAGAAGATGAAAAATCAAGAATTTTCACGGGAGAGATTTTTTAAGGACCAACAAGTAAAAAAAACCACTTTTACTATTTTTCACGCGAACTTAAGAGGAGGTCTTTAGTTGAAGATGATAAAGGTGAGTCTATGGATTTTTGAGAATTTCAAATATGAATAAGAAAATGAAAGATCTAAATATTCAATAAAATAAAGTGTAACACCACATAATATATATATTCTTCCCGAGTCCTGCTCGTTTACCATTACTTTTCCAACCTATATTGCTAGATTTGATGCTTCTATTTGTGAGTCAGCAAGGTGATGATGATCTTTAATTTTATGTACACTAACAATTTGAATTGAAGTTGTAAAGATTTCATATATTTTACTTATAGATCTCGTGTGTTATGTTTTACTCATTTTCTATGAGAAGGGTCATGTATAATGGACTACAAAACTGAATCTCCTATTAATCAATTTCGAAAATCATGTGCAGTCTCTTCAAACCATTTTCTGTCTTTAAATACCCCTCTATTATGGATTTTTATTAGCATCACTATAGTTCATCCAACAGGAAGCTCAAAAAATCTAAATGAGACCAACTTGGACCGAACCTTTCTATCTCTAATAGCTTATAGTGATATATGTTCATTAGTGAGGAGGATTTTTTGTCATCTTAGAAAAAGTCTAAAAGATCTGCTTCTATTCACTCCGCTCTCTTCAACCCCTCCCTCTCACCGGTAATACAACTTATCATGGGTAAGAAAGAATTTAATGAGGTGAAAATATACATTAACTAACCACGATTAAGCGATATTAATGTCATGCATCTATTGATTTCTTGTAAACAGCCGGTGTGAGCCCTCTCTCTTTCTTTGTGAGATCCAACTAACCTATCAAATTTCTTTCATTTTCCTTACGACACTTTTACTTTTCCATAATTTTACTTCAATAGGGATGAGAGTATCAAATTACTATTAAACAAACTATTAAATGAGTTAACTAACCTTTTTAGTTGAGGAAACTATATATCCTCTGCTTGCTTTGTTATTTGATCAATAGAGCTCGAAATTCTGGAAACAAACAGAGAGTGTAGAGGAATAATTAAAACCAAAAAAGTAAGAAAAGCAAAAGCATGAATCAATTACTTGTCTGCCACAAAGGAAAAAGATAAGAAAGTTGATCAAACTTGCAATATTCTGTTCACACTATTTTCTTATTGCCCGTCCAAAAAATATTTAATATTCTTATAATTTCTTAGTTAAAAGTTTTATATCCACACAAATACTGTACTTGACATGTTTACGTACGACCATAAGTTTCAAAAGTAGCTTTTTTTTTCTTCTATAAATGCAACAGAGAAAGTACTTATTTGATCATGTAAACTAGCATGCAAGTGAGATGACAACAACGAGAAACCCTTCACTTCATACGATAGGATATAATTTATGTTGGCATATACAATACATGTNCGTACGACCATAAGTTTGAAAAGTAGTTTTTTTTTTCTTCTATAAATGCAACAGAGAAAGTACTTATTTGATCATGTAAACGAGCATGCAAGTGAGATGACAACAACGAGAAACCCTTCACTTCATACGATAGGATATAATTTATGTTGGCATATACAATACATGTAAGATGCCATGCACGTAGAACTTATGTGTCTATTTGTTCAACTTTACACAAGTTTAAATGTCTACTTGTGCACATCTAAAGTTGGAGGGCATAAATGTAAAATCAAACTGTAATAGAATGTACATAGACATATTTTCCTATAGAATACATAGCACAATCGCTACACAATCATAGATAAAGATATTTAGGGATTTTCTGATTTTGTTTTCCTTAGATAGATTATCTGTACACCTACAAATAGCTCTCCTTTGTTTGGATTAATAAAACATTGAAGATTGCTCCATTCTCTCTATATTTTACATCAGCGTTACTCAAGTGTATCTTCTGTTGTTTAACAATTATTTCCAACATAGTTTCTTCCTCTGTTATGTTAAAACCGAATCCACATATATTATCAAATTTGTACTTCAAAAGAATTAACAGTTGTATATATGTATGTATTCAGCATCATACTTA
The DNA here is from genome assembly GCF_019186545.1 of Solanum stenotomum. Taxonomy (NCBI): domain Eukaryota; kingdom Viridiplantae; phylum Streptophyta; class Magnoliopsida; order Solanales; family Solanaceae; genus Solanum; species Solanum stenotomum. Next base: position 59,851,667 of record NC_064289.1, on the reverse strand, counting down.
CTGCTGCAAACGACAACTAATGTTGTATAGCAGCCCTCAACTACAACTGTATATCTTAAAAGATTTACAAAAACTTGGAAAAACTGAGATGTAAAATTACTCCATATAGTACAGAGAGTCGTGATGTATCTGAACTCGAAGAGTAACACATGATATGCAAATAAATCAAGCCCGTGCCAAAGAAGAGAAGAGCGTATACTAATATGATGATTTACTATTTAATATTTAATTTATTAAACAATTTATAAAATTTAAATGTAATGTAGAAATAAAAGGGTAATATGTAAAAGAATTTAAATATATTAAATTTGTAATGGAAAATCATTATGACTTATTAAAAAATTCACAGTAACTATGATTATGAAAAATTATCGCTATTACTACGTGGAAGATGTAAAGATTGTTAGTTTTTTCTTGCTAATAATAACTTGCAATTTAATAATGAGTATTGAATTGTAAGTCTAGCTGAAAATATGAGTATTAATTACCATAATACGAATAGTCAAAATTTATAGAATCCTAAAATAGACATTAAATGAAAAAAATAATATTTTAAATAATTTCAAGAAAATAAATTAATACTTAAAAAGGTATTTTCGTAGTTCAACTTTTGACTTAGATTCTTTCTACTTTTAGTAATATATATATGATATATGATGATATGATATGATATGATGATATGATATATATATATATATATCATATCATATAAATATATAAAAGAAAACCCTAGGCCCGCCTACGTGGCGCCACCACAAATCAGGATTCCCTTTTAATTTATTTTATTTCCAAAACTAGCCTTTCCTTTTCATGAAAAGTTGTGACTTTTATGAAGAGTTGCGACTTTTATGAAGATGTTGAGACTTGTATGAAGAGTTGCTAATTTTATGAAAAGTTGCGACTTTGTGACTTTTATGAAAAGTTGCGACTTTATGAATAGTTGCGTCTTTTATGAAAAGTTGTGACTTTTATGAAAGGTTGTGACCTTTCTGAAGGGTTGTGACCTCCACAAAGGGTTGTAACTTTTCCAAAGAGTTGTGATCTCTCTGATAAGAAACAATAAGCATTTGTTCACACGACCATTTGTTGTCCATAAATATAGAAATTTCCTATAATTTTAAAACAATATAAATTTTGAACTTCTTCTTCTTCTTCTAGACAATTAAATATTTGTGTACTTTGCTCCAGTTAAATGACTCGCTGATACCATTGTTTTGTTTTTCCATTCTGTTTCATTCTATTGTTACAGATCCTGGTATGTTTTAACAGTCATTAATTTATGCTTATATTATTAATTGTTATTTTTGAGTACATGCTTTGAATTTTATTGTTTATGTTTCTGCAAAATTATTGTTATAAGTATTTGTTAGTAAAAATTAAATAACAAACGTTAATTGAGTATTCAAGCAAGTTTCTCTACTGGAAGTCTAGAACTGTTGAAGGTGCGATAAAAAAAGCCCTTACAAATCTCTAATTTCTTCATCAACAACGACATTCCTTCACATATAAGGATGGGCTTTGTGTTCTTTAGAAAATCCTTTGAGAGTTAATAATTTTGCATGCCTATATTTTTTTATATTTTACGTTGTTGTTATCTATTTTTACTAAATTTTATCAGTGGATATTATGAGTACTTTAAGGATTGAAAGTTGATTGAAGTGTTGGTCAATTTTTTGATGTATGTTATTTCAAAACATAGGAACTTTACTGGTTAGAATGATTTGTTATCATCATTGGATATCTCATAGTTTACTCCCTTTAATGTATGTTTTTCTCGCTATTTTGTGGTCTCCTTAAAATTGTATTGATTATTTTTCGTTTGGTATGTATATGATCTTACTTGGATAAAACTTTTGTTCTTTTAATGTTCTTCTTTTTTTACTTCTCATTCGGCTCTTCTAAATACTTTTGGTGTGACTTATGACTATTTTCGGCAAGCTTAATTTGTAGAATATGAAATAAAACCTGCTCTAAATAAAAGTAATATCTTAAGCTACAAAAGATATGTCTATTAACATAGGTTTGTTGTCCTTTATGTCCCAAGTCATTATTGAGTGTTTGAGTTATCTAGGTTAGATTCATTTTTACTTTTTTAATGTTCGAGAATATTTCTTTAATATGAATCTAGAATCCAACATTTTGATCTACTTGTACTTTTATAATGAAAAAAATATACATACATATTTCTGAAAAAGTCGTAAAGTTTCATTTATGAAGCATCTAGAAGGGCCTTTTTAGAGCAGCAGTTTAATGAAGAATGAATTTCTAATATGGTCAACAATATTATTTTGCTGTTGTTTAAAATTTATTTTTCTTCTATAAATTTTGTTAGACGGACAAAGTAACAATAACGAAAAGTGGTGAATGTTTGACCTCAGACAAGTGATTACACTAAAAAAAATTATTTATGTTGTTGTGGTGTACATTTTTAACGGTCTTAACTTATTTATAACTAATACTAATTATCGAAAACTTTCACATAATTTTACTTTCACAAGGAGTTATTCTAATCATAAAATTATCAGATTCTATATTTTATGTTTAAAAAAATTAGAAAAAGTGATGTTTAATCACTACATAAAAACATCATCCAATTTTAACAAGACAATTATATCATCAAACATATATTATGATAAATTATGTAAAATAAAAAAAAAATTGATTAGATATCAAGATATTTTTAATCATTTATTATATATTTACAATTCTTGAAATATGTGATAATGTCAAATCATTTAATCTTTGTTAAATGTTCTTAAAACCTACTAAAATTTACTTTTTTTTCTTCTAACAATCTATTATTGGAAAGGTTGTTCAAAAGCTTAGGAAGATTATTTATGCTTCGCGCGGGGGCATTTATATTGAGATAAGCAAATTTCAGCCCCAAAAACAACTTTTTACAATATTCTGAAGAAAAAGTAAATCAAATTGATGATGGAAAAAATATTCTGGAGACTAAATGGTAGCACCAACAGGTTCTTACACCTTTTTACTGTTCTTAAAAGATGTCTACAATGTGTTTGATCAAAGTCCTAACTGAACTATTTGTGATCATTTTACTACATTATATTTGTATAAAAATTGGCTAGATTTCTTCCTACTCTGCTTCTAACTTCCAAGTTTTGATGTGCACAAGTAGACACTTAAATTTGTATAAAATTAAACAAGTAGACACATACATGTCAATCCGCATCCTATGTGGCGTATTGAGTAGATCGTCGGAAATCGATCTTAGTGTGGAGGACATTTTCTGATCGTTGTGGGTTAAAAGTGTGTTGTGCATTGGAACTTTGGATTTCTTTTAAAAAGTGTTTTGTTTCGTTTTTGCCGCTTTGGCGGGCGTTTCTGCCATTCTGGCGGGGCCGCTACAGCGGGATGGGTGGCACTGTGGCGGGTGAGACGAGACTTAAAATAGTAGATGCAAGATGAGGGATCACTGTTTCAAAAATGCCGCCCTGGCGGGCTTCATGTCGCTTTGGCGCCACCGCTACAGCGAGATGAGGGCCACTGTGGTGGGCCAGACGCGACATAATGTCGTTAATAAACCCCTAAACGATCTTATTTGACACTTTTCAACTTTTAGAGCTAAGGAACGACCCCCAGGCGACTCTAATTCATTTTTCACCATTCTTGAGGCTAAAGGTAAGTTTTTAACTCCCCGAATCCGTTATTCGATCCATAGAACATAATAGAATGGGTCAATATTGATGGGGAAGGGTTTCTTGATAGATTTTATGGTGTAAACAACCCTAAATTGGGTAGTTGGGATCATGGGTTTGATCTAGGATTCATAGAATTGTTATAGTTTCGGGTAATTAGCGATTGTTTGTTGATTCCCGTGTTATTGTGATTGTTTGTAGACCAAGAACAAGCAGAACTAATCAGAAAAGGGAAGGATCAAGTTTCTTAGGGTTTCAAGCTTGTTTCGAGGTAGGTGATGGTTGTGATTCTATGATTGTGTGATGTATTCTTGGTCTTGCTTCATTATGGTACTTGTATATGTATGAATGTTGCAATGTTGATCACACTTGTTGTAAATGAGAAAGATAATTGATGAATGCCATAAAATCATGACTTGAATGTATGATCTTGATGATGTACTTGTGATCATGATTGTGGTGTGTGAATGGGTTCGGATTGCCACGTTCCGGCATAACTAACTTGGATCGGATTGCCACGTTCAGACATAATATTGGATCGGATTGCCACATTCCGGCATAATTATGGGATTGATTGTCATGTTTCGACATAAAAATGGGATCGGATTGCCACGTTTTGGCAAGCTAATTGTTTGGGTTTGGGTTCCGTGAGAGGACCATTGAATTGGGTTCCATGAGAGAACCAATGAGGTGTTCTTAAATGTGAAATACATTGTTGATTCTTTATGTTGATATATATATATATATATATATATATATATATATATATATATCAAC
>NC_064289.1:59833550-59846148 GCF_019186545.1 Solanum stenotomum | reverse complement strand
ATATATATATATATATATATATATAATAATTACTTAGTCTTTTTCTCAAAAAGGTTAGTCAAAACTTTTGTTCTTCAATTAATTTAATAAATTGATTTAAATTATTATTTTAAAATGAATTAAATAAATTCTAATTAATCTTGTTTTATTAATATTATAATCACTTGTATTTCAAGTCAAATGTTACATTTTGGACCCCTTTTTCTAATAAATAAAATGAAATAAAATGCGTCATTTATTTAACCATTTTTCTCAAAGTTAACCAAATATTGTAAGTTATTATTTTTTATGTTAAATCATTATTTTTCTAAAAGTAGTCAAATATATTTTAGTCAAGTCGCAGGTCAACCGCGTGTTAGCGGACACTTCGAATGCTTAAACCCTTCTCGAAGTGTAAATTGAACCCCAAACCCTCTTTGATATTTTCAAATGATTTTTTCTGTTTAAATCTTTGAAAATTATAAGTTTTCTTAATTTCTTTAAAAAACTAAGTGGCGACTCTTTTCTAAGTTTTTTTTCTCAAATTGTTTTATACCTAGAACATTTCAAAAAGTGATTTTTCTAGAGATAGTCAAATTACGACACAACACCATCATAGGTAAAAGAGGTTCATACTTTTTAGATGAATCCTTTTCAGATTAGACTAGTGGATCTATAGGCAGTTCAGGTCCTATACCTTTGGCCGGGTATAGGATGCTCTGGCAGCGTGAGATTGATCGCTGTATCATCACTATAGCTCTTATGTGATGGTTGTCGATTAGATAAACTCCCACAAAAGTTATTGTATCTTTGTATACACACAGAAGTTAATGTATCTTTGTATACATATAGAAGTTATTGTATCTTTGTATACACACAGAAGTTATTGTATCTTTGTATACACACAGAAGTTATTGCATTTTTATATACATCAGTTCATTTGTATTTCTATATACATCTCAGGCTTATTGTATCTTTGTATACACACAGAGTTTATAGCATGTTTTAAATAGCCTTTCTTTATATCACACTTGTTTTAAATTGCCTTATATTGAAAGAAGTCAGTCAGGTTGAGTTGAGTTGAACCAGGTAAGCTTTTCCATTTCTTCCAGATTTCCTTCTAGCCTATGTTGCTTAGTTTTCCAGCTCGCATACTCGTACATTCAATGTACTGATGCCAGTTGGCCTGCATCTTATGACGATGTAGACATAGGTACCCAGGATCAGCATCCAGCACGCCGTTGATCCAGCTGAGCACTCCAGAGTCAGTGGTGAGCCTCTTTGCATTCCGGAGGACTCAATTATTTTGTTCTCTTAGTTTTGTTTTATTAGGATGTTGCGGGGTCTGTCCCAACATCCATCTCAGTATTATAGAGGCTTCATAGACAATCAATCGGTCAGTTAGTATTGAGTCTCTCATCTATGTATATATGTAAATATTTTATTTTGGGACTCGAGTTGCCTTTTAGGCCAGATTTTATCAGTTAAGTTATTTTATGTCCTTGCATTGCATGGAGTTATTCTATTGAGTTAGGTTTCCGCTGAGTTAAGAAAGCCAGGCCAAGGGTTCGCTTGGGGCCAACAATGGTCTTCGAGTGCTGGCCACATCCAGGGTGTAGGCTCGGGGCGTGACAACAAGAGTAACAAGAGCATTAAGAGGTGTGCTGAGATGGTATGTTACCAGATGACGTTCCAATTAAGTTATGATTTTCCATGTGTGCCTATATAGCGTAATTGAGTTGTTAATGTGGAATAGGTTCATAGCTTTCAAGTGTTAGCTTTAGACCTAAGGGGGAGATGAAAAGATGAGAGAACTCCCACAACAGTATTTTGTATTTTTATATACATCAGTTTATTTGTATTATTACATACATCTCAGAGTTAGTTGTATCTTTGCATACACACAGAATTGGCATCATGTTTTAAACAACTTTTCTTTATATTGCACTTGTTTTAAACTGCTTTATATTGAATTGAGTTCAGTTATAATGAGTTGAGTATCCAGAGTTTGAGTACCAAGAGTCGAGTGTCTTATTATTGAGTTGAATATTTTATCTTTGAGTTGAGTATCTAATCTCTGAGTTGAGTATCTTATCCTTGAGTACTTCTGAGTTGAGTAAGTTTGAGTAGTTTTGAGTATTCCTTGAGTTGAGTAAGTTTGAGAAGAGGTAAGTATGTTACCTTTTTATCAAGTTTCAAGCTTATGTTTTGTAACATCCAACAATTTGAAATAACTATGAAGAGGCTTAGAAGTGGAAATAGTCATTCTTGGAAAGAATTCAAAAATCTGGAAATTTGGTTAAGTATGGGAAAAAAAATAGTTTTTGGCTAACTTTGAGCAGTTATAAATCCTATCTCAGGATGAGTTAGGTGTAGTTACAGCTATGGTTGCGAAGCTCGTGGAATGATCTTTCCAACGCCACCGAGTTTACTTGATTCTGAGTTCGTATGAGTGAGTTATACCCTTTGGAAGTTGGGCAGTTGGCAGGGAAATTAGTCCGAAAATTTTAAGGGTATCTTGGTCTTTTCCCTAACCAATTATTTTGGTTATGTTAGTGTGTTAGACTGATTTTAGATCAGTTTGTCCCATTTTTTAAAGAGTGAAAGTAATGGTTTGAGAGTGAAGAGGAGAAGAAGAGGAGAAGAAGAGAAAGAGAAGATCAAGCAAGGTTTCATCAAAGATCGTCGTGGATATTGTCGGGGGTGATCCCTACAAGGTATGTGAGTTCATAGTGTTGGGGTTGGTCCTTTCCCCGACACGCCAAACCCCTTTTATTTTCAAGAAAAGATTGAATGTGTTGTTAAAGTTGTTGGTTGTGTTCTTGATGTTGTTGATTGTGTTGTGGAAGTTCTTGTTGATTTGGGACATAATTTGGTTGTGTTTTTGAGTTGAATCTCTTGTATGTTGAGGGATTTTATGATCCTTAGTGTTTGGGGTTGAAACCTTTGAAGTTAGGGTGGTTTAGAGTTGGGAAAAAGAGGGAGAAAAGTCAAATTTTATGGGGAAGGGGCTGACGCGTCGCGCCTGCCAGTGCGCCCCAAAAGGGACTCTGAAGTCCAACCTTTGGGGCGGTGCGCCTAGCAGAGCGCCAGCAGGCCCCTTTTGAGCTTCGAGGGCTGGCGCTCCGCGCCAAGGACGCCAAGTTTCCCCTTTCATTTCACCCTTTCCCATGCATGTTCCTTGGTATTGTACCTATGTTTCCTAGTTGTTTCCAACACTCCAAAGTACTTCTAAATGTCAAGGAGTCATCCATAAATGTGTGATCATATACCTTGAATCCATAATCCAATTCAAGGCGAGTTAGTATCAAGTCAAAGTGAAGTTAGAGTCAAGTCAAGCAAAGTTAAGAAGTAAGTCCAAGCAAGTCACTAAAACTTTTCAAGAGTCGTTATTAAACGTTTTACCTTCATTTTAAGGATCAAGTTTAAAGTCGAGTAAAGAGTATAGAGTCTAAGTTAAGCAAAGAGTCTCAAGTTTCAAGTTAAGTGAAGAGTTTAAAGTTGAGTTCATTTCTCAAAAGCTATTAGGGAACTAAGTATTCCCAAAGAAGTTTACAAATGTTTTTACATTTGAGTAAGAGGGGAACCATGTTTTCCAAAAGAGCCTTTGGGCTAAGTTTTGAATAATTACCTCAACTAAAGCAAGATGTGTTTAAAAACACTTATGAGCCAAAGTATTATTGGGAGTAGTATTGAGCACCGAATTGGGGACACGAGTTCATATTAACTCAACTCTCTATAAGAACCATGCGCCAACATGGCATTTGACGGGTCATTCTTTTTAGATGACCACGTAAGATTAAGCTAGTGGATCCACTAAGTTAAAGTAAGGTCCTATATCACCAGCAAGGTGTAGGATGGTCCTTGGGCAACATGAGGTAAAACGTTGTATCACCACTAGGGCTCATAGTGGTGGTTGTCGGTTAAAGAATCTCCCACTAAAGTTATATTACTTTTATATAAGTAAAGTTGAGTTTGTTATTGTTTTATCATTAACGAGCTAAGTTGTTTACACTATTTTACAAGCTTTATATATTGCATGTGTCTTATTGCTTTATATATTGAGTTTAGTTATTCATGAGTTGAACAGAGCCAAGGTAAGTGTTCTCTTGTACTCTTTTCAAGCTTAAGTTGTGGTTTAGCTTTCCATCTCACATACTCGTACATTCAATGTACTGATGCCAGTTGGCCTGCATCTTATGACGATGCAGATACAGGTACCCCGGATCAGCATCCAGCACGCCATTGATCCAGTTGAGCACTCCAAAGTCAGTGGTGAGCCTCCTTGCTTTCCGGAGGACTCGGTTGTTTTGTTCTCTTAGTTTTGCTTCATTAAGATGTTGCGGGGTATATCCCAACATCTATCTCAGTATTATAGAGTCTTCATAGATAGTCAGTTAGTTAGTTTTGAGTCTCTCATCTATGTATATATATAATATTCTATTTTGAGACTTGAGTTGCCTTTTTGGCCAAATTTTTATCAGTTGGTTGTTTTATAACCTTCCATTGCATTGAGTTAAGTTTCCGCTGAGTTAAGAAAGTCAGGCCAAGGGTTCGCTTGGGGCCAGCAATGGTTTCCGAGTGTTGGTCCTGCCCAAGATGTAGGCTCGGGGCGTGACATGTTTATGCTTTAGAATTCCTCTTACATGCTCGTACATTCCACGTACTGAGTCATTTGGCCTGCATCTTCTCATGATGCAGACACATGTATTCAGGATCATCAACAGGAGATTCGTTGATACATCCGGGAGTTCGAGTTAGCTATGGTGAGCCTCCTTGTTTTCGGAGGATTTCATCTACTTTTTAGCTTAGTCAGGATGTCGTGGGTCTTGTCCCGACTTCCATCTTTATCATTTAGAGGCTTCATAGATAGTCAATATAGTTGAGAAGTCTGTTCATTTGTTTTGTTAAATGTTTTAAAGACTTAAGTTGCCTATTTATGGTGAGTAGAATATATTATTTTTATTCTAAGTTCATTTGAGTTAAAATTTTGTAAAGTTAACTTTATTGAATTTTATTTCGGTTTTAAGCTTTTGCATGCTTAAGTTAGTCTTCCGCTTGTAGTCAGCTAGGATAAGGGTTCACTTGGGGACCAACAATGGTTCTTGAGTGCCTGCCACCTCCAGGGTGTAGACTCGGGTCGTGACAGTTTATCTTACATCCAACAAAGATTAAGTTCATATACTTATAAATAATTTTCAATTTATTCAACCAAGCATGATTCGTCCAAGGAAAAATAACAACCGTGTTATCACGTATATAAGGGTTGTATAATATATAATATGAAAAATTATTGGTCAAAAGTTAACATAAGGAAAAAGGATAGAAATAATTAATGTAATAACTATGAGAATTCATAATATTATAACTAAAGAATGTAAAAGAGTGTGAATAACATTTGCAATAATTAGTAATAACTTAGATAATTTATAATGTTATCACTATAGAATTAATGTGCAATAGATGAATTTCTAATAAATTTTATACTTACATAAATAAATAGGACTTTTAATTAATTATACTATTTTTTTTTATAGTTATTAGATTTTAATTTAGTGTAGGGACAAAATGAAAATGTTTATTCCATATTAATTTAGTGATGTGCACAAGTAGATACTTAAATTTGTATAAAATTAAACAAGTAGACACATACATATCAATCCGCATCCTACGTGGCATACAACCAGCACGCTAAATTTAGTGGATGAACTCTCACCTTTGTTGTTGTTGTGTTTTCTAGTGAAAATTGTCAATGTCTATAATGTGTTTGATGAATGAACTTTTATAAAATAGCAACCACTTTTTTTTTCTTGTTTCATTTTCAACAATTGGCTCTGCTTGTATTAGATTACAATTTACATGTCACATGTTGTCAAGACAAGAGACCGCAAATAACGTATTAAAAAAGACAATGAATTGTATTTTAATATTGAGAAAATACATAATTACCCCATTAAGGTAAGACCTGTTTTTTAAAAGACACTTCAACTTTGTAGGGGTCCTATTACCCATTATTTTTATTTAGAATAATTTATTGTCCCATTACGTGCCTACGTGGCATGTAGAGTGTAGTTCACTCTCTGATAGAGAGTGAGCTGAAACAAAAAGTTAATAAATATTTATTTAAGCATTTATTTTATTAGAAATATTATTTTTTTTCTTTTCTTTTATTTATTTTATTGTACTTTCTCAATTCTTTATTTTTGTTATCTTCTTCCCCAAATTTCAAAAGAACCAAGTATCTCTTCTCTATCTTCTTCAACTTAGAAGACCAATTTTTCTTCGCTCATTTTTTTCCTTGTCTTCTTGCTTCTATTTTTTCTTTTTTCTTATTTTGCCCTTATTTTTTCCCAAAATAATAATAATTGTAAACCTCCTTGATAACATTGTTCTTTTTCTAAAAAATAAATAAATAAATTGTTATGTAGATCTTTAGCATGTAAATTAAGAAATTTCTTTGATTTGAGAGTATTATAGAATTCCATTACCTTCATTGTAATGGAGTTTCGTTGCATAATTGTTGTAATTTTGAAAAGGAGATGGTAGATTGGAGGTGATTATTAATTTTCAATTTATAATTTGTTAGTAATTTTATTTTTGATTTAACAATAATTTGATGATATTAATGATGGAAATGATATTATAATAGTGACGTGATGAAGACTGCTCCGGAAGATTAACGAAGATGGTGTCTACGTAGAGGATTCCTGGTGATGAAGGACTGAAGAAGAACAGAGGAGGGTAATGAAGAAAGAGAAAAAGAAAATGAAGAAAGAAGAAGAAAGAGAAAAAAGAAAAAGATAATGAAGTTAATAAAATAAGAAAAAACAAAAATGAAAATAAAGATTAAAAATTAAAATTAACACGTGACATATTATAATTGGTGCGTGATTGAACTTCTTTTCTTGCAATTGAGGGTGGCTGAAAAATGGGATATTTACAACACTTTAAAATTGTTTAGGGGGGTATTAGGACCCTCGCAAAGTTGAAATGCCTTTTTAAAAAATAGGTCTTACTTTAATGAGATAATTATGTATTTTCACTTTAATATTTCATTCTTCATACCCATGAGCATGAGCATCTAAAAGCAAGCATTCAGACAAAGGAGCAGAATTAACAATTGATTAACGAATAGTATATTGTAAACTAAATTTGTACAAAATTAAACAAGTAGACACATAAATTTGTATAAATTTAAACAAGTAGACACATACATCTCAATCCGCATCCTACATGGCATACAACCAGCACGCTCAATTTAGTAGATGAACTCTCACCTTTGTTGTTGTTATTGTTGTTGTGTTTTCTAGTGAAAATTGTCAATGTCTATAATGTGTTTGATGAATGAACTTTTATAATATAGCAACCACTTTTTTTTTCTTGTTTCATTTTCAACAATTGGCTCTGCTTGTATTAGATTACAATTTACAGGTCACATATTGTCAAGACAATAGACCGCAAATAACGGATTAAAAAAGACAATGAATTGTATTTTAATAGCTGTGTCCCAATGTCAGCTGACTGACTGACTTGTTGAAACATATTTTTTTGTCATTTTCTTACTATATTCTCTTCCACACAAATCTTATCAACCTAATAGTTGTTGGAAAGACTATAGTCATACACACAAATAGAGAACACCCGTATCAGATTTTTTTCATCAACTGAAAAGGTTTAAACTTGTTATTTACATCAGATCCGGAGAATTTCAAAGGCACTGTCATGGAAAGAAGCATCTTAGAGGTATGTCATACAATACTTATATTTACTTGGATCATTAGTATCTTGTTATAATACATAATCAAAATTCAAAGGTAAAAAAATAAAATAAAATAATGCACGTAGATTCTCAAGTTAATTTCACCCATGATCAAAGGTATGTAATATGGCAGAATGAAACATGAAACATAACTAAAAGAGAAACAGGACATAATCATAACATAGGAGGGAACGTGAGTGACATATGAGTATAAAAAGGGAACCATAAAAGTGATAATAATACGCTGGAAGAAAGAGAGGAAGAGGAAGCAAACGACTTATCAGTATATAGGATAACATATTGCATGGTAGATATGTAGCTTGATAGGACTAGGAGAATAACATTTGGTCTTTTGGCAGGTGTCATTTTCTGCTCTTCGCAAGGACGCTGCCAATGTTCTGGATTTCATGGAGAGATTAAAGAATGAAGAAGATCAAAAGGCTGTTGATGTGGATATAATTGAAAAGCTGAAATTGAAGCTCACATTTATTTGTACATATGTCCACCTTTCTTATTCCGATTTGGAGCAGTTTGAAGATATAATGACTAGAAAAAGACAAGAGGTTGAGAATCTGCTTCAGCCAATTTTGGATGATGATGGCAAAGACGTCGGGTGTAAATATGTCCTTACTAGCCTCGCCAGTAATATGGATGACTGTATCAGCTCGCATCATCGTTCTAAATCAGATGCCACCATGATGGATGAGCATTTGGACTTCCTCCTCTTGAATCTCTATCATCTATCCAAGCATCGTGCTGAAAAGATGTTTCCTGGAGTGACTCAATATGAGGTTCTTCAGAATGTATGTGGCAACATAAGAGATTTCCATGGTTTGATAGTGAATGGTTGCATTAAGCATGAGATGGTTGAGAATGTCTTCCCTCTGTTTCAACTCATGGCTGAGAGAGTAGGACACTTCCTTTGGGAGGATCAGACTGATAAAGACTCTCGACTCGTCAAGCTAGCACATCTACTCTTGAAGATTGTTCCAACTGAACTGGAGGTTATGCACATATGTTATACAAATTTGGAAGCTTCAACTGCAGCAGAAGTTGGACGCTTCATTAAGAAGCTCCTGGAAACCTCTCCGGACATTCTCAGAGAATATCTGATTCATCTACAAGAGCACATGATAACTGTTATTGCCCCTAGCACTTTAGGGGCTCGAAACATTCATGTCATGATTGAGTTCCTATTAATTATTCTTTTTGATATGCCCAAGGACTTTATTCATCATGACAAATTATTTGATCTTTTGGCATTTGTTGGAGCACTTATCAAAGAGGTATCAACTCTTGTTCGCGACTTAGAAGAGAAATTAAGGAATAAAGAGAGTACCGATGAGACAAATCGTGCAACCCTAGACTTGCTGGAAAATATTGAATTCCTCAAGGAAGATCTCAAACATGTTTATCTGAAAGTCCCGGATTCATCTCAATGTTGCTTCCCCATGAGTGATGGACCACTCTTCATGCATCTACTACACATACATTTGAATGATTTGCTGGATTCCAATGCTTATTCAATTGCTTTGATAAAGGAAGAAATTGAGTTGGTGAGACAAGACCTGGAATTCATAAGATCGTTCTTTGTGAATGTTGAGCAGGGATTGTATAAAGATCTCTGGGAACGTGTTCTAGATGTGGCTTATGAGGCAAAAGATGTCATAGATGCAATTATTGTTCGAGATAATGGTCTCTTACATCTTATTTTCTCACTTCCCATTACCATAAAGAAGATGAAGCTTATCAAAGAAGAGGTCACTGATTTACATGAGAACATTTCCAAGAACAGAGGACTCATCGTTGTGAACTCTTCTAAGAAACCAGTTGAGAGCAAGTCATTGACAACTGATAAAATAATTGTAGGTTTTGAGGAGGAGACAAACCTGATACTTAGAGAGCTCACCAGAGGACCGGCAGATCTAGATGTCATTTCGATCACTGGTATGCCGGGTTCAGGTAAAACTACTTTGGCATTCAAAGTATACAATGATAAATCAATTTCTTGTCATTTCGACCTTCGCGCATGGTGCACAGTTGACCAAGAATATGACGAAAAGAATTTGTTGAATAAAATTTTTAATCAAGTTAATGGCTCGGATTCAAATTTGATTGAGAAAATTGATGTTGCTGATAAGCTACGGAAACAACTGTTAGGAAAGAGGTATCTTATTGTCTTAGATGATGTGTGGGATACTACTACGTGGGATGAGTTAACAAGACCTTTTCCTAATGGTATGAAAGGAAGTAGAATTATTTTGACTACTCGAGAAAAGGAAGTGGCTTTGTATGGAAAGCACTACACTGATCCTCTTGAGCTTCGATTGCTAAGATCAGAAGAAAGTTGGGAGTTATTAGAGAAAAGGGCATTTGGAAACGAGAGTTGCCCTGATGAACTATTGGATGTTGGTAAAGAAATAGCTGAAAATTGTAAAGGGCTTCCTTTGGTGGCTGATCTGATTGCTGGAGTCATTGCTGGGAGGGAAAAGAAAAGGACAGTGTGGCTTGAAGTTCAAAATAATTTGAGTTCCTTTATTTTGAACAGTGAAGTGGAAGTGATGAAGGTTATAGAATTAAGTTATGACCATTTGCCACATCACATCAAGCCATGCTTTCTTTACCTTGCAAGTTTTCCGAAGGACACTGCAATGACAATATATGCATTGAATAGTTTATGGCATGCTGAAGGACTTGTGGAACAGACAGAGATGAAGAGTGTGGAAGAAGTGATGGATGTTTTATATGGATAACTTAATTTCCAGTAGCTTGGTAATTGCTTTCAATGAGATAGGTGATGACCCGACTTGCCAACTTCATGATCTTGTGCATGGATTTTGTTTGATAAAAGCAAGAGAGGAAAAGTTGTTAGACCAGAAAAGTTCAAGTATACCATCTTCTTGTTCAGATTTGATGCCACGTCAAATTACCATTCATTATAACAGCGAGTTATTGGGGCTTAACAATTTTGTCCTGTTTGATTCAAACAAGAAAAGGCATTCTGGTAAACACCTCTATTCTTTGACCATAGATGGAGACGAGCAGTTGGCCGATAGTGTTGCTGATACATTTCACCTAAGACACTTGAGGCTTCTTAGAGGGTTGTACCTGGATTCCTCTTTTATCAATGTGAAAGATTCTTTGCTGAATGAAATATGCATGTTGAATCATTTGAGGTTCTTATACATTGGGACACAAGTTGAATCTCTGCCTTTATCTTTCTCAAACCTCTGGAATCTAGAAAGTCTATTGTTGGATAACGAAGGATCAACCTTAGTACTATTACCGAGAATTTGGGATCTTGTAAAGTTGCGAATGCTGGGCATGACTGCTTTCTCTTTCTTTGATATGGATGCAGATGAATCAATATTGATAGCAGAGGACACAAAGTTAGAGAAGTTGAAAATATTAGCGAAACTCATTCTTTCCTATTCGAAAGATACAGAGGATATTTTCAAAAGGCTTCCCAATCTTCAAATGCTTGTATTTGATCTCAAGGAATCATGGGATTATTCAACAGAGCAATACTGGTTCCCGAAATTGGATTGCCTAACTGAACTAGAACACCTCAATGTATGTTTTGAAAGTTCAAACACAAATGACAGTGGGTCCTCTGCAGCCATAAATCGGCCATGGGATTTTTACTTCCCTTTGAATCTGAAAAAATTGTATCTGGTTGACTTTCCTCTGACATCCAATTCACTATCAACAATAGCGAGACTGCCCAACCTTGAAGAGTTGTACCTTGGTCGTACAATCATATGGGGGGAAGAATGGAACATGGGGGAGGAAGACACCTTTGAGAATCTCAAATATTTGAAGTTGCATGAAATGACACTTTCCAAGTGGGAGGTTGGAGAGGAATCCTTTCCCTCCCTTGAGAAATTAAAACTGGACGGATGTCATGAGCTTAAGGAGATTCCACCTAGTTTCGGGGATATTAGTTCATTGAAAATTATTAAACTTGTAGAGAGCCCTCAACTTGAAGATTCTGCTATGAAGATTAAGGAATATGCTGAAGATATGAGGGGAGGAGACGAGCTTCAAGTCGTTGGCCGGAAGAATATCCTGTTAGCTTTTGAGCATTATGGTTGAAAAGTAGATTGTATTTAGAAAACTTATAAGTTTTTAACAAAAAATATAATTTTAAACATTAATCTTGTACACCAAAATACTATTCTTATCACTGCTTTCTTTACTATTTTGGCAGATAGATTCATTGATTTATGTTTTTGCTTTTCTTACAATAGCAGAATTTTCTTACTTTTCTGCCACTAGGTATCTCTTTATTTTTTTCTTTGCATTCACACACACAATAATTTTCTTGCTTATAAGCCGTCTGAGGAGGATTTGACGTTTACAAGTTTCTATGGAAACCTCACGTTAACATCAATAATAATTAGATTCACAATCACATATTTATAATTATTAAGTCGATAACTTAATACACATATGTATAGGATTTTGACAAAAGTTGAGGGATTCACGTGAATTCATAGATTACGCTGTGGATTTGCCTATGGCTGTCCAAACCTCCTTTGTGTCAAACTTGGTCTGAAGTCCCATCTTATGTGCTCAAAGCACAATCGTTCAACCTCAATCAAGGTACTGATTTAAAACGACATTGATAATATTGTCACAAACCCAACGAACTTTCATCACAAAAGCTAGCCCGTGAAGTGAAGAGGTTATAGAAAGCTTATAAGCACTCATGACTTCCTCTCCTCAGAACATTCAACCAAATTAGGCTGAAATCCCACTCTGAACGAAAATAAGTGTTTGTTTATCAAACTGACTCGTACTAGAACACTGAAATACCTTCTACTAAACGTTCAACAAATGGGATTTCCAGCACTCAAA